>NC_046308.1:12313778-12616808 GCF_004115265.2 Rhinolophus ferrumequinum | reverse complement strand
GATTTGCCAGGCAATAAGCCTAATTAATGGACAATGATGATTAGTGTACAACTGAATACTAACAGAGAAAGTGTTGGGCTGAGTGGGAGGGGTGGGTATGCACCTTCATTTTCCCTGAACCTACTTTGTTGCATTGTCCTTAAGGAATTTTTTTTTGCTTTTTAGGCTACACCACATTACACATCAGCTGCCAGAATCATTAAGTGTCCTTGGACCAGGCTTCCCAGTTGGAAACAGACCACATCAGGTGGTTAACAGGAAAGTGGCTGAAGCAGGAGTCTAGAATCATCTTCAGAGTTTTTGATAAGTTAACGCAGACTGCCGCAGGAGGCTCAAATTTGGCCAAGCAAAAAATGTTTGCTTTGGTGTGTTTACAATATTAAGTCATTGAAACAACAGGGGAGAGAAGATGAATTGCCAAGGGGCCGCCTCCTTCAGACTGACACTTCACTTACCCGCTGACCCCCAGAAGTCCAATGACTTTTCTGTGCCCGCTCTAAATAAGCAGGGCGAACCAAAAATATTGGGCAGAACTAAACACCTCTGGTGGGTGCTCTGGTTTATCTCCAACATTGACAATAAACTGCAAAAACAACTATTACAAAAACTGCCAGTCTTCCTAAAGGTGAGGGACGGTTTCTCAAAGTTGTCAAATTAGAATACCCGAGAGAGAAAAGCAGAGACCGGGGCTATTACTGCTAGCTCCGCGATCTTAATTAAGAATTTGAAACTGTCCCAGAGCCGCCCTCTCCTTAATGATGTTACACGCAGTTCCTCCTCCCTCAGGGTGATTTTCTCATATCGGTAATTAGACACTGGCTCCCGGGCTACGAGGGATCTCACAGAGCCATCTGGCTTCTAAGCGCAGAGGGTGAAGTATCGCCTCCCTCCCACTTCTGATGATGAGTTTCAGAGGGGTTGTGGCGGGAATCGGATTCCCCCACCTCTCCTCACCTTGATTTCCTCCGAGTGGAAGAGGTCGGCGTCCTCAGGGCTGTCCATCAGGATCTTGGGCCTGTCCCCATCCTTGGCGCCCCCCGAGCTGTCCCTTCGGGGGGTCTTATGGCCGCCTTGGCGCTCCAGCGCGGCGCGCTCGCTGCTCGTGTTGCCCATGGCGGGGGGTCTACCGGGACACCAGGAAGCCGGACTTCACTCCAGGCAAAGTACAGGGGACTTCCGGAATCAGGGAGTCACAAGGACCCTAAGGAAAGAATCGGAGCACCGGGTACCGCACCGCTTGGGTTAGGGTTCCTGGCCGGGATCCGGTTTGAGCCGGATCAGCACCACTGGCAAGGTTTCACCATCGTGCCTTTACCTGCTCGGGTAGCGGAGGCGCGAGCTCCTGGAGCGCGAACATAACCCGACAGTCTCCCCGACAACTCCCCCCACCTCTTAGCAACTTCCGCTTCCGGCACTTCCGAAAAGGGGCGGGGCCCACGGGATAGTTTGGGCCGGCGAAGCGCATGAGGCTAAGTCTCCCTTATTTCCGTTTCCGGTCAGGATTGGCGCGGTCGCCGGCGCCGTGAGGCGGCCTCCTTGGGCCTCGGAGTGCGCAGTCGCAGTTGGCAGACCTAGCCGACCCAGAACGAGGCTGCTGAAGGCCGGCAGGGGGCGCACCAGCGCGCCGACCGTCTGGGCCGCCCTCCCCGCGCAGGGGTGAGTGATGCTACGGTATTTAGGGATCTTAGATGTCTTTCCCACTTCCAGTAGGTTCTAGGCTGTACAGCCAAAGGGCTCGTTGTAAAGGGCAAATCTAATTAAGAGACTCCTTTCGTTAAAGCCCTGTAATGCGCTAGTTCTCACACCGTTGAGTGCCTTAGAATCACCTCGAGTGTAAAATGACAGACCATAAGATTCCTGGAAGTTTCCCGTGTCTCGCTTGGGGGCTGTAAAATGTTGGAGTTATTAGTGTATTTTTTAAAAAGTGAGTGCACAGCCATTTTAGAGGTAATTTTGCAAGATGTTTTGTAATCACTCTGAACACATCATTCTGCATAAAATGCATTTATTTATTAGCGCTTGTCATTTACTGTAGCCAGTGCTTCAGCAAGTGTGTAAACATGTGGTACTAAAATATTCTACTCTTATCACTGTCATGGTTTCCTTGTGTGGGGGTTTTTTGTTTGTTTTGTTTTGTTTTTGCCTGTGAGTATCTCAAAATGCGTTGCGTTTGCTGGGCCTGGTCATGCATTTTGTCCGCTGAACAAACATTTATTTTGTACCTACAAAGTGCCAGACATTGTGCTAAGTAAATGGGAGACACAAATGACTAAGATGTGACCTCCTAGAGGGGAATTCGGCAGCATCTATGAAAATGAAAAATGCACCTTTATTTTGGTGCACAATTTTATTTATAGGAAACTTCTACAGAAACACATGAAAATTATATGCAAGCGCGTTCATTTGTAGCATTGTGTCTAGTGCCATAATACATTAATTCTGAGATGCACATTTTAATCTCTCTGAAACTGGGTGCTTCTGACAATCAGTGGAATCTTAGGTTTGATGAATTAAGGAAGTGAAAAGCTGCTAAATCCTAAAAAGTTTGTCAGCAGGAGAATGGCTTAATGAATTAAATACTCCATTTTATGGAATACTGAGTAAGCTTTGAAAAGGAAGAAATAAAAAAATAAAGCAGACAGAATATCACAAAAAGGGGAGGGGAAAAGAAAAGAGGATTACATGGGTAATAATGGAGAAGTGCCTATGACATTCCAAATCCCAAAAGCAAGTGGAGGTTAAGAGTCAGCCTGCCTCCGTTCAAATTCTGGCTTTATCACTTAGTAACCATCATCTTGGTTTCCTCTCTTGTGAAATGGGGAATAAAAATATCACCAACCTTATAGGCTTGTTTTATGAATTAATTGAGAACATGCACAAAAAGTGCCTAGCATAGCACCCGACTTAGTAAACATTCAATAAACATTAGCACTTTTATTGGCCTCATTATGGTTGGCAAATTGGAAGTTCTGGAAAGATGTACAACACGCTGTTAATAGTGGTCCCCTCTGGGAAGAGAAGCGGATTGGAAAAGGAGCAGATAGAAAGGGAACTTTCACTCTTCAGTTTATTTGAAAACTTTTCTATCTTAAGGATATACTGCTTTTGTAATTTAAAAACAAATATTAGAAGACCAAATAAGACATGGTTTCCAGCCTGAGAAGGATCCATAGAGTAGAGGTGGAAATAGACTCGCAGAAAGGCAATAATACAGGTAGGCCAGGGGTTCTATGGGAGCCCAGAAGGGACTCAGGCTAGGCCAACGGGTAACCCAGGATGCATTCTTTGAGCTGTTTTTCTTGCTCATAATAGTCAGGACATGAAAATGATGAGTTTTGGGGTCTCTCCCACACAACTTGAGAGATAAGGAAGAACACATGAGCTGTACACCCCTAATCTGAGCTATGCAGATGCTTTCATGCATGAAGAAAGTTTCAAGACTTCTGCTCTGGCTTGGATAAGATAACTGATATCCCATGGATGCTTTCTGTGTTTTTTCAACCAATGAGACAGCCCAGTAACTGGGGCTGTGCAGGTGTACCCCGCATAGGAACGCCTCCCCAAGGAGGCAAGTAGTTTCTGAGATTCCACCTGCCTGGAGGAACGGGTGCCTTTTCCTAATTTGGACAAATACACCATAGGCACTAGCAGTGGCCCTGGCCTCGATTAAGTAAAACAAACCATCCCGGGGCTGGTCCTAGGACAGATGGTAGAGGTGTACAGTTTATCCTTTTCCAATTCATTTTATGCACACTGTCTAACAAGACGACCCCTCCACCCCAACCATCAGAATCTAACTGGGTCATGACACTTGTTCTAGTTAACATTTAATTTTTAGAGGCCTCCAGTTTTCTAACTTCATTAATTCGTTTCTTTATCCGTAATTATGTATGGTGCAACTACTAGCTGCCAGGCATTGTGGTAGACCTGGGGATACAATGATGGGCAAAACTAGACCCACATTCCATGCTCGTAGTGTTTATGATCTAGTAGGGAAGCAATAGTTAGATACGTTAGTCGTATAATCATCTAACAGTCATGTGTGACAAATACTAGGAAGGAGAAATATGACCTAGTGAGAGGTATGTGACTTAGTCAGGAAGTGAGGGAAGGCTTCCGGGAGGAAATGACAATTAATTTGAGATTTGAAGACTGCAGGTGTTAACAGTGAAATTTGTTTATCAAGCCCTATTATGTGTGTGGCATTGTGCTTGGTATATCAACTTGTAATCCCCCAAGAGTCCTGTGAGGGATCTATTATTATTATCACTTGTATTTTATAGATGAGGAGACTGAAGCTCAGAGAGGTGAAGTGACTTGTTCAAGGTCACACAGCTAGGAATTCATGGGAACCAGTATTCAAACGCAGGCAGCCAGACTAATGCAGAAATGTGGGCATTATGGATAGAACATTGAGTGAAGGGTGAAATTATTTGGGGCAAGCCAATGGGTCAGGCTGATTAAGATTATAAATATAAAGCTGGAATGGTCACTCAGCAAAGAAGTCAAACTAGGTGATGTGTTTTTTTGTTGTGTTGTAACATCTATGACTTTTATAACTATGGATCCATGTTTCTAATTTTTACAAAACGCACTGACATCTGAAAGGTGGAGGTCATGAATTGCTTGGTGTAAGATACTAAATCAAGTAGGTGGGATAACATATTAAATAGCGAATAAGGTTAACAGCAATGATAGTGATCGTGGCAGGCAATGCCCCCATCATCCCCTAGGTGGCAATAAAGAGCAATGAAAAATATTCCCACGATCTTCCAAGAACTTATATGTCTACATTTTTAGGTATGAATAAACATGGTAAAAACTTCAAGTAGCACAGGAGGTGTTGAATAAAAAACAAAAGTATAAAAAACACCTTATTCTAGATCCCTATTTCCTTTCCCCCAAAATAACCTGAGAGTTTCTAGTATACTTTTGGGGGGCCCCGTTTGTTATAATTATGTAACTTTTCCCAGAAAAAATGTTTGCTTATATCTCTCTCATTTAAAAAATGGACAAAAAAAAATGGACACAGTTGGGACTTTTTCCCCCTCAATATATATTTCCATGTCAACACATACAGATCTCCTTCCTTTTTTTTTAAATGGCTGCAGACTCCATAACAGTAATAGTTGACATTTATAGAGTGCTTACTATATTCTTGGAACTGTCCTAAGCACTTTTCTTGTTTTAACCCATTTAATCCTCACAAAGCCCAACGAGGTGCATTCTATTATTATCCCCACTTTATATATGAGGAAACTAAGGCACGTGGGTAAGTAACTTGCTCAACATTGCAAAGCTAGTATGTGGTGGACCAGCATTTAAATGCAGGGGACTTGACTCCTGAGTCTCCACTCTTTTAACTACCATGCTAAACTTCTGTAGCATACATGTATCAAATGTGACTTAGTCTCTATATTCTCAATACTCTCAAAAAAGTATTTATCTTTTAAAAACTGTGCTAAAATATGCTGCTGTAAAATATAGCCGGGATTTTGATTTTGTTCACGTGTGGTAAGGCCAATGGATCAGGAGACGACTGCTGTTGAAAAGATAGTTTATTCCTGTCAGTTCCCGGGAGGAGGGGGTTATGCCAGTCCTCTCAGGGCCACAAGAGAGAACCCTGAGGTTGGTTGCAGGCAGAGTGAGGGGACAGCATGTGCAAAAAGCCCTCATTGTGGTTTCTGAGCAAAAGAATGGGCGAGGAAAGGCAAGCAGCTGAGCACGTTTGGGATTGGATAGTCTGAATAATTTTGGTGGGCTCTGGGCTGTACGGGGTGGTCCCTAGTGCTCTGGTACCTGGCCCTGGGATGATAAGGACAGAGGCCTCCTGGAGGGTAAAAGCCAGAGAGAGGAGGTGGTTCAGAGTATGGGCTCTGGATTGGTTGGCTTGCACATTCCAGGCAAGTCATTTACTATCGGTAGAGGTGGATTAACCTTGGGAGGGGCGATCTCTCCCTGGTCACTGAGGCCCCAAGATGTCAAAGCATCATGAAATATAGAAAATAAAAAACATGATTAATACATGTACATAACATAAAATGTATCATTTTAAGCATTTTTAGGTGTGCCGTTCAGTGGCATCACGTCCATTCACATAGTTGTGCAACCGACAGCACCATCCATCCATCTCCAGAACAGTTCATCTTGCAAAACTGAAACTCTGTGCCTGTTACACGATACCTCCCCATTGCCCTTTCCCGGAAGTCCTTGACAACTATTATCCTACTTTCTGTCTCTATGAGTTTGACTATTCCAGGTACCTCATCTAGGTGGAATGACAGTATTTGTCATTTTGTGACTGGCGTATTTCACTTAGCATAAAGCCATCAAGGCTCACCCACGTTAGAGCAGTGTCAGAATGTCCTTCCTTTTTAAGCGTGAATAATTCTCCATTGTGTGTGTATACGCATTTTGTTTATCCGTTCATCCATGGTTGGACTCTTGGGCTGCTTCCACCTTTTGTCTATTGTGGATAATGCCGTGATGCACGTAGGTGTACAAATATCTCAGAGCTCTGCTTTCAGTTCTTTTTGGTATATATCCAGGAGGGGAATTGATGGATCAGATGGTAATTCTGTTTTTTAATTTTTTGAGGAACTGCTGTACTGTTTTCATCATGGCTGCCCCAGTTTATATTCCCGCCCACAGTGCACAATGGTTCCAGTTTCTCCACGTCCTCCTATATTTTCTTCAGAAGTTTTATCATTGTGGATTTTACATTGAGATCTATGATCCGTTTGAGTCAGTTTAGATGTGTGGTGTGAGGTGTGGATTGGGGTTTATTTTTTGGAATATGGATGCTCAGTTGTTCCTAGCACCATCTGTTGAAAACACTCTATTCTTTCCCCCATTGAATTCCTTTTGCACTTTTGTTAAAAATCGATTGACCATAGATGTGCAGGTCTGTTTTTCAACTCTTTTGTTCTATTCATCGCTGTGTCTATCTTATCACCAATATCACACTTTATCGGTAACTGTAGCTTTATTGTAAGTCTTGAAATCAGGAAGTATGAGTCCTACAACTTTGCTCTTCTTTTTCAAAATTGATTCCGTTCTTCTGGGTCTTTTGCCATTGCATATAAATTTTAGACTCAGCTTATCAGTTTCTGCAAATAGTCCTGTTGAGATGTTGATGAGGATTATTGTCTTTTTATTTATTCACACATTTAACATTTCCAGTACTTTTTATTTTTGTTCATAAACACTAATTTCCATTTGGTTTCATTTCCCTTCATCCCAAAGGACTTCCTTTAGCATTTCTTGTACTGCAGATCTGCTGGCAACCAACTCTCTAAGTTTTTGTTTAGCTGAAAATGTCTTTATTTCACTTTCATTTTTGAAGGATATTTTCCACTGGAGCTTGACAGTTCTTTTTCCTTTCAGTATTTTAAAATTGTCATTCCACTGTATTCTGTATTCCATTGTTTCTGATGAGAAGTCAATTATTTTTACTATTGTTTCCATGTATGTAATGTATCTTTTTTCCCTCTGGCTGCTTTTTATATATTTTTTCTTTGTCGTTGCTTTCCAGCAGTTTGCATAAGTGTATTTTCCTATGAATTTATCTGGATCAGGGTTTTTTGAGCTTCTTAAATATGTGGGCTGATATTTTTAATAAAATGTGGAAAAAATGTAGTTGATATTTCTTTAAGAATTTTTAAAATTCTCTCTCTCCTTTCCCCCTCTCACCTCCCCCCTTTGCCTTTCTCTCTTCTATTATTTAGGAATCCAATTACATATATGGCAAATGCTTGATATTGTTCTACAAATCACTGAAGCTCTATTTTGTTTTTAAATCGGTTTCTTGCTCTCCTTCAGTTTGAATAATTTTTATTGATTTATCTTTAAGTTCCTGATCCTTTGTTCTGTACTGTGCAAATGCTGTTAATTCCGTACAAATAATTTCAGAATTGATAATTCTCAGTTCTAAGATTGCCAGTTTTTCTTAGTTTCCATATGTCTCCTGAAATTCTCCATCTCTTCACTCACTATATTAATCTTTTCTTCTAGATTCTTTAACATATTTATCAGTTGTTTTAAAGCACTTGCCCACTTATTTTAACATCTGCATTATCTTTGGGTCTGTTTCTATTAACTTTTTTTCTCTTGACAATAATGCCCTCCTGCTGCTTTACCTGTTTAGTGATTTTTAAATTTTGTACTGGACATTGTGGATAATGTATTGCAGAGACTCTGGGTTCTGTTATCTTACTCAGAAAAGTGTTGGGTTTTGTTTTACCTGGCAGTTTAATTGCTAGTGACTCATCTTTATATGGAAGCATAATTTTAGGCTTCATTTGTGTGGGTCAATTTTGGTTTTTCACCTCCGGGGCTACCAAGCTCCTCTCATTTGGTGGAACTTGAACTCCAAACTCTGCCTCCCTAGCAATGAGCAGCTGCTGAAATCTCTGCTCACTTCTTTAAACTTTCTAGCTTTTTTTATCCCCCTGCTGGGCTGCACATGTACACTTTAGGAGTCAGCCAAGGATTTGAGGGGAGTTTAAATTCCGATTTTTGGGCCCCTGCTCTGTGTCTCTATCTTTTCTGGAATTTCTCCTCTCAATTTCCAGCCACCCTGGGAGCTCCAAACCACAACCTATGATTTTTCCGCCCAATAAGACTGTTGCTTTCTGCTTGAGTTTTATTCTCTGTGTGCTATGCAGACCCTTCAAAGAAAAGACAGTGGGTGATTCCCTTTTTTCAAGGGTCATTTGAAAGAACTTCCTTTCCAGTTTTTGCATGCTGTTGGTTGTTTTCAAGGCCGTCCATATTTAAAAAGGTTGTATCCTGAGTTTGTAGCTGTATAGGCATCAGACTCAGTCCATTATAATTACTCCGTTACTGGAAGCCAGAGTTCAACAACCTTCCTTCCCTCCTTCCTTCCTTCCTTCCTTCCTTCTTTCCTTCCTTCTTTTCTTTCTTGTGTTTCTTCCTTCTTTTCTTTCTTGTGTTTCTCCAGGGCCCATCAGCTCCAAGTTGTTGTCCTTTAATCTAGTTGTGGAGGGCGCAGCTCACTGGCCCATGTGGGAATCGAACTGGCAACCCGGTTGTTCAGAGCTCACACTCTAACCAACTTAGCCATCTGGCTGCCCCTTCAACAGTCTTTCTTGATGGAAGTTTTGTTTCTCAGCTTGGACTTTCACTAATAACACTACCATTGTATAGCAACCTGACTAAGCCACATTTCCTAGTGTAGTTTTGTGAGCAAAATAGTGGGAATAATTCCTAACAATAGAATCACTAGATCTAAGAGTACATACCTTTAAAATTTTGCTAGAAATTATCAAAGTTATCCCCAAAAATATTGCAGCAACTATGTTTGGGACGACTGTTTATCACACCCTTGTCAATACTGAGCATTATTACATTTCTAAAATTTTTTTGGAAGCCTGACTAGTAAAAATGGTATCTCATTGTTTTGCTATGCATGTGTTGATTTATGAGCAAGGTGGACCAACTTTTCATTATTGATCATTCTACTTATACTTTGCCTGGGTACAAAAAAAAATCTTATTTTCATAATAATAAAATTAATAAGAGCTAATATTTACTGAACAACTCCAGGTCCTGACTGGATAACCCCATTCTTCTTGCTACAGAAGTTGTTTCGGGGATGGGCATATGCCAACCTGGATTCAGGCCTGGTCCTATGACGTAGATATTAACAGTGAGAATGAAGAGTGGGGCTTTTGTCTGATATTTTGGGGTAGAGGCCTTCCTTCTCCCAGGATATCAATGAGGAAACTTTTTACCTTGAGGCCCCCCCACGCAAGACGGAAACCAGTTTGAGAACAAAGAATAATACACAAAGGAGAACAGAACTGACAGAATTAAAGAGAAACAGAGCCATAGTCTGCTGACTTCATGATCTGCTGGAGAAAATCAGTCTTGAAGTTTGTCCTCAGTCTGAAATTTCCCATTATGAAAAGTGGTAACTTCTCTTACTGTTTATGTCAATTCGATTTTCTGTTGCTTGCAACCAAGAGCATTCTAAATCATACGCTCCGATTAGCTCGGATTTTTAAACAATAGGAATGCAGTTGTTTTCTCTCCCATGGATATAAATTATTGAAAATAAATTTCAGACATAGAGGTGAGACCTCAGAGCTTCTTAAATATCTGGTAAGATTCCAAACAGAAAATATGTTGTAATTAATGCAAATCTGCCCCCAAAAGTTCAGCCCACACACATTTATGTCAAGCATACAACTAATTAGGGAAAATGGGTAACAGGCAATTAAGTGATTTCATTCTCTTCTGTGTATAAAGTAGTCTTGTTATTTTTTTCTTAGTTTTGAATAAACTATAAGAGTCAGTTTATGGTTTATGGGAGTTAGTCAAGTGTAATGATTAAGAACATGGATTTTAGGATCACATTGATTGGACTCAAATACTAGCACTGTGCAGTTGTGTGACCTTGAGCAAGTAATTGAACTTCTCTGTGCCTCAGTTTCTTCAAAGGCAAAAATGAATAGTAGTGTTTCTAGCTAGAGTTATTAGTGACAGTGGAGTGAAAGTGTATTTTGAGGGCTTAGCACAATACTTGGCAGTTAACAAGCCATAATATTTGCCATAGTATTATTTTTATAGTTACCTACATTAAAAAAATGATTAAGCAGCTTTTGGGGGGCAAAAGAGCTAAGTCTAGAATTGCAGAATATAGAGACTGAAGAATAAAGTTGGACTGAGCCAACCTTTGTGGAAGCACAGTCACTAGGACTTTTACTATCATATCTGCCTTTGGTGTTTCTAAAAACCAGACATGAATAATTGTATCTACATTGCTTTTGAGAATTTTGAGAAGGCCTGAAGTAAGTCCTAGAGTGATCTAGCCTGGTTCAAAAGCAACAGACTATACTTGAGTATTTTGAACTGGTGCCTGCTGGCAAGCCCTGCCATGGTTGGGAGCCGAGGCCCTCGAGCTAACCCACCCAGGTTCAAATCGTAGTTCTACCACTTTCTAGTTATGGGCCGGTGGGCGAGTTACTTAACCTTCCCATGCCTCAGTTTCCTTGTTTATCAAAGGTGGACAATAAATAGTAGCGTTTCAGTTTGCCAAGAAATTAGAACTGTGCGGGGGGGCACAATATGATCTTTAAAAAGCGTTAGTTCCGTTTCCATTTTATTGTAAGGTGATTACTCCGGAAACTATTGCTTCTTTGTCCAAGTTGTGCAGTTTCCCTCTCGGTCGTTTCTGGATCCGGTTACACAAACACAGAGGGTTATAAAAAGCAAAGCAACGTGCCATTCCTCACCGGGACACCCTAAGTGTCTTTCTCCGTTGCTTCCACTAGGGGGCAGCCCAGCCTCAGAGGAGGCCTTGGGGAAAGGCCACTCACAAGCTGGGTTTCCTTTGCGTTTCGATCTTCTTGGCCTTTTAGGTGTACGTGGATTTTCATAACTTCCTTTTTCTAAACCGTCATAAGTGATAAAGGAATAAGTGAGAATGTTTTGGGACAGGACTCTGAACCGAGTCCTTGCTGAGTCTCATCTTCCTTTAAAACTCAGGTTTAAATCTGCCAGCTCACAATGGAAACAAGGCCAACGTGTGGAGCAGCCTTTGGATCCGTTCTCTTTTTCCATTTCTCCCTGCTTTACACCCTGGTTCATTATATATTTATTCATTCTTATATCCAACAAAGAATTGCTGAAAACCTTCTGTACGCCAGGCACCAGGAAAGCAGAGGAGAAAGAGATGAACACGGATCCCGCTCTCAGGGGGGCGGGTCGTCTGCTGGGGTAGATATTGAACAACTGTTCCACAATTGATTACTGTATCTAATTACTATTGTGGTAAGACCTTGAGGTAAAACTACAGGGCTGTGTGAGCACACAAAAGGGAGACCCTTGTGTTCCTGAAGAGTTGGCATGTCGGAAAAGGCTTCCCTGAAGAAGACGCATTAACCCTGTGGCAAAAGAGGGGACATTCGCTAGGAAGGGCACAGGGGAGAAGAGCCTTGTACTCAGCCAAGAAATATTTAGACAGCATCTGCCATGTGGTACATCCTTTTCTAGGTGCAGAGGAGATAAAACAGGGTGACATGATAGCGAGGGGCTGCAGAAAGGGTGGCTGCCTTAGATAGGGGGGTTCAGTCAGCCCTCTCCAAGAAGCTGAGACCGGGAGGAAGAGGAAGAACCAGCCACCTGAAAATCTGGGCAACAGTGTTCTGGGCAGAGGAAGTCGCACATACACAGGCCCTGAGACAGGAATGATTTGGGCATGTTTGGGCAGCAGCAAGAAGGCCAGTGTGTGGCTACGGCAGAGTGAGGGAGGGGCGTGGCGGGCGTTGAGATCTGGGGCAGCCAGGGCTTCTTGAGGTATGGTTACATGTTTGCATGGGAGCCCAGTGGGGGGTGGGTTGGGTTTCAGCAGTGGTTCAGTTTAGGTTTTGAGATCACCCAGGGTGCCCTCTAAGGGGATGAATGTGAAAGCAGGATGTGGTAGACAGAATAATGATCCCCCAAACATATCCCGTATTAATCCCTGAAGCCTGTAAATATGTACAAGGCAATGGGGAATTAAGGTCGCAGATGGGATTAGGTTATTAATCAACTGCCTTTAAAATGAGAAGATTATCCTGAGTGGACCCAGTGCAATCACAAGGGTCCTTAAATGCGGAAGAGGGAAACAAAAGAGTCAGAACCAGAGTGCTGCACTGTGGGAAAGAGTCCAGTGGCCGTTGCTGACTTGAAAGATGGAAGGAACCAGGAGCCAAGGAATGTGGGCATCCTTTGCAACGTGGAAGGCAAGAAAACAGATTCTCCCTTAGAGCCTCTAGAAAGGAATACAATCCTGCCGGCATCTTGATTTTGGCCCAGTGAGACTCATTTCAGACTTTTGACCTCCCAAACCGTCAGATAAAAAGTATGGGTTGTTTCCAAGTCACAAGTTTATAGTATTTATTACAGCATCAATCAGAAACTGATACACAGGGAGATCTGTAAGAAGGCTATGGTACTGGCTCAAGAAATATTTATTTACCTTACCTACAGGGTGTTGGGATGTGTGTGAGCTCCGCTTTCGTGCCGGTCATCAGGCCATTTGTTACCTCTACAGAGGCGGGATTGGGCCTTGCACAAGTTCCTGTCCACATTCTCCCTCGGAAGCACAGCAAGTCCCTGAACAGAGGATTCCATGTCAACCTGGTGGAATCAACACTTGGTGACAGTGCCAGGAGCAGACAGCTCTGGAGATCTAAATGGCAGAGCACCTCAGTGAGCCAGTGTATGAGTGAACGGGGCAAGTGTCCACTTGGACAGGAAAGGGATGAAGGCTGTGACTGGACCATCAGAGGTTTGACCGGGCCACTCATCTGAGCTTTGGAACAGGTACACAGATGAAACTCAAATGCCTGAGCCCCAAATGCACAGGGCATCGTTGTACTTCCCTCTCCTGACCCTTGATAAATAAATCTCTACTGGAACAAATAATAAACAAATCGATCTCTATTGGAAAGGGGATTTCTTTTTTCTGAGGCTTCGCTAGGGATGATGGGTGATGCTTGGAGTGTCCTTATGATACCTCTCTTTGTATTTGTCCAAACCAGTATTCAGAGTGTCTTGATTTACAGACCTGTTTTTATAGGGTAACTCGCCAGGTCCAAATATTCAACATCCATGAATATTTTTTCAAGGATTGATAGTAACCAATGAATGTGGATGTTGTCTTAGAATAAGATTTTTTTTGTTGTTGTAGTCAGTGGCCCAAAACTGTCTCTTATATTTAGAAGCCCAGATCTAAGGTTACGTATCAAGATACACGCATAATGCTGTTTTGCTGAATGCAGCTGTCCTGGTGTACGCCAAAGATAATTTGCTGATACAGGAGCTGAGGCCAGCGATTTTATGTCTGCATCTGCTTCTGCCCATAACTTGTGGGCGAAGACTGGGTAATGTCAAGAGTTGCAGTCACATCAGCCTTAGCCGTGCACAGAGCGGTGGGACAGGGAAACCGCTCCCTGGGGCTTCCCACCTCGGGGACAGCCAGTGCGTCCTCTTGCAGAGTGACTGCATGACACTGTTCCTGCCTCTGGTTTAGCACTCTCATGTTGACTTCTCACTGCGTACGTGCCTGTTCCCCTGCTCGACTGTGAACCCTTCCCAGAGGTCTCTCTTTATCATTTTGGAACCTCCAAAGCCTAGCCCAGTTTCTACGGTTGAACAGTGCTATGGGTTGAAGGAGGAAATAGACAAGAGTGACAATGAAATGGGGAAATTGTTTGAAAAGCTATTAGATTACGTTTGTCCTGTGTGGCAGGCATAGAAAGATACCGCATGCTTAATGCAAACAGTGGTTGGTGTTTTCTTTTCCTGTTCAGCGTTGGTCTCTCCTTCTGGTAAAAGCACTTCGGTTTCTTTTGGGACACCACCCTTCCCACACCCTCAATCCATCAAGTTTGGGTGGAGCTGACCTCATCTGAAGTCCACTGGCTGAATTGTGACCCAGGCCTGGCTAAAGAGGGCGCCACACACCTCTGACCACGGCATCGATTTGTGTTGGAAGGGTGGCCACACCTCTTTGTGAATGGCTGGTGTCCATTCTGATGGGTTGGTTGCAGCTTTGAATCAATTGCACATTATTTTTAATTGAACCTTTTTTCCCTCCTCCAGCTATTAGGGAAGGGACAGTTTCTTTCCACAGGCATCACTAAGCTGGTGGGATGAAGCCTGAAGCGGCTGACAGCCGTCGTGCCACTATGAAACCAAAATGAACTCAGGAAGTTGAAGCTGGGAAAAAAATCAGGGAGAAGTTCTTCAGAATGTTGAGCACCAAGGCCCTGGGGCCCAGCAAACATCAGCCCCCTTCTGGATCCCAGATATCTATCTCACTTAGTGACTTTAGTGGGACCAGTATTTTCAGTGCTTCCTAGAAGGGCATTTCAGGCCATAAGTTAGTTCCGAGTTGATGTCTCTCTAGCTCCAACCCTGGCCTCTCTATGGTCTTCCCTAAAGGATGGGGCTGGCATCCAGGAGCCCAGTTTGGTTATGAGAGTGTCTAGAAGGTTGGCAACTTCAAGAAAATACAATGTACACGCCACGGTAACAGGCTTACTTAAAACCATTTTTATTCTGCCTCTCAGTAGCAACACTTTGCATTTGACTTGGGTAAAAGATCAGGGAGCCAAATACAAACAAACAGAAGCCAAGATGTCAGGAACAGAAATGAGGATCTGATACACTGGAATGGCGCAAGGATCTCTGTGTGCTGAGAATTCGTGGCCCTGATTCAATGTCCTCCTGGGGGGAGTGCTGGCTCATGACGGACAACTGGGTGAAATGACAGATGGAGTCTGATGTCCATCAACATTTATTTTTTGCTAGGGTCCAGGATTTTAACAATGCCTGAGATTCATAATAATCTAAGAACAACGCTTTGTATTTTATAGCACTTAGAGTTTCCCTCCAAGGGCGTTCACATTTATTATGGCGATTAATTCTCATAGCAACACCGAGGTAAGTAGGCAGATGTTCTTATCTCCATTTTCCAGATGAAGAAATTCGAGGCACAGAGAGGCTAAGAAATTTGCCTAAAATCAGTTGGCATAGTTAGTGGCAAAAAAAAAAAAAAAAAAAGGGCATGGGCGCTCAGGTGTTTTAACTCTAAGCTTTATGTTCATTCGCTTAGAACAAGCTGCCTTTTCTCTTGCTTAGGAAAGTTCATTATCACTGTGTTTCTAATATTAATTCTTGGAAGTGATTTTTGCCATATATACATATCACCTGTTGTGTTAATTGTTTGATATTTTCTTTGAGTCTACTTACTTTTCTTAAGTAAATTTAGTTGAACAGAAATGATCCCATACCATATCCCTCAGTGGAAACCATAAATGGAAGGTAATTAATGAAAGAAATACAACAAACACAAAACCATGTTATTAAATTCCGTCTAGACAAAGACTTTGAACCAGAGGCCGGCTCCTTCTTTATTAAGAAGGGAAAAGAGCCAAAGTATCAGAAAGGTGGTGTGGATGTGTGCGCACTAGACAGAGACTTTCTCCTTGCTGTAATCAGGACTGAAAAAGAATAGAGAAGGGGAAATAAATGTTCCTTGTGATTCAGTGTCTATAAACGACTTAAAAAATTATCTTGTGGCCCACCCGTGGTACGTCCGTCTTGCATTCTGGGAAACACTGGGTCAGCGTGTTCTGGCGGGCAGAATAATAGCGCCATGAAACCTGTACCGTCACACCTAAAGGGTTTACACTGGACAGAAAACAGATACAGTGGGTGGCATTTCCAGGTGGCATCCAGGAAAACCAAAGGCTTGCTAGAAAGAAAAAAAAAAAGAGAGTTTGGAAAAAAAAGCACCATCCATAAGCACAGCCAGTTTATTCCCAAAACTGGGATGGGGAAGGTGCTTGTGTACCTAGAATTGACCGCTAAGTACGTTTTCACATCTGCTTGAGCGAAAAGTGAAGTTGAGGTCAAGTTGACCAAAGGTGAATGCCAGCGAGGGAGGGCGGCCATTAAGAAAAGTGAGACCACGACAGAAGAACAGAAAGCCTCTGCGTCTGAGCTTTTGATGAAGGAGGAGGAGCTACTGAAGATTGAAGTGAAGTGGCAACATGTAAAAAAAAAAGGAAAAGCACAAATTTAGCTCTATTACACAACTTGAAACATGCTGCAAATATTTGTACTTGACATTGCAAACAACAGCATCCATTGCTCTTCCTAGACCCTCCCTCTCACCCCTAATCTGGAAATCCTCCCCCGCCCCCCATTAAAAGTCTTCAGATGTCCCGAGGCTTGCCTCTGGAGAAGAGGAATGGATACAAAGGCTTTTGCTCAACTGAAACAGTGAGACTTGAATTTTTTTTTTTTTTTTTTTAAATCGATGGCTTTGGCTGATTTGGCTGTGCTGCTTGGTTTTCCTACATGTTGGACCTTTCTTTTTTCAGTTCATTTGCCAGGGACCTGCCTCTGGAGAGTCCTGGAGGAAAAGATCTCACAGTCGAAAGTCGAGGATCCATTCCTCAGAAACGCCTTTGGGGTGCGTGTGGATGAGGTCTGTCCTCCATGCTTGAGGCTGACCACGGGATGTTCAGGCTCTGTGGGGTGCAAACACACAGAGTGAGAAAGAGAGGAAGACGGGGGACTGGCCTTCTCTCCCAGAGCTTCCTTCTGCCATGGCGGTTACTCTGACATGGACTAGCAGATTTGCATCCTTTTGGGTCTAAGCACTTTGGAGAAACATTGTGTTTAGAAACATTTTATTTCACATGTGGCACATGCAAAAAAACAAAAACAAACCCCAAATGATGCAGATGCAGCAAAATGCTTGGTGAGCATTTCGGGATCTCATTCTCCTCCTTAAGGGTTAGTAGCACTATTGGCATTTGGCATTGTTTTCTCTGCATTTAAGTCTATAAATAGGCACTTAGAAATTCATCTTGTGGGTGTGTTCACATAAAGGGGTGAATAAATGAATGAAGTTACACACACACACACACAGAGCGTGTTAACACAATAAATGTGTTAACACAATAAACATTAACACAATAAATGTTTACATGCCAGGCACTACTCCAGGTGCTGTGATGCTACCACCATCCAGCAATTACATAGTGAGAACCATGTGCCGGGCGCTGTGCTTTACACAATTTAATCTTCACAGCCTTATGAGAGGTACTGTTTTATCCCCATTTTACAGATGACAGAACTGAGGCACAGATGGGTTAAAAGATGCACCCAAGGGCACACAGCTATTAGAGGCAGAAGCTGGATTTAAATCTGGACTTAAACAGTCTAGCTGCAAAGTACGCACCCTGAAGTGTTATGTTCCATTATTATGGGCAGTTACAGAAATGGAAATGTTCCCAGTGTTTTCATTCCAGTAGGAGGAAACTGACCATAAAAATACATGTGATTATATATTAATATGTAAATTATAATTATGTATACTATACCGGGGGTGCCAAAAATATGTATACACATTTTAAGCGATAGTCACACTTTGGTCAACATTGCTCAAGCAGTAGTTCGCTGTAATCAGAAGTGTCTGATATATACTTACAAGAAGCGGCATACAGCATTAGGAATAGAAGCGGTGGAAATATAATGGCTGTGTGCGATGTCAGAGGGCTAGTGGATGGGGCAGGGGAGTTATCACTGTGTGAGGGATATAAATGATGTTTAAGTATAAAAAGAAAAAATCAGGATTCCCATTCTAGGCCAAACTTTTCTAATGATATTTTGTTGACAAAACCATAAAGGGATTGTATGTATCTTGCAATGATACCAGCAACACAAAAAACCAAAATGGCTGCTATATATATTTTAAAAAAAGAAAAAAAGAACCAAGTCCTTTTTTGGTGTATGAAATGCTCAGTTAGTTTGAAACATTAAAATCATTTAAAACCATGGGGGAAAAAAAGTGGACGCTGAAGGTAACCACTTTGAGCACCTCTTGTAATTGCAGAAGTCAAACGTAACTTGTATTTATCTTTTGTTAATCGGTATATGTTAATACAGGTTTTTTCCTTTCTTAAAACATGTATACATTTTTTGGCACCCTCTGTATAACTAATATAATATAACCATAAAATATATAATATAAATTTATAACGAATATATAATTTATAAGAAATATTATAAATAAATTTATATAAATATAATTTATATAAATTATGTATTAAATTTATTCATGTACATTTATATATAAATATATTTTTTAAATATAAATAAATATATATATTTCTCAGGGAGTGGTAAGTACTAGGAAGGAAAGTATAAGGGGACAGAAGGAAGAAGAAGGGGGGGGTGGGTTCTGTTGTAGCACAGTTGGTCAGCAGTAGCCTCTGCTAAGGTAACACATGAGCAAGCATCTGAAGGAGAGATGGGAACAAGCCATGTGGATTTCAGGAGGAAGAAAATCCTAGGCAGAGGGTCCAGCAAGTGCACAGGCCCTGTGGCAGGAGCATGCTTGTGTCACTCAAGTGGAGGAGTAGAGGGGAGGGTGCTGGGAGTGAGGATGGAGAAGCAGCCACCAGATCATGCAGGGCCTTATAAAGCCATAGTAAGGGAGAGAGTTCCATGTTTGAACTGCAGTGTTGTAGCCTATCCTGCAAATAAACCACCGCGTATTTAACCATTTTCCCACTGATGGACATTTAGGTTGTTCCAAAATTTCCCCTATTGCAAACACAGCTGAGTGAACATCACTGCCCATCCGTGGTCCTCAGCCCTGGCTACACATTTAGGATCCCTGGAGAGCCGTAACCTATCCATGCCCAGTCCCATCACCGGAGATTCTAATTTAACGGGTCCAGGCTGGGCACTGGGCATTGAGAAGCTCCCAGGTGGTTCTCATGTGTAGTGAAGGGAACAGAACTACTAGTTCACATGCCTTTTTGTGCACCTGTATGTAGGGTGGGTACTATGAAGTTGGATTGCCAGGTGCGAGGACATAGATTTTACAGTTTGATAAAACCAAATTGACCTCCCAAAGTCTGTTCCAGTTTACCCTTCCACCAAAAGCATTAGTATCCAGTTCTTCACACTCTTGCCAACCTTGATAGTCTCCCTCTTTTAAACTGTTTCAATCTGGCCGACAAAAAATACATAGCATTTCATTGTTGCTTTAGTTTGTGTTTCCCTGGTTACCAGCAAGGTTGAACATCTTTTTTTATGTTTATTCTGATTCCTTTGTCAGTGTCCACCAATTTATATCATTTTCAAAGCAAAAATATTTCCATTGTTGATGATGAGTTAGCTGTGACTTGTCTTTACAACTTATCTGAACCAACAAAGAGACCTTCTGGAAATAGGTAATGTTCCCCATTTTTCACCATGGAATCACAGAAATTCTCTAAAGGCACATCTGGGCAAAACAATCCACAGAAAGCCTTACTCCAGCCAATAATACAGGAAAAAAGATGGATTTGTTTTTATGTTTTCGCAAAAAGGCCAACGTCTTCTTGCCCACCTTGATATATGTGCTTACTTCCAATCCTACTGTAATTGAAGGTGACTTTGAGGCCAGAAAGGGACTCATTCCAGTCCATTTATAAGACAGAAGCTTTACTAGGGCAGAATAAGTTAATATCGGCTAATTCCGTGCCTGCCGTGCCCCCCACAATTCCGAGACGATTGTGGGGACCCTTAACCTGGTGTAGAGGTCAAGTTCTTCCTTAATGGAAACCTGGGAAGATGGAGGCTCGTAGTTCTAAGAATGACAAACAAGCATTTTTAATACATGGTGGGGGGCGTGCCTGGCGATTTAGATACCTACAAGACCACCCAGAGATGGAAGTTTAGTGGAATTGCATTGTACATGTGTTTAACTCATGGCAAATGAACTATTCATGTTGCTCCAAAAGAAAAAAAACAGCTATTTAAATGGGGTTGGAGAGGCTGGCCACTGCCTGGCTCAGTGCTCAGGAGAATGGATGGATATGTGACTCCTATTCCTTTTGTGTGCGCTCAGAGCGTGGTTCCCGTGTGTGAACATACCGCTAACTACTCAGCTGATGCCCAACCCAAGGAATGTCATCTCTTCCAGCACTGGAGGGACCACGGGCTCCAATGGGCTGATAAAGGCAGGGTGTGAGAGTCTCTAATAGGGTACCCTCCTGTGCATGCTGCCAAGATTAATTTTGATTACACTCAAAGTTCACCTTGTGACCTGACGTTATAACCACACCCCTCCGTGAGACAAAGCTCCACCGAATGTCATTTGTCATCTTTGTGGCCGACAACACTTACCTCCCTCACACCCAAGCTTTGTCATGGCCACCTGGTTTTGCGGCTAAGGAAGTTTCACTGAATTCTACTGAGCATCAGATACATGACCATGAACCTGACCATGAAGAGACAAGGAAGAGGAATCTTGGGAGGTGTGGAAACAAACTTTCTAGGGAGTAGGGAGGAAGCAGCAACCACAGAAGCTTCTACCAGTACCTGAGGAATGTAAAAATGTCCTGCTTTGCGGCATCCATCCACACAGGCAATGTTCTCCACTCAACGCAAAGCCCTACAACAGTGGTTCTACAACTTTAGGATGCGTAGAACGATTGTGGGCGGTAGTGTGCTTGTGATAATGCATGTTTCAGGGCCACTCAGGGTCTTGATCGGGGCCCAGGAATCTGCATTTTTTACAGGCTTCTCAGCTGATCTGTCATAGGTGGCTCTGAGGCTGAGAACCAACCAGAACAACCTACCCTTGTGCGAATTCTCAGGGCACCCCCAGAAAGTAGAAGCCTGCAGACATTTTGATTTCGGCTGGGACGTGAGTGATTAGGATTGATACATAGACGGCTGCAATATTCATATGCTTCACCTCTGTGTGATTTGCTTCTCCATTTTCCCTAGCAACTTGAAAGCAGGGAATTTTCTGACTCTGAGAGACTGCAAGTTTCTGATTTCATCTGGAAACCTTGCAACATGAAAGCTCTTATTTCTAAGAATGACAAGCGTTTTTAATGCACGGTGGGGGCGTGCCTGCCTCTCTGTCAGCACAGCATTCTTTCCAAAACAGCTGAATATTTTAGTTCAGGGATTCCCAGCTCTTGTGGGTTTGTTGTCACAAAACTGTCTTTCTTTGCTCCACAAACACCACGTGTCTTACATAGATATCCTGTAAAATGATGATGAATGAGACATTTTTATGAGTTCGGGTAAAAACTATCATGACCTGAGCCTATCCAAGAAAATTAACTACCTGGGATTTCGATCATTTGGGGGAGAAGAGATTGGTTACAGTTTTCTTGATAAGGATTAAAAATAATTTTTAAAAGGCAGGGACTTGGAGATTGGTTACTATTTTGTCGATACGGATAAAGAATAATTTTTTTTAAAGGCAGGACCTGATGATTTTTAAAAGGGAATAGCTTACATCAGACAGCTTTTTTTTTTTTTTTTTTAAATGGGACTCAGAAAACTATTTAAACCATATTTAAATCAAGGCTTTTGTCTCCTCTCAGAGCTTGGTCAGCTCTAAAGGTCGGATTTTCCCAGCCCCTCCCTCCTGGCAGCCAGCCGCTTGGATGGTTACAAAATAGCCTCCCTGCGGGTACATCTCCTAGGTGGTAACCTGACTCCCCTCCTTGGCACAGAGTTAGCTATAACACACTAGGATGGTGAGGTTGGTTGCTGATGTAATGAAAACTGACCACTCCGTTAACGGCTGGCTCCGGTTCGTGAGCTCTTCCTTTTGCGTTCCGGAGGGAGGAAGTGTGCCAGGGTTTGGCCAAGAGTGTTCTGCTGACCACCTGTATCCACAGCCCAGGATGGGAGTGCAGAGGTGGGTAATGCAGATTTTAAGGCCTCACGCCTGACATAGTGGGTTGGACTCCATTGAAATGGGGCTTGGATGTCAACTTCTTCTAAACCTCCCCAGGCAGCAGGTATGCAGCCCAAAGTTTCGGAACCTCTGCCTTGTCATTCAATTCCTCCTGGGGCTGGAGAATTTTATTTCAAAGGATTACTGAGAAATTGGCCTTGTGATTGGTCTTGGCAGAAGATAGAATTGATTCCATTCTCTAGTTTCTTGCACGTGCACTCACACACACACCCATACACGACAAAGCCTTTCCATTTGAGTTTCTCCATGGATTCTAACTCTGGCAAACATTTTCGTGTTCTTTGATCACTTGGAGGGAAAGGTAATTGTCTAAAAGGAACCTGACCATCCAGATAGGGAAGTAATCCTATCCTCACGCTATGGTTAGGGACATTGAGGCACAGAAAGTTTACTAACTTGCCAGGGTGGTCTGTGTGGCAGAGCTGGGATTTGAATCTTGGTAAAAATGGTGATGAAATCCGGGTTCTAACCACTGTGAAACACTGCCTCTTAGGAAGAAGGGATGGAGAGGTGACCCAGTCTCATATTTTATAACTACTAACGAAACCTCAATCATAAGCATAGGTACATCAATGCTTTGTCTCCAGATAGAACTATTAAGAATGGACAAAGTCCCCATATAGGAAGACTTTTGGGTCCCTTATAAAACTGCTTGGATGGTATCTCATGGGCAAACGGACCTTTGCAAGCCAAATTGTTTACCGGAAACTGCAAGTAGATAATCTCCAGGCTGCTGATGTGCTTTTTGTATGTTTTTTGATTTTGGCCCTCACCACATATTTAAAGAAGGTGAACTGATTGTCAACATCTAAAAATGAGATTTGAAAACGAAAACTCAGCTTTCTAATGTCTTTCGACAGGTGGGCCCCATGTGGGGTCTGCAGTCTAAGTGGTAACAATTGGCTGGAGCAGAGGGGTGACTGCTCCCTTCCAATTGTGCCCCCAATTCACCACAGTCCTCACCACTCCCTACTGTTCTATAGTCAGGCTGCTTCATCCATGTCTATTCCCTAACTCCTGAAGTCTTTTGATTTTATTACCCTTGGCTCCGACTCATCAAGTTTTTTTTTTTTTGTAGGTTGAAACCTCACCATCCTATCCCCCATAAAAATCAATTCTAGACGTAGCCACAAGGCAAGTGCCATCTACTGGCCTTTGTTATTCAGTGTCCTAGAAGGGACACGTTGGCTTTGAGGCAGTGTGGGGTTGTGGTTTAGAACACAGTTTTCAGACCAGATAGCCCAGGATTAAACCCTGCCTTTACCACTAACTGGCTGTGACACATCAGGCAAGCCTTTGATTTCTTTACTCCTCTGAGCCTCAGTTTCCTCATCTGCGAAGTGGGGATAATACCTACTTTATGGGGTTGCTGTAAAGATTCAAGGAGGATTAATTCACATAAGAGCTTAGAACAGTACCTGGCACATGCTAAGTTCTATGTCAGTGTGAGCCGCTATTATTATAACCCACTTAGCTCAAACACTCATCTGGGCAGTAGGTATTTTCAGAATTCCCTCGTAGTTAGGCCAAGACTTGGCCTTGTTCCCCTGGAACACCATCTTGTGAGTTTGGCTCACGAGTTCAAAGCCTTGAACTCTATTTAGTAGCATCTTAAATTCTGAGGTCTTCTCCCAGTCATGTTGATAACAGTAGTAATAACAGGATTAATAAATGGCTTGTATTTTTGGTGTACCACTGACACCAACCTATGCACATTGTATGGGTCATTTAATTCACCTTCACAATAGCTTTATTAAATGGGTCCTACTCTAATCCCCATTATACAGAGGAAGAAACTGAGGCTGAGGGACCTTAAGCAGTTGGCTGAAGGTTTCACAGTAAATAGTGGTGGTGGGGACTTGCACCCAGGAAGTTGGTATGAACCCTGCACCACTAACCCCATACTCCACAGCCCCGAGTGTGTTCTCTCTCTCCCCGCCCTCCCCCCTCCCCCACACACACACTAAGCCTTCCTTAAAGAATAAAGTTGGGTGTGTTCACATCTATTCTCCAACTGTCTTCTCCTTCACAGGCCATCATCATCAATTTGTCATCTTGCAGGCAAGACACCTTGAGATTCCTTTGATGTTTTAGTGTCCTTTTATCCTCTCTTTGGCCAAAGCCATCTATTTTTCCCCTTTGTGACACTTCCTGTTTTGGCGTCTCCTCCATCCCACTGCCCCGATTGCTCCTGGACCTGGCTTGTATGACAGGAAGTTGACCTACTGTGACATCCACTACGCTGCTGGTTGCCAAGGTTGGGTTGGCTGATCTGGCAGGCTAAAGGGTGTCCCCTTCCTCCCTCAGCCACTCAGTGAAATCCTTACTCACCCTTACGAAATCCAGCCAAGGAGTCTGACCCTCTTAACTTGAGGGAAATGGTCTAGGAATACCCATGCTGCTCTGACAGAAAAGGGAAAGGATTCCTCAGAGATGTCCTCTACCGTTCTGCGAATTGTAGTGACACAGAGATGGATCTGGGCTTCTCATTTCTGAGTCTTGGTTGTCCATCACATGACCTTGCCCTCTGTCAAAGCTCTGATGGAAAATGCCATTGAGTCTAGCAGACGGAGCCCATCTCAGCTGACTCGAGAAATCAGAATAAATTTGTCCAGCTCCAGAGGTAAATATCAACAGCATCCATCTCCTAATGAGATGAGAGCTCGTTGGCGATACCAAAAATATGTGGTGACTGTTCTGCCCTTAAACTAAGAACAGTTAGGCTAGTTGAGTGTAAAATCATGTAGTAAGATCAGGTCAGATGGTAAGAGCAAGTAATAATCCTAAATATCCCATTTACTTTCCCACATTTCCCACTTTCCTATATTTAGGTGGAACTATGTGATTTATTTTAGCCAACAGATTGTGAGCCTAAGTGACCGTTGTCACTCCAGAGCTGAGGCAATGAAAACCCATGTGTAATTTTCTTTCCCCCTTCCTCAGCCTGAGAAAGCCTGATATTCTAGATCAGAAGTTGGAAAACTTTGGCCCACGGGCCAGCCACCTGTTTTTGTAAATAAAGTTTTATTGAACACAGCCACACCCATTCATGTACATATTGTATATGGCTGCTTTTGTGCTAAAATGGCAGATTTAAGTAATTGCAACTGAGATGGTGATAGAGATCACATAGCCTTCGAGGCCTAAAATATTTACTGTCTGGCCCTTTATAGGAAAAGCTTGTTGACTTTTGTTCTAGATAGAGCAGCTACAAAAAGGTGGAGCTTCAGATAGCATGGGGCCCTGAATGACTGCATGGAGGAGAGAGCCTTCCTGGCCCATGTAACCTACATGGCCCATGTAACCACAATGAAGAAAAAAATGAAAATGCTTTTGTTGGGGATTATTTGTCACCAGAGCACAACCTCC
This sequence comes from Rhinolophus ferrumequinum, assembly GCF_004115265.2. Classification (NCBI taxonomy): domain Eukaryota; kingdom Metazoa; phylum Chordata; class Mammalia; order Chiroptera; family Rhinolophidae; genus Rhinolophus; species Rhinolophus ferrumequinum. The sequence continues at coordinate 12,591,136 of NC_046308.1, read as the reverse complement.
CCTATCCTAACAGAGTCCAACGGGAATTCAAGAAAAGGCATTTTACATCTGGAGGGATTAAAAAAAAGCCTACTTACTTCCTTGAGAAGTGAACTGCACAAGAAACACCGATGATGAGAAGGCCAATAATGATGGAGGCGATGGCCACCCACTTGGCATTCCTCCCAAGCCGCTTGGATCCTTCGACATCTCCATTGTTGTAGCTGTTCAGAGACTGGGGGACACAAGGGAAGAGTGGGTGATGACAGATAACCCACAAGGAAAGACATGTGCTTCTGAGGCCAATTGGAGCAGGCAACAGGTAAATCACCTCCTCCAGGAAGCTTTCCCTGAACTCCCAGGTGGTATTAACTTCCCCTTCCGCATTTCCTGATTACTTCTATCTTAGTGTTTGCCCTAGCATATGAAAAGGATTGATTTGGCCTCTCCCATTTGAGTCTAAGAGCAGGCAGGGACCATTATCTGTCTTGTTCAGCACAGTAGTCCAGCGGCCAGTGCAATATTTGTCATGGAGAAGATACTTGATAAATATTTGTATAATGAAAGGATGGACAGTATGTCTATCTCATCCATTAGAACAGGTGTTTGCACACTATGGGTCACATCCAGCCTGTTTTTATAAATAAAGTTTTATTGGCACACAGTCACACTCATTTGTTTACTATTGTCTGTGGTGGCTTTTGTGTTACAGCAAGGTTGAGTAGCTGGGATAGAGACTTTATGGCCTGCAAGGCCTAAAATATTTATCGTTTGGTCCTTGATGGAAAAAATTCTACTCCTGCACTAGAAGGTTGATCCATGAAGTCAGGGACCTAACTCAACTGCTCACCTCTGTGGCCAAGACAAGCTGTCATTCACTGGTACCTACTCATACGGTTTTCCCAGATGTTAAAATATTGAAATACTTCTGTACTTGTTGGTAAATAGCTGCTTCCCCGCCCAATGTTCCTGCCATCCTGGCCCCTCCTCAGAATTTCCCCAGACCTCCCTGAGATCCAGCAACTCGCCAGACCCCACCAAAGCATCCTTCCTGATTCTGTGCCCTTGTTAAATATTTTAAATATTGACCTTGTTGCTAGTACTTTGAGCAGTGTCTGGTGTATTGTAGGAGCTCAAGAGATATATAGGCCAAATAAACGTGTCTGTTTCCCTACAGAATGTGAGTTCGTTAAGGGCATATTGGGGTCCCCCTCGAACCCTGCCCGGTGCCAGGCAAAATGTAGGTGCTCAGAGAATGCTGGCTGCTGAGCTGAAGACCAGATGCCATCCTTTTCTTGTACAATAAGCTTCTCTGTCGTAACTCCCACTGGGAGAATCCCCCCAAAGGTGTGCTACAGCCCAAAGCCTGAAAATACGCATTCATAAGTTATGGAGAGAGGGACTCGATCAATCAGTGCCATGGATTGTAGATTTCAGTGGGAACCTCTACTCTTCATCCGGAAACCACAGCACTTGTGTAATAAGTCTTCCTGGACTATTACGGGGGATTAGGCCTCTGCCGACAATTACAAGCCAGAGAAACACCCAGTATACCACAGAGCGTTCTGCTTCCGGACTCTTCCATTAATTCTTGGATCCAGGCCACCTTAGTCAGCAACAGGCCAGGAGACTCGGCAGCGAAGAGGACTTGCTTTCAGCCCTCTTGTGAGAATGGGAGAGCGGGAACCTGTGACGATGTGAGGGGCTGCCGGCAGGGTGAGTTCCAGAATTCTGGCGTTCTCAACCCTGGGTGCCCATTGGAAACACCTGGCTGCTATTATTATTATTATTATTATTATTATTATTATTATTATTATTATTTCAATACAGATAGCTGGGCCCTATCCGGGAACAATTCTGATTTAACCGGTGTGGGCACCAGACAACAGTGTTTTAAAAAAATTGTGGTAAAATATACATACTAAAATATACATACTATATATACTATATAGTATATATACATACTATATAAAACTTACTATTTTAACTCTGAGTGTACCATTCAGCGGCATTAAGTACATTCACATCATTATACAACTGTCACCATTCTCTATCTCAAACTAAAACTCTGTCCCCACTAAACACTAACTCCCCTTTCCTCCCTCCTCTAGCTCCTGGAAACCACCATTCTCCTTTCTCTGTGAATCTGACTCCTCTACGTACCTCATATAAGTGGAATCACACAATACTTGTCCTTTTGTGACTGGCTTATTTCAGTTAGCATAATGTCCTTAAGGTTCATCCATGCTAGAGCGTGTATCAGAATTTCCTTCCTTTTGAAAGCTGAATAATATTCCATTGTATGCACGTACCACACAGTGTTTATCCATTCATCCCTCGATGGATGCCTGGATTGTTGCCCCAGGTTTTTTGTATTTTTTTTTTTCTTTAAAGCTTCTCAGGACTGAAAACCTTTGGTCTAGGCGATGATCCTTAATTCCCTGTAAGATCAAGATGCTCACCAGCTTAAGATTTATCCTACGGAAGTGTATAACAGCATGGGCTCTAAACTCACAGAGATTTGAGTTCAAATTCCATGTCTCACCAGCTGTGAGAGTTAGAGCAAATGATGAAGCTTTCCAGGTCTCAGTGTCCTCATCTGTAAATTGAGGGCAAGTCATAGCACTTCCTCCATATTGGAGGAGCCCGTGCGTTAATGCATGCAGAGCAGCGAGCATTGGCCCAGCACGTCGTATGTGCTCAATAAACGTTAGCTTTCATTGTGAATCGCCACTGCCTGCCTTGTTCTTCCTCTAAAGCTGAGATCCTTGGGGTGCCGCAGGATCGTCTGGGCTACTTGTCAGAACCCTAGGTGATCAGACTCTCCCCCATGCTGGAGCAGAATCTTTGAGGACTCAAGTTGGAGAAATTTAGAGTCTTTACAGTCAAAGCCAGTGCACAGAATTCCAGAACCCCAAACTCTGAGCTCATGATTCAGTTTGAAATTAGGTATTGTCAGACCCTCCCAAACTGATCACGGTTCTACTGTGGTACCTTTTTGGTACCTTGGGAAACCCTTTTCTGAGATCACTCATGGCAGTGCACTGGGGTTGCTGTAACCAGAGGAAAAATAATGAAACCTCCTCTGTCCCCAAACATTGTCAACCCCTGGCTGCTCGAATGAGAAAGCACTTTCATGTTCTCAGCAGTACTGACTATAAAAGTGGGAAGAACAGGTACAGTTAGCACCTGGGCGTGGCCCTTGAGCACCAATGAGAGTGGGGTCGTGGGGAGTGTCCCTGGGCCACTTAAATTGTTTGCTGCAGGTCAGCAGAGCCATGTTGGTGACCTGGCTGTGGGGGATTTGGGTGCAAGCCAGGGGCAAATTCTGCCCAACCTTCATCACCTGCTGCCAGTCTGGCATCTCCTGTGTGACCCTCTTCTCTGCACACCAGCATCTCTCTGGGGCTCATTCCAGGAAGGGGCCTTGGTTGGTTTGAAAAACAGATGAAAAGCCTCTTTCAGTGTTGACTGTGGACTCTCATCTCCCCATAGGTCCTCTGATGAATTAGTTTTCCTTTTCTGGTTCTTGGAGAAGGGGCTGCCCATGGATCAATCTGGGTAAATACGAGGATGGCGGTCGGGGGAGAGATGAGGGTGGATATTCCAGAACTGTAATGTTTCACTCTATGGGGCTTCACTGGTGGGTCGGGGGTGTGTGTCTCAGGCTTCAGGGTGGAGATCTAACAATGGAGCAGAAAGGGACTGATTTCCCCCTCTCCAATTCTTTTCCTCTCCCAATTGGAATTGGGTATTTGGCTCTCTCGCAAGATGCTATAAACTGAAGGGTTTTAGAGAAAATGCATGGTTTATATATTTTGTTCTGAAGAGCATAGAAAGCAAACTATGCTGTGGAAGAACTAGAAAGAAACGGGATAGCTTAGATATTTCAAATTTGTATGATCCTGTTAGTTCTTTTACAACGTACAAATGTAATTTGTGAACATGTAAAGCGTTCAAACGCTACAGAAACATATAGAGTAACTAGTAAGCTCTTCTCCCAATTCTACTACCCAGAGATATCCATTGTTAGCAGTTGGTGCATTTGCTTCTAGATTTTTTCCTAGAAGTAATATGAAAGGAAAACTTCCCTTTCTCCTGCTTTCATTATGACTAAGCACATTATGTGTTGCATGCAGGAGAAAGAAACAGCAATTTGCACCCTGAGATACACCAAGAAAAACAAGGCCAGTCTGTCCAGGCTGCACCCACCCCTCCAATTTGAAAACTCTGAGTATTTCCCGTCAGCCTTGGCAAAGACAAGTTCACCTGTGCCTTTTGTGATGTTGACGCCTAAACATAGGTCACTTCTTTTGTGGATATTGTAATCTTTTGAGAATGATACTGTTTTGCTTTTTTTTTTTTTTAAATCATGAACAGACTAACATAAAACTTGGTAACCTTGGCAATTTTGCATTTGTTTCCTTTAAATACTTGTGTTGCGCTTTTCATTTGGCTAGCTGATTGTTTTGAAGTTGGACTCCCTTGCATTTCTTTTCAAGTAAGTTTTCTTTTCTAAATGTTTCAGCTTCTGAGTCTTTCTTTGATAAACTAGTAAGGCTGATGATAACATTTATTGAGCATTTATAATGTGCCAGGCGCTGTATTAAATCCTTTTCAAGGATTATCTCATTAGTCCTTGTAACAACTCTATAAGGCAGATGCTCTCTTGTTTCCATTTTGCTGATGGGAAAATTGAGGCATGGAGAAGTTAAAGTGATTTGCTCAAAGTCACATAGCCAGCTTGATGAAGTGTGTGTGTGTGTGTGTGTGTGTGTGTGTGTGTGTGTGTGTGTGGTTTTCTTTTTCTCTTGATTCCAAAAATATGAATACTATCATACTATACTTGTCCTGCTTCTTACTTTTTTCCACTTCATACAGGGTAGGCAACTTTCTAAACCAGTGCTTGTAGGTCTGTCTCATTCCTGTTTCTTTAATCATTTAAAATAATGAGTTCTACTGATAGACTTCCTAATCTTGCATCCCTCTTGCATTCTTGGGGAAAAATCTGAATTTGTCCTGGCGCATTTTGGGGGGTAACTTTTTGTTTTCAAATAGCTCCAGACTTACAGAAAAGTTGTGAGAATGGTTGTCTCATTCTTTTCAATGGCTTGGTCGCCCCTCACCCCTAGACACTTCCCTTATTTATAGTCTGTGGCAATTACATCATAGGCTGCTGTGCACATTCTTCGTCGTATATTTTTGTACACATTCGAGCCTGTTCTTAGGATGGAGTCCTCAGAATAAGATTGCACAACCACCATTATTTTAAGGTGCTAGATGCAAGTTCCTGGCTCTGTTCACCGTGCAAAGTATTAGAAAGGGCTTTTAGTTTCTTTCCAGTTTGTATTCTCCTCTGTGAGGCAAGTGCCCCTTTCTCAGAATGTAGGACAAATGCGCTGTCATGACACATTGTATAAGGCACTCAGGCGTCCCCAGCGGTGCCTTTTTCCTTTTCGCTGGGCCTGGGCTGATGCTGGAAAAATACAACAGTCATTACAACCCCACTCATTAGAGCTCCAGGTCTTGGAGCCAGCGAAGGGCACATTTCCACAGAAAAGAGGGCAAGTTCCTTTCTCCTGTAGCAAATACTAATGACACCAAGGTCACTATATCTCGTTATTTCAAGCTTACTTATACATCCCTTCCCTGGACGGACACTTGATACTCAAGGACCCACTGAAGGGAGGTTGGTCAGGAGCCAGAAATGAGGACAACCGTTTCTACACCCAACCTCAAGAAGGCTGCGGCAGGGTGCAGCAAGACTGTGTCACCAGGCCATGCTGCTAAGACTCCTGGCTACCTGTCAGAAAGTACAGGCAACTCCTGGCATCCGTATTTCCAAGGAGAGACCCAGGATAACCCCATACGTTTTGATCACTGGAGTTGAACACCAGTGGCTCTAAGGTAGTAGGAATTTGCCACACTTTACACCAAGTGGAAAAGCTGTTCCACTGCCCTGAGCCAGGAAAAGACGGAACGGAACGTGCTTCATCCTTTCCCTCTGGTCTTTAGAGCAGAACTCTTGGCTGCGTCCCACACGATGCCAGATGAGACAGTGTCACCTATGGGATGGCTACCAGGTGGCGACCTAACAGGAAACCCTCCAAAGTTATATGGCCCAATGTTGGTGTTTCCCAACCCTGGCTGTACCTTAGAATTACCTGGAGGAGCTTAAAAAATTTTTTTTCCCAAGCCCCATCCCAGACCTGGGGATGAGACTCCAGCATCAGTATTTTTTTAATCTGATCTCAGGTTGAGGGGAATTGAGAACCACTGTTCTAGATGAATAGATTCATTCATTCATTCATTATTCAAAAACTATTTATTGAGTACCAACTATGTGCCAGGCACTGCTGCCTACCCTCATGGAGCTTACATTCTGGTGAAGATGGAAAATAAATAATGAAATATGCAAGTAAACAAGATGATTACAGAATATTATTCAGGCAAGAAAAATGGGGTGTTGGCTGGGAGCTCTCGCTGAGGTCAGGGCAGGTAGGCTGGGACCTGGAGACTTGAGAAGGTGCTAGGCCTGCAAAGAACAGGGGAAAGAAGAAGCCTGGCCAAGACAACACAAGTGCAAAGGTCCAGAGATGGGAAATAATTTGTTGTTGAAGGTATTCAAGAAAAGCCAGTGTAAGTGAAATGTAGGAGTGAAAGAGGGAGGGGAGAGAGAGACAGACAGAGATAGATAGATATGAGATGAGGCTGGAGGTGAAGCCAGGGGCTATGTTAGTTAAAATAATGAAAATAATAGTTAAAACGTATCCCCCATTTTACAGATGAGAAAACTGACGCGCAGAACTGATGCACAGAGAGAAGGAAGCAAATGTTTCTGCTTTCGAAGACAACTCTCTAATGAGGCTACAAGCTTAGGCAAAAGATAGTGAGTTCAAAAGCCCTCACAATGACTACTTCATTACGTCCCAAAGAACCTCAGAGCTAGATTTAATGCCCTGTTGATGTCCAGCACCAGGTAGCTGACTTGATTCTAACTAAATAAAAATTTGGCCACTGATAAAAAAAACAGGGCAAATGGTATCTTTAAGCTGTGCCACTAATCCCCCTGACAAAAATACGTGCATTTTCTTTGTTCTTACCTACCACCAAAAGTGCTCAGAACCTCCACATTTACACTCAAACAGAATTAGCCCCAAACACAAAATGATAACAATGGAAGATTGTCAGTTATTTTTTTAATTTTGGCTTCCTGTACATTATAGATTGAATGAGTTAATACACATAAAGTGCTTAGAGCAGTGCTTAGGAAATAGTATCAATAAGCAGTAGCTATTATACTGATAATATTATTATGTCATATGCTGATTGATGAAGATGAAAACAAATGAGCTATTAAATAGACTTTGATATGTTTCCACATTCCCCTTGCCCAATTTCTCTCCCTTAGGATTGCACCCAGTGTTTAGGAAAACCATCTCAATAAAAGCCCAGAGTTCTGTCATGAGGTTCCCCCTTTTCCTTGGTGTGGCACAGAAAGCACATTTCTGTTCCCCGGATGGGTAACAGAGTGAAACTTAACCGCCAGTGACACCTTAGTGGGAAGTAGCTTTCCTGCAAAGCTCCTGATACCTGATAACGCCCTATGGGAAAAGAGGAGAAGTCAGTTGTGTGGGTGGATGGCATGGGAGCCCCGAGTGGCCTCTGCTGAAAACCCATCCTTGGCTTCTTGTTGTGCTTGGAGACGCACATTCTTGAGTGGCCTTCTGCCCCCGCCCCCGTGCCTCTCCAGCATCATTTGGAGCCTTCCCCCTTGCTCACCTCTCCCTCTTTCCTGTCCCCCGTCTTCGTCCAGGTCCTTTCCTCTGTTTGGAGCCCTCTTCCCTCTCTGTCACGTGGCCAGTGCCTGCTTATTCTTCCTGGCTTGGCTTACTTGTCAGCTTCCTCGGGGTGGCCTTCTCTGGCCACCTCATCTTACATAGGTCCCCTGACCTACGCTCCGATTCCTTCATGGCTGTTGATGCCGCTCGGTTATTTCACTCTGTTGCTTATTGACTCGGTGAGTGTTTGTCTCTGTCACCTGACTGGGAGCTCCATGAGGGCAGATACCGTGTCTCTTTTTACTCACAACTCTATTTCCAGTGCGTAACGGAGGGCCTGACCATCCCTTTCATTCCTTAAAGGGAACTCTTACAACTCAACAACAAAAAGACAAACAGCGCAATCAAAACTGGGCAAAGAACGTGAATAGACATTTCTCCAAATAGGATATGCAAATGGCCAATAAGCACACGAACCTACGCTCACCATCATTAGTCATTAGGGAACTGTAAACCACAACAAGATACCCTCTAGGAAGGTTGGAATAAAAAGACAGACAATGACAAGTCTTACTGAGCACGTAGAGAAACTGGAGCCCTCCTTCACTGCTGTGGGAATGGAAAACGGTGCAGCTGCTTTGGCAACAGTTCCCCAAAAAGTTAAAGTTAACGTATGACCCAACAGTTCTGCTCCTAGGTATATACGCAAGAAAACTGAAAATGTCTGTTCACACAGAAACTCGTACGTGAATGTTCATAGCAGCATTATTTATAATAGCCAAGGAAATGGAGTCAACCTAAATGTCCATCAACGAATGAAAAAGCAAAATTGGTCTATTCATACAATGGAATATTATTCGGCCTTAAAAAGAAGGAAGGACCGATGCGTGCTACAACATATCCATGTAACCTGGAAAACGTCATGCTGAGGGAAAGAAGGGAAACATGAAAGATCACATAATATGTGATTCCATTTATAGGAAATGTCCAGAATCGGTAAATTCATAGAGACAGAAAGTAGATGAGTGGATGCCAGGGGCTGGCAGGGAGTGTGGAAGGATAGGGAATGACTTCTAATGGGTATGAGATTTCTTTTTAGGGTGGTGAAAGTTTATTAGAATTAAATAGAGGGGATGATTATACAACCTTGTGAATATACTAAAAATTACTAAGTTGTACAATTCTCTCTCTCTCTCTCTCTCTTAAGAAGCCAGACCTAGCGACAGAGCTTTTGCATCTTGAGAGCTCCAGCGCCCCAGTGGTGGAGCGCAGAGAAGTTGGTGAGGTTTGGCAAGAGATGGTGGTAGGTCTTAGAAGAAGTCTGGGAGCAGCCGCCAGGCACCGCAGCTGTTGACAGATCAGACTTTTGTGTGAGCATGCGAGACACACCTCCTAGAAATATGGAAAGGAATTTTGCGAGGAGTTGGCTTGGCAGGGAGAGACAAGAACGCGAGAAACCTGGGTTACTATTCATTAACATAAGTCCCGTTTACCCTCGGGTCATGAACGCCGAGGGAAACTGGGACCCGGACAAAAGTAGATCTGCTTCTTCAGTGACCACATTAGCTTCGAGTCATTGTTCTAGTTTGGAATGAGGGTTGAAGTAAAAGGAAACCAAGGATTTGTGCTAAAGGAGGGAGCAGGTTGGCTTGAAACCAGGGCGAAGTAATAATGGTCTGTTAGGAGCTTTTGTGCGACAGACACCCGACTGGATAACAGAGTCTTAACTTTCTATTTTGTGGCCTATTCTGGGATTTCTTCGTGGGGGAGTTAAACTCATTTTAAGTAGATGACATAGATGTCATAGTGTATGTCCCTGGAACACAACAAGCTTATTCCACCCCAGGGCCTTTGCATATCCTCGCTCTGCCCAGATCTTCCCACGGCTGGCTTGTTCTCATCCTTCATCCTTTGCTGATCACCCTTTTTAAAGTAGAATCTCTTCTCCATCACCTGCCCCCCACTAGTCCTCTCTCATACTTCCCTGTTTATTCTCTTCACCAGGCTTACCACTCTCTGAAATGATCTTCTTTATGTGCTAACCTGTGTATGGTCCATCTTCCCTCACTCAAATGTAAGTTCGCAGAGAGCTGGGACCTTAACTGTCTCATTTACCAAGCAGGGGAAGGCTGTGTTGCCCATAGAAGATTGGGTGTCTGCCCAATTTGGGGGCAGAGTGGATCCCTTTAGCTGTGGATCTGAAGCCACACTCTCCAAACAGCTCATCTGCTGGTTTCCTGTGTCCCATATTTCTTAACTGGTTCAGAATTCTTGAGGGGAAGAAGAGCAGTTAATTCACCCACGTAACACTCGGCTGCTTCTAGTCACCGAGAACCAGTGAGCTCACATCTGCCCCAAATGTCAGCCGTATAAAGCTGGCTTTTATCTACAGGCTCGCCACAGTGTCTGACACACGGTCAGGGATCAAAAAATGTTGAATGAATGTGGGAGAACCCCTCTCCCTGCTTTCTTCCTTTGAGAAATAGAGGCTGAAAGTTTCCCAGGTGCCTTTTCTCAGGGGACTAAGCACTGTTAAGTGCTGTTTCTTTGTGTTGGCTTAAAGTGCTCCTCCCTCATCTGAATCCCTTTTCTCAGCTTTTCTCTTTGAACTTCAGAGCTAACTGGTACCAAGCCAGCTTTCCACAATGGCGGCAGGAGCCAGGGATGGCCATAAATGGACGAGAAGGCTCTCTCTGTCTTTGGCCATGCAGATGTCTATTTGCCACACCCCCTGCCCCCTCCATGTTTTTAAAAATTAGTTTCAGGTGTACAAAACAATGTAACAGTTAGACATTTACACCCCTCACAAAGTGATAACCGCCCCCCCAGTCTACTTGCCATCTAACATCATATATAGCTGTTACAATTCCCTTGCTTCTATTCCCTGTGCTGTACTCCACATCCCGTGAATATATATATATATATGTATATATATATATATATTTTTTTTTTTTCGATTATAGTTGACACTCAATATTATTCAGCTTCAGCTTCAGGTATACAGTGCAGGTGTACAGTGCATCTACACCGTCCATGAAGTGGTCTCCCTTATAAGACAAGTGTCCATCTGACACCCTACAAAATCTTTACAGCATTATTGATTATATTTCCCAAACTGTCTTTCATATCCCCGTGGCAATATTGTGACTACAATATTACTAATACTAATTTGTACTTTCTAATCCCCTCACCTTCTCCCCCATCCCCACCCTCCTCCCATCTAGCAACCATCAGTTTTTTCTCTATATCTCTGAGTCTATTTCTGTTTAGTTGCTCAGTTATTCTGTTGTTTAGATTCCACATATAAGTGAGATCATATGGTATTTGTCTTTCTCCATCTGACTTATTTCACTTCACATAATGTTCTCTAGGTCCATCCAGATTGTTGCAAATGGTAAGATTTCATTCTTTTTTATGGCCGAATAATACTCCATTGTATAAATGTATCACAGTTTCTTAATCCAGTCATCTACCAATGGACTTTTCGGTTGTTTCCACGTCTTGGCTATTGTGAATAGCGCTGCAATAAACATAGGGGTGCATATATCTTTTCAAATTAGTGTTTTGGATTTCTCTGGATAGATACCCATTTTCTTTCTCATTGAAAATGGGCCTTGGACTTGGCCACAATCCAACACAAATGCAGAAGAGATTTTGGGGCCTCATGGAATGTTTGAAATGATGGAGATATTCTATCTGGTGTCTGTCATTTCCCACTGTTGGCAGCTACTCACTGAGGAGCTAGTGTGACTCAAGGGAAAATATGAGCCACATGTCCTTCAAAAGCACGAAGAACTTATCTTAGGAGCATCAGGTGATTTCTAGGTGGTGGAGAGACAAAACAGAAAAGTGGGCTTAAGTATGGAAACCAGTGTAGAGGTCCCTCAAAAAATTAAAAGTAGGACTATCACATGACCCAGCAATGCCACTCTTGGGTATTTATCCAAAGAAACCTAAAACACTAACTCGAAAAGACATATGCATCCCCATGTTCACTGCAGCGCCGTTTACAACAGCCAAGATATGGAAGCAACCGAAGTGCCCATCAATAAACAATTGGATAAAGAAATGGTGGTGCATCTATACAGTGGAATTAACACTCTACCATAGGAAAGAATGAAATATCACTATTTGTGACAATATGGATGGACCTAGAGGGTGTTATATACTAAGTGAAATGAGTCAGACCAAGAAAGACCAATACTCCATGACATCATTTATACGTGGAATCTAAAAGAGCCAAAGTTGTAAAAATAGTAGAGTGGTGGTTACCAGGGGCTGAGGAATGGAGGAATTGGGGAAATGCTGTTTAAAGGTACACATTTACAACTAGTAAGTAAATGGATGCTGGAGATCTAATACACAGTATAGTGATTATGTAGTGAATACTCTATTATAAACACAAAACTTCTAACCATCAAAGATCTAACGGACTACATCTTAATTATTCCCACCACAAGAAAGAAATGGTAATTATGTGACGTGACAGAGGTGTTAGCTAACACTACAATGGCAATCATACTGCAATATACAAATGTATCCAATCAACATGCTGTAAGCCTTACACTTATACAGAATTACATATTAATTATATCTCAGTAAAAAAAAAAAATTGGGTGTTTTTTTTTTTTTTTTTGGCCATGGCAGTGAGCTTCTGCTTAGGTAAAAACTCAGTAAAATTGGAACCAAAACAACAAAACTTCTGACATTTCCAAGCATTTACTTTGTGGCAGGAACTGTATATAGTAAGCTGTTTTTTCTCTCTCCTTGGAGATTTTCAGGGCTAGAACAAAACATCAGAATAAAACAGCATTTGTCTCGAGTTAGCTATAAAGCTGACCTTTGAGCTTGATAAGAACATAGATTTACAGCAAGAATCACCCTTCGAGGTGGAGAAGAATCCACTTATGTCCCAACCCCTTCCTTCTTCTCTCTAAAGATTTTTCCTTTTATTACCTTTAGAAAAATCCTTATTTCTGACTAGAAATGAGCTCTAAACATTTATTATAGAAAATTGGAAAATACTAAACACAGTCAAACTTGAAATTATAATAGCTAAGGTTTTTCCAGTCCTTTGCATATATTATCCCATTGAAGTCACACAACCATCTCTTGGAGGTAGGTGATATCGTTTCCAATGTAAAAATGAGGAAACTCAGCGTCAAGTTAAGTAACTTCATTGGTGTCATGTAACAGAAAGCAGTGGAGCCAGGATTCAAACCCTGGTGCGCCTGATAATAGAATTTTGCTCTTAACATTTACATTATAACTGTCCATAATCCTGCCCCTGAGAGAAGATCAGTGTAGACATTTCGGAACACTTTCCCCATGCTTGTTCATGAGTGTGAGTGCGTGGATATGGGTACGTGGATACTGATAAAGAACGTGGAATCTCACTGCACAAACACCTTTATGTTCTGTCTTTTCCCCCTACTTGATATTTTACTGTAAACCTTTCCCTGCATTATAAAAGTTTGTCAAAAGCATGCTTTAAAATTTATATAATATTCCCTGTTATACATGTATATATTTAATTTACTTAGTCTCCTATGTTGGAATCAATTCTTACATCCATCTCTAATTTTTCACATTTACACCTCAAGAGTGACAAATATTAATTAAGCAGGTACTCTGTGCCAGGCACATGCTTCACATTTATGAACTCATTTTATAATTCACTTCATAATTAATACTGGGATGAACATCAAATACGTAATGTCGTGCCTCTCCATTTAGTTAATTTTTATTTTTAAATTTTAATTTCTTGGGGAAGCTTTCGTTGTATAGATCTTGCATGTTTTCGAGGTTTATTCCTGGTATTTTTATTTTTGTTTGCTAAATATGCCAATATTTTGATCTATTAAGTTGTCAATACTGAAACCCTAATTTTAGAATATGTTCCCTTTTCTTCAAAATACCTCTTCTCTCTTTGAAAGCCTTCTTCATCTTTATCATCACTTTAGTACATATTTGGCCAGTGGGAAGTAAGTGAGGTTTTCTCTTTCAGTCTCTCTGTCTCTCTGTCTCTCTGTCTCTCTGTCTCTGTCTCTCTCTCTCTCTCTCTCACACACACACACACACACACACACACACACACACACACCTGCTCTGTGTAGGCTTACATCAATGCCTGAACATAGTCTGCGATACTTTTGTCCAGGTGTAAGGAATCTCTTCATGTAGATCGTATTGTCTTAGATTTCCAAACTCCTAGATAGCAGGCTTTCTCTAAATAGCTTGATGGATGTGGGCAATTGGCAAATATTTAGTAATAACATCTGAGCTCTCAGATGACTTTGGGATTTTTTGTTTAGATTTTTCTTACTCCTAAGTTTCTGTGCCTTAAGGTAGTGTTGGGAATCCACAGACTGGGCTTGCGGATCACAAGGTGCATTTTCCTCATAGTCACCATTCATTCATTCACTCATGCTTATCTCTGTCCTTTTTGGGCTTCTGGGCCGTTTCTCCCATAAATATCTTCAAGGACAAAGTGAGAATTGTCCTTTTGTCTGTCTATCATTAAAGTAAAAATGCTAGAGAGGAATTCTGCCAGGCTTGATTGAGAGTATTACATGAGCTGCTTATATTGATGGGGCAGATCTATTAAAAGAAAAAGCTTTCAGAACTTCAGAGCTGTGTTCCTGTCAAAAGGGCAAGACATAATGGTCTGACTGTAATGCTTCAAGAGGCTAGACTGTAAACTCCATGGGGGCAAGGACTGTCATGTTCGATTTCATCCACCAGTGTCACCTTTCCGAGCCCCATTTCCTCATGGGTAAATGGGGAGAACAACTTTCTGCATATGTTGCCGGGGTTTTGCAAGGAACAAGTGATATTGTGTCCATATGAAAGTGCTTTGAGAAGTAAAGACATATGGACTAACGTGGTAATAATAACAACAACAGCAATAGCAAACTATCAAAATTATCCAGAACAAAGAACGAATGAAGTGATCAGAAGAGGGGGTTAAATACAGGAGTTCTCTTTCAGTTTGGGGAGTAGGAGATGTGATATAAAGGGTAGAGGAAACAGAAGGACGAATTTCTGACTATCACCTGTAGAAAGAAAAGAAAGAATGAGGGAAGAAGAACATCAGCAAAAGTCTGGCTAGAGAGACCCATTAGAAACACCTGTGTTGGAAGACAAGGGGAGAGGTGGGTCTACAAGGCAAGACTGTGAGGATGGAACACTCTGCAATATCCCTGTAACAACAATGACTCAACCCATTAGAAGTGAGACCCAATGAGTCACTAAGGACAGTATTGCCCAAGTGTATTCTGTGGCATATTCGCCTTAAGATCAAAGGGTCCTGGGCAACATGGCCCGTATAATGCCATACTGTTCTACGGGGACAGCCACAGGGGACAGTGATGGGTCGAAGGCTTCCAGAACCCTTAAAGGAAGTTCACTTTTCCTTAACTTAGCCCTTGACTTCTCAATTTCATCCCCCTCTTCTCTGGTAAAACCCCTCTGGCCCCCTTTTTGGTAAAACCTGGTAACATCAGGCAGAACCAGTTGCCTGAGAAGCATGGTTTTGGAAAGTCTGACTTAATTCTTGAACTTGCAGAATGGGAGGTTTTCCGATCTGTTCAGGTTCACGCACTGAGGACATCACACTTCTGGAAAAGCAGCTTTGAATTAGAGAGGGTCATGCCCTGGACTAGCAAGCCAAGAAGAGAGACCAGTTTCCAAGGGTGGACCCACTGGCCTGCCATGCGAGGATGCTGGCAAGCCCCAGACCAGCCAGGAAAGTTGTCTTTGGGAACCAAGCCTTGGCCAAACCTCTCAGCGACCCTGCCATTAGCCTGGGTCTTCTGGATATTTTCCAAGAAAATTGTAGCAGAAACGCAGAACACAGGTGGGGAAAGGAGAGAAATCCTTATAGATAAAATAGGAGTAAACTTAGGCCTCTGTAGCCATTCATTCATTCATCATTCATTCATTCATTCATTCATCAAACATTTGTTATATACTGACCATGTGCTGGGCATTGTGTTAGGTGCTGAGGCTAACAGTAGACTCTTCCAGGGGCTCAAATAAACAAATCAGTGCAAAGAAGGGAAGGTGCTCCAAGAGAACTCTGTGCAGAGTATGTAGGGTACAGTCTAGGGTGAGGGACGGGGTAATCAAGAAGGGCTTTATGGAGGAGGTGATTTTCCAGCTGAGCTATGAAAGAGGAGTGAAATCTGCATTTTGCAAAGATCCTTGAGGGGTTCAAGATTGAGAAGCGCTGTTCTAGGATGTGAGTCTTCCTACATGGCCTCCCCTTCATGAGTATTTGAAGGTTTCCTCCGAAGTCATTATTAAAATTCACACATTTTAAGCCAGAAATAGTTTCTCTTATTAATTAATGACAAACTCCACCTCAACCATGGCCTGTTTTGCCAACTCATTTAATAGCTGCTGTTTTGTTATCTGGGCAGTTTCAGTGACTTTGGGAGGGAGGTTCTGTCTGGACTTCTGTTTTCATTCTTTTTTTTTTTCACTTTTTATTATGGAAAATTTCAACATAAAAAGTAGACCGAATAATATACTGACTCCCCATGTTCCTTTAACCTAACTTCAACAACCATCTGTTAGTGGTCAGTCTTGTTATATCCATATCTCCTACTTTATGTTATGACAAAACCATTTTATGATTTCCTCAGTAAAATAAAATGGCATTTAAAATGTATTTTCTTTTATAGGAAAACACAGATTAACATCTTGAAATAGATGTAGCCTGTACCTCCAATAATTTAGGACCGAAAGGATTCCAATAGTAGTTTAAATTCTAGATTCCCAAATGCCAAATGTCAGTGGCCACCCTCTGTCACATTGTGGGGAAACTCTTTAAAGAAGTCGACACGGCAAAGGCTGCTTGGGGGACACGCATATCTGTAACATCTGTGGGTATCTTACCACAGAGCTTTCCAACAATGACACACTTTAAGTCAGGTCTTTATCATGTGGGACCATCTTATTGCTCTTCAGAGCTTCAAGCACAGGGATTCATAAGAAATATGTCATAGGGTCCAATTATGGGTCCAATCACTAGCCCATTTCTTAGCTGACAATCATGTGGAAAGAGCTAGAGAGAGTTAAGTCCCATTGAGAGACCCAATGAATGACAATATTTAGAGCTCCAACTGTGAGCGGTGTTTAAGCCTCCTGGGTCAGCTGCCTGGACCCAAACCTGTTATTTCCAAGTTCTGCCTTGGTAACCAAAAACCCCCAAACAAACTGAAAATCTCCCCTCCAAACCTAAATGAAATCCACTTGAAACATAGCTCTGATGGAAGAACACCCGGTTTGGTTGTCTTTCTTCCTGTGGGTATTTCTTTCTTTTTGACCACAATACCTTGTCTTCTAGAGCAGGTGTGGTTAGGCTTGGGAAGAGCGGTGGCTTGCTGTGTCAGCCCACAGCCAGGTAATGGATTTTGACAATGGCTTCAGGACCAGCCATCCATTATCAATCGCATCTTCTGCAGGTTTTGAGACCTGTTGCCTTGTTTTGCCTTGCTTTTGCCTCTTTTTGTGTTAGGGTCCCATTTTTTCTAGATCCTGTGTCTTTTTCTTCTTGATTACTCCCTTGTTTTGGGGGAGCACATCCTCCTATTGCTTTTTGAGAGAAGGTATATGGCAGGGTATTTTTTTTGGTTTGTTTTTTTAGCTCTTGAATGTTTGAAAATGTCTTTATTCTTTCCTCTCCCTTGAATGATTGTTTGGATGGGTTTAAACTCAAAGTTGTTAATAATTTTCCTTTAGATTTTGGAGTCATTCTTTCACTATTGTTTAGCTTTCAAGATAATTCATGAGAATTCCAAAGCCATTATGAATCCATATGTGGCATGTTCTTCTTCTTGAAAGTTTGTAGGATTGGAGAGAAATTTTATCTTCAAGTAACTGAAATTTGGACTATGATATACTTTGGTGCACGTCTCATTTTACTCATTTTATTTGGCATTGGGTGACCCTTTAATCTGGAAACGTATGTGTTCAGTTCTGGAAATTTTTCCTATATATTTATTATATAATTTACTCATTTTAATGTTCTTTTTTTGGGGGAACTTTCTGATTAGATGTTGGATTTCTGGGACTGATTCTCAGATTTTCTTGACTATTTTCTTGTTTTTGGAGGAATATTTCCTTCCTCTATATTTTTATTGTGGTAAAATATACATAACATAAAACTTACCATTTTAACCATTTTTAAGTGTACCGTTCAGCAGCATTAAGTACATTCACATTGTTGTGCAACCATCACCATCATCTACCTCCAGAACTTTCCCATCTTGCAAACCGAGGACACTGGACCCAGCAAACAGTAACTCTCCATCCCCCCTTTCCCCAGCCCTTGGCAACCACAGTTCTACGTTCTGTCTCTGAATCTGACTACTCTAGGTATCTCGTATAAGTGGAATCATACAATATTTGTCCTTTTGTGACTGGCTTATTTCGCTTAGCATAACGTCTTCAAGGTTCCTCTATGTTGTAGCACGTGTAAGAATTGCCTTTCTTTTAAAGGCTGAATAATATTCCATTGTATGGATAGACCACATTTTATTTATCCATCTGTCAATGGATGTTTGAGTTGCTTCCATATTTTCCATCTTTTTGATTTTAGTATTATTTCCTTGAGGTCCCCTCAACTTTAACTTCTAATCCTTCTACTGTTTTTCCTTTTAAATATCTACCCTCATATTTTTAATTCCTGAGAGCTCTATTTTGCTCCTCTGATTGTTTTATATTTTTCCTACCTGTTCTTGTTTTGTGGACACAACACAGTTTCTTATGTTCTCTGAGGTGTTGATCATGTATTCTTGAAGTTTTCTTCTTACTTGTCTTATTATTTATTTCCTTGCATTTCATTATTTTTTTTGTAAACCACAGATCTCTTAATTCAGAAGAATTTCTCAAATGCCTGATAATCTTTGCCTCTTCATCTTTGTAAGTGAGACACTGAAAAACTTCTTCATTTTTTTTTAATTGGGAAGGGGAACAGGACTTTATTGGGGAACAGTGTGTACTTCCAGGATTTTGTTTCAAGTTAAGTTGTTGTCTTTTCAATTGTAGTTGTGGAGGGCGCAGCTCAGCTCCAGGTCCAGTTGCCATTGTTAGTTGCAGGGGGTGCAGCCCATCATCCCTTGCGGGAGTCCAACCTTGTGGTTGAGAGCCTGCGCTCCAACCAACTGAACCATCCGGAAGCTCACCGGCAGCTCAGTTCAAGGTGTCCTGTTCAATCTTAGTTGCAGGGGGCAGAGCCCACCATCCCTTGTGGGATTCGAGGAAATCGAACTGGCAACCTTGTGGTTGAAAGCCCACTGGCCCATATGGGAATCAAACCGCCGCCTTCAGAGTTAGGAGCACGGAGCTCCAACTGCCTGAGCCACCGGGCCGGCTCCTGAAAAAGTTCTTGAGTTTCATGCATGAGGATGGGGCTTGCCAATGGGTGGGCATACTGGGGTGATGGGTGGGTACGTCATCATTTCTCTGGGAGACTCCCAAATGTTTGTATCTGTAGGATTTTTCTTTTGGATTCCCATCCTTGGGGAGAAATTCTCCAATCTCCTGCCTGGATGCCAGGGTAAAGGTGTCAGGACGGGGCGGGTGGCGAGGCTTCCTTGTTCAATATGCAGACTTTCCATTAATCTCTGTTTTCAGCATGGCCCCTTAACTTCACTCTCTCCGCTGTGCCTGGGGTCTAGATCCACTCCATTCAGTCTCACCAGAGAGCAAGCCTTGCATCTTCTGTTAGGGTTATTAAGGAAGTAGGTGCCTACTACATGGGGTGGTAGATAATTTCTGGTAGTTTAATGACTTCTTAAATAGACTTTCAAAGATCCCTTCTATCTTCAGTTCTACCTTTTATTTCTGCCTTCAAAAGTGATATCTTCAGTGGGGTACCTCTAATTTCTGAGACTCTCTCTATATAGAGATTTGCAGGGCAAATTGACTTTCTTTTTGTTGGCTCCTCCTCCTGTAGATTTAGTTTTCAATGTCATCTACTCTGTCAAGTTAGTCAAGGCTCAACTAACCATTTTCCATCTTCTAATATCTTGTTACCTCTCTCATTTCTTTTTCTGTTCTCCTAATTTGTCTTTGGGTGTTTGTGCCCTTTCAAATTCACTTACTATCATTTTAAGCGGTTTCAGAAGGGAGTGCAGAAAAACAGGTGTGTTCCATACTCCATGCTTAACCCAAAACGTTCCCTGGTTTATTGTACATGTTTCAGTTTAGCATTAATATTTACCTTTCGGCGACAGCAGTTATATATTCTAGTGACCTGTTTACTGGCCATCGCTTTTATTCTTATCAAGTTTGCCAGTCTCAATAAAAACAGAAAAACTGCTACTGGAAAAGGTAATGGCTTGTCTCCCTAAAATATACTCATCATCATCATCCTCGCCATCATCATTATCAATCCTTGTTGAGTTCTAGCTGTGTTCTAGGCAATAAGATGAAAACATTTGACTTTTACTATTTCGTCTCCACAAGAGTGCATGAGGAGGTATGATCATATCACAACCCTTATTTACAGGGTTGAAAAACCACAAAGATTGAGACAGTTGCATGAAATCACAAACATAACAAATAGCAGAAAATAATTGGAATCTCAATGGTTGGTCTTTAGACAGGTTCTGTAGGAAGAAGAAGTTCTGATGAAAGAAGTCTTATAAATCACACAATCAAAAGTCATTGGTTATTTTGTATCCACACTTAGAGAGACCAGATTGGTTCAGCTGTGCAAATGGTTGTATCAAATGACATCATCAAGAACGGAGGCTCAGTCTGGACTCAATTCCAGTCTCTTGAGTCAGGTAGCAAATTCTAGTTACAAAACTAATCACAGAGGCCGAACTCAACCTAAATTTGCCAGCACTCCTGCAGCTTGCCTGGAACCTTTCTTCTTCCAGATCCAGGAGGGGCAGAAACCTTCTTTGATCTTATTTACCACTCGATAGAGGTAAAGGAGTATACCAAAGTCTGAAATAGAGCCTGGCACATAGTAGGTATTCAGTAAATATGTGTTGCATGAACACATATCCTTTCTCCAGGGTCAAAAGCCATATGCAATTATGAGGTTCCTTTCAGGTGGAATAAACAGATATCAGGGATGTACCCAGATGACCTGGAGCCTGATGAGTAGGGCCCGAAAGCCAGCCTGGGCTTCACTTTCCAAGCTGTGTGCCCTGGTGCAGGGCTGCATCAGAATGGAGAAGGGGTGCCAGTTTCAATCTCACATGCACATGGGATGCGGGCTAGCAGTAGCCCAGTGTTTTTTGAGGGGGGTTAGGAAGAATTCTTGCGATACGTGTCTCTGGAAATGGAATACAGGTTAAGTGCACTTCCAACAAATAGATTTCAGTACATGGAGAGAAGCAAAGACTTTTGTGTCCCTGCTGCTGGCAATGCGTGACCCACCAACATTCGGATACAACCGCCATATTAGACCGATCTCATCTGTGATTGCCTTACAACCCCCAGGACTGGGGTGGTGGAAAGACCACAAACACCCACAGCTTGCAGAACACTTCTCCAGTGGGTATTTTTCACAGTAGTTCTATTATTCCCCAGCACCTACTCCAACTTTGTAATTTTATAGAAGGCTTGGGTTAATAAAGAAAGATATAGATTGTTTTGAGATGGATGGCTCTTTTTTCAGTTCTGGGAACTAGTTATTTTTAGCCTTGTTAATATTTTCCATACATCTATGTTTCCATCCATTTGCATTATCTTACAATGTTTCTTGATATTGGGGTGCCATTGATGTTTGGGGTAGGCCAGTTCTTAATGGGGGGGGAGATTAGTACTCTTGGTCCTTTCCAACAAGTGCCAGGAGGGCCCCAAATCCCTGAGACGCCACACAGGCTCGCCCACATTTCCAAATGTCTCCCTGAGGAGTGGCACCACTCCCAGCTTTGGTGTGACTGAATTGATCAAATTCCAGCTAAATGAGATTTAGCTAGGATGGAACATCGCAAGACGCCCCAGGGAGAGCACAGAGTTGGTTTCAGAGTTGGTTCGCCATCTTCCTCCTGCACAGCCTTCCCTTCCGCTGGGTTCCCTGGACTTTGAAGTCTTAGCAGGAAACTCATCAAGCACAGATCTGTACTATTTCAGGGGGAAAACACGTCCAGTCCCTTAGAGGGAGTGCAGTGGGGAAGGTGTAGGAAGCTGTTTCTGGAATTTGGGTTTCACTTATTCGATGTTCTGTTTATTTTCATATGTGACATAATGATGTTTCCAGGACCAAACTTATCCATCTGTCTGACAATTATTGTATGTACCAAGCACAATGCAGCGGGCTTTATTTTGCTTCATCCGTACAATAGTTTTGCGGAACTTAAAACACTTGTCACATTTTCATTTTCTAGATGAAGAAACCAAGGCTTTGAAAAGGTATGAAACTTGCCCAGAGTCAACTTTCTGACCCCAGGGTCTGAGTTCTGGCGGTAGAATGCTCTCTTGCTATTATTAAACTATTTTAAAAGCCTTTGAGGAGGGAATGGGGATGCGAGGGGTCAGAAAAAGAGGTTTCTATTCAAAGCAGGTACAGATCTTATCCCCTAGGACACACCACGCGGTATGATTAATATTCAACCTGTCACCACCAGCTGGAGTGTTAGTTCATCTCATCAATGAGGGGGAAAGGCTTTTCAGGCAGTTTTCTATTGGCTCTGGAAAAGGGTGAACTGGCTGCAGATTCATTAATAAACCAAGATAGAGTATGGGCACCAATGCCAGCCAGAGTCTGCTACTGCCTGGAGAATTTGGCTGTGACATCCTTCCCAACTTTGTTACAAAACACCCAAGACCGGATATTTTGGGAGAGGAAGGAAGAAAAGAAACTGGCTGTTTGGTCCTAAGGAACCTGATAAGGTGGCTTCCGGGGCTCCAGTGCCGATGGGGTGTGGAAGCAGACATCCTGAGCCATCAACACCATTCATTCATTCATTCATTCATTCATTCATTCATTCATTCATTCATTCACTCATTCATACGTGCATTCATTTCACAATATTTAATGAGCATCTACCACCTGTCAGATTCTTTTCTAGAAGATCCAGCAACAAACAACATGACAAATATCCCTGCCCTCACAGAGCTTATATTCTAATGAGGGGGCACAGACAGTAAGCATATTAATAAGTAAAATAATATACAGATGGAGAGAAGTGCTTTGGGCAAAAAGCAGCAGGGAAGGCAGAATAGAGCTTGTGTGTGTGGGGGGGATGATTTTAAACAGTGATCAGAGACGTCCTCAGGAAGTGACACTTGATTTAATAACACCGTGCTGGGCATTCTTTGAAGCATTTTACAACTATTATAGCATTAATCCAACCCCCAGAAAAACAGCTATGATGACTCCCATTTTACAAAGAGACGGAGGTTAAGAGAGGTGCAGGGATTTCGGAGCTCTTACAGCCAGCACGTGGTGGAACTGGGGTTTGCACCCAAGCAGTGGGAACGTCTGGGGTGCACACTTGGATGATGGTACAGATAGCCTACAAATGGGGCTTGGGAAAGAGCGAGTTGCGGGTGCACATGAGGTCTGTGGGTTTCCACGAAGCGAATGTGGTGCCGCCCACGGGCAAGTGTGTACAGACTTGAAGGGGGTGGGGAGGGCAGTGGCTCTCCATCTTCTCTACACTGAATCCGGACTCTCCCCGTCTGTGGCTGGGGAGTTCCGTTGCTCAACTGCAGAGGAGGTGGGCCGGCAGGGGAGGGAAGTCACTGCCAGGGTTGTCCCGGGACAGTGTTGGTCGGAACCTCACCCCGCCGCCACCCCCGCCCAGCTGCTCCAGTCAATAAGGCGAGGGCCTCGCGGGCGCTCGCCGCCCTCCTGGTGGGGTTCTGCCGGGCGTTCCGAGCAGGGCTGAGGGGCCGCGGAGGCGAGCCCCGGAAGAGCGGACTCGAAGCACCCTCTTCCCTCCTCGGGAGAGGCGCGCAGTTAGCCAACCGCGCGCGGAGTCCCCAATGCATTCCCGGGAGCACCCCGGGCCCAGGGCAGAGCCGCGGAGGAGCACCCGGGCCAAGGGCTTGGGAGCCCTTGGGGGGCGCCACGAGAGGCGGGGACAGGGGCCGTGCGCAGCAAATGAGGAGGAACGGTGGGGGGGGGGGGGGCGGACAATAACCTACGAAGTGCTGGGGTAGAAAGAGTAAACGGCGAGCGTGCGCCCAAGGAAGGCTTGGAGAGAGCGCGGGAGCGCTGGAAAGAGGTGCCAAGGCGGTCCCCCCGAGGGCCGCCAAGAGGGTGCTGGCGTAGGGCGAAGTGGGAAGGAACTGTTGCCCAGAGAGGGCGTGCCAAAACGTGGGGCCGGGGTCAAGGAGAGGACGTCAGGAGTCGCTTGAGTACCCTCAGAGAGGGGCCAAGGCGGCGCCCTGGGCTCAGCCGAAGGACCCCAGGCTAAAAGAACCCCGCGCGCTGGCGAGCGGAGCGCGGGGCGCGGCAGGAGGGCACGGAGCGCCTGCGCGCCGAGCATGCAGCGTGCAGTTGCCTGCCCAGGTGGCGCGCATTGAGGTTCTAGAAAAAGCGGGGTCCGTGGAACCCGACGAGTGCCCAGGACTGTCGGCAGCAGGGAAAGAAGCCGCCAAGTCCACCGCAGAACTTCCCCGGGTTGGAGAGAGAGTGCACCCCGGGCGCTGGAACAGAGGGGAAAGCCAGCCCGGGGGACGCTTGGTGAAGGCGCCACAAGAAGCGCAGAGGAGGTGCAGCTGGTTGAAGGGAGACTTCCAAGAGCCTGAGAAAGGTGAGGAGGAGGTGCGGAGGACAAACAACCCTGGGCGCACACGGACGCGAGGACGGGAGCCGAGGAGAGCGTGTTGGGTCTCCAGGAGGGGCGCAACCCCACCCATGCCCCACTCCCGTGCCGCTCCTGGTCCTAACCCACTCACCATGATGGAGAAGACGAAAGCCACGATGTTGATAGGGTACGCGGGGCAAAAACACGAGACGATGGCGAGCCACAGGTAGTTCTTGGGCATGGGCACGTCCTCCTCGGTTTTCTCATCCTCAGTGGTGGCCTCGGGACTGCTGTCCAAAGCCCTCTTGAAGTCCGGGCTGGGGACGTACTGAGACATGGACGAGGCCGGCGGCGCAGGGAGGGAGGAGGAGCGCACGGTCGGCGCAGTCTGGGACTCTGGTCGGCGCAGTCTGGGACTCTGGTCGCCGACTCCTGGCGAGGCTCTGAAAAGCCAGCGGAGCGAGGCTCACGGGAGACGTGACCTCACTCCTGTTGGCACCCGCCCGGGCTCAGGGACCCGGGCCAAGAGCCTCCGCACAAAGAGGGAGGGAGGGAGCGAGGGAATGAGGGGAGGCGGCGGGGAGGAGAGGGAGCCTGTCAGCCTGAGAAACGGGGGAAAGGCACTCCTTGCCGGACACGCCCAGCGACCGTCGGACAGACGCGCGGACTTCACTCTTAAGTCCGGCCTAAAAGGAGTTCTAGGGAAGAGGAGAAGAGTTTCAGGGAAGCGGGAAGCAAAGCAAGCTGGCCAGCCCCTGGGCTAGAGATGACCAGCCCTCCCCCCCTTTTTTTTTGTAAGCAGCTGAATTTGAATTCATTTAGACAGCACCCGAAGGTGACCTAACCCCATCCATTTGGCCCGAGTTCCTACTTCCTCGTGACTTCAACAATTGACCTAATTGTCTGGCTCCGGGGGCATTTCATTTGCTTTCCTTGCCCCAATCCCTTCTCCATCGCAGACCTTGAACATTGAGCCCAAGTGATTTCTCTTCCCCCACAGGTGGGCAGGGAGCAAAGTGCCCAGCGTTGAGCCCAACCCTTCCACGCTGCCCAGGGGCCTCTGGAGACTGGAGTCCAGTTTAGCCAGGCAGTGGGCACCGCCCAGCCAGGGCTGGCCCTGGTGCCTCCAGTTTTTCCCAAGCGTGGAAACAAGGAATCCATCTCCTCTCCACTTTTCCAGCTACAGGGCCCCTAGACAGAAAGCGGGTAGATCTGGCTGGTGTAAACAACCCAGGTGGATAGTGGAGACGGGGAGAAGAGAGGGACTCCACTTTGGGAACCAGGGTGAGGGTAGCAATGGCATCAGTATCTACATAATTCATGAAAGGGGGTGGGGACCAGAACTGAAACTCCAAACCCAGACAGAGCTGTCACATCTGAGCTGAGTGGCCTCAGGAAAGTCACCTTGCTGAGCTCCCATTTCTCCATCTGAAAAAAGGGGACTAAGAAGAGTCTCTGCCTCGTAGGGACCTTGTGAAGGCTTTGAGAATGCATGCTGAACCGGGTGAATCCAAGTGCTCCCCAAGTGTTAGCTATTATTAGGACACTATTTCCCCAAAATGTAGTCGTTCGTTATACAGTATCTGAGACGCAGTATCCACCTTTGCAAATATTTCACCCAAATCCAGATATGCTGAGTTGGCAAGGCCACAAAGAAATGCAAATCATGATGCACAACCTCAAAAACAATTGCTCCCATCATCCTACTTGCAAGTGTTAATCATCTGCTTTGCTTTCTCAGAACATGACCTGATCGTCTGAGATGTTTCCACGTATCTCCTGGGGCCATATTAATTGGGTGATCTGCCTCCCTTACTGGACTGCAGCTCCCTGAGAGAGGGGACCCTCTGGCTCATCTTTGTGTCACCACCTGGCACAGTGCCTGGTACACAGTATGTGCTTAGGATAGCTTGCTGGATAGTTTGCAGACTGAGCCCATAACGATGAAATAGCCCCTTCTCCACCATGCCTTGTCCATTTTGGTGGGTTAATCAAGTGGGAATAAACCAAAGAATTAGATTCATCTACTGAGTTCTCAACAAGCCTTTGCGTTGTCTGTTCCCTCAGCCTGGAATGCTGTTCCCCCAGGCATTGGCCGCGCCTTCTTATGTCTCAGCTGTCAGCTCAAATGTCACTTCCTGGGAGTACTTCTCTTTAGATTTATGTAGTGTCGGTCCCCATAATTACTCTGTATTTTTAGCAGCTTTTTTTGGTGGCGTGTATCACTATTGTACTTTGTTTACTTGTTTGCTGACTGTTCTTTCTCTAGACTGTAAGTTCTGTAATTCGTTCATAGCCATATCCCTAGCACTTAGAATTGTCCTGGCACATGGTAGGAATGCAAGAAATAGTTCTTGAATGAATGGATCAGAATTAATTACCTGCGAGTATTGAAAAAAAAATGATTTCCAGATCTTGACCAAGACCTACTTGAATTACAACTTCCCAGGGTGGCACCCCAGAAACCTGTATTTTTAATGCCTGAGAAATCTGTATTTTTAGTACACTCCCCGGTGATTTTGACGCAACAAAGCTTTTTCTCAAATCCAAAGCAAATGCTGTCTCTAGTTCTTAGGACAGAATCCTGGATCTTTAGTTTGAGGACCCCCTGCAGCACCTCATATCCAGCATGTCAGAGGTGTCCAAGTGTCTTCCCCAGGACCTTGCTTCTCAAGGCTCAGCCATTGGCCAGTGGGTCCTTCCCACCTCTCCAGCCTTCTTTCCTCTCACTATGCTCCATTTATATAGGCCTTGTCCCTCCATTTATAAGCTTTCTCCCACCCCAAGGTTTTCCACCCACTGTTCCTTCTTCCTGTAATGCTTCCCTCCCTATCTTCCTTCTCATTTTCCAGGACCCATCACCTCACGTGCTACCTCCGGAGACAGTCCTTCCATTACCATCATACCTTCCCTTCCATCCTCTTAGTCTCCATCCATTACCCTGTTGATATCTTTCATCACAGTTATCACAAGAAGAAATTGTCTTGTTTGTTTACTTGTTTACTATTTATTGTCTGTCTCCTCCACTAGAAGGGAAATTCACAAGAGCCAAGATTTTTTTTTTCTGTTTCATTTACTGTGGTGCCCCCCTCTCCCCACTCTATACACAGAACAGTTCCTGGCCCTTAGTAGGTACTCAGTAGATATTCGTTGAGTCAAAACTGTGCATTCAGTTATCCAAGTTAGGAAGTTGGGGGCACTATTCTCTTTCCTCAGCCTCTACCTGAAAGATCCATCAAACCCTATTCATTCCATCTCAAGCACAACCCTTTATCCGTCCTCTTTCTCCCCTCCCCATGGCCAGTGTTCCAATTGCAGCTCTTATCAATGGTGAAAAGGCTCGGTGGGTATTGTCTGAGCCATATTTGCTATCTGAGGCTGGTGAATTTAGTTGGGTAAGCCCATGATGTCGGTACCCAGTGGAATTTTGCTGTTTCAAGATCATGAACTATTCTGTCCACTCCAAGCCACTTGTGTCATCCAAGGAAATACAAAAGAAGGGGTTGGTGACTCGGCAGAGCCCATCTCCTGTGCCAGGAAAACAACTGGTCAACACTGGTCCAACACTCCAGAATCACAGAGCATTTATTGATTATTTCCTATGTGCACTCAATGCATTCTCTCGATGCATCATCTCATTTAATTCCTACAGCACCGTTTGTGAAGTAGGTGGCGACGTTTCTTTTTTACAAATGAGGACACCTGGGATCAGAGAGGTAAAGGGTGTTCTGTAAGGTCTTTTACATCAGAAAGTGGAGGTGCCAGGATTTGAACCAAGTCTGAGGTACTTGTTCAGCTAGCAGGTCCAGGCAAGAGAATTAGGTAGACACCTCTGAAGTTTGCTGGAGTTATTATATTCTGCTCAGGGAAGATGGATTAATAGCTTATTGACTGGTCTAAAATGTAGCAGTGAAATTGCAATCCCTTGAAATATTTACAATTAAATGGAAAAGAGAGTGCCCACACCAGAAAGTGTAATGTATATGGCGGTGCCTCTTGAGGGACGCATTAGGCCACTCAGTAGGGGCCTCCAGCTCTAATTTCCTGAGTTTCACTCATTTTCTCTTGAGAGGTCAGTTTATTGCTCTTAAAAGAACCCCAGTGGCTGATTGCTTTAATAATGTGGCAACACCTTCCCTCTTTGAAATGAGAAGAGAAAGTGACTTCCTAATAGCCAGTCTAGGAGCAGGAACGGGACTTGCTGTACCTTTGTGGATCCTGATGTAGCAACTAACCTTTTTTGACCTTTGAAAAAGTTTTATTTCCAAATGTAAAAGTCATATACATTCATTCGTTTATGCTTTGAAGAAAAGCATAAATGAGAAGAGATATCACCTCGATTCTACCATCCAGTGGTAACTGCTACAAAAATAAGGGATTATTTCCTTCCAGTTCTTTCTATATGTGTATACTTTTCTTCAACACAATGAGGTTATATACAATTTTGTTTCCTGCGTTTCTCACTCAATGTCATATGGCTATTAAATAATGGTTACGTTATTATTTATGTAACCATTTCCTGATCATTAGGTATCTGGGTTATTTTTAGTGGGTTTTTGTTGTTATGAAAAATGTTGTCATGAGCATCTTTTGCACCCACATTACCTGCATGTGATCATTTCTTTGTGACTCATGATCTTACAAAGGGTAGATGTCTGGCTTTACAACGGCAGAGAAAACTCAGTTGGCATTGGCTGGCTGAGAAATTGTATTACAAGATATGTACCTCAGGTAAAATTAAAATTTAGGCCAAAGAAACAGTCACAAATCCAGTGGACTACAGAAATGAGATGATTCAAATGAGATGAAATGAAACGGATTCAGAGAACAACCTCCCAATGAGGCCACGTGGATCTCCAAATCTATAACCTTCAATGGAGTGAATCTATACGCATGTGCTAGAAATCTATGCTTTTAAATCTTAGCTACTATGTCTAGGATTCCACAAGAGAAAGAGGGAGGAAGGGAGTGGGAAGGAGAGAGGGGTTGGGAGATACCGAGATTCTGCTGATCTGTGAAAATGCAAGAGACAGACTCCAGATCTTCAGGAATGGGAAGAGGTCGGAGTATGGTTGCTGCCAAATTTCGCATTAGTCTCAAGTACCAGCCTTTAGGAGTCATAAAGTAACTGCTGTGGTCTCAGGGGTTTGCTACAAAAGAACAGTATCTTTTTGGCTAATATTATTAGAAAACCATTTATCTTTCCAGTTTCCAACAACTTGGATCCCCTCACAAGGGGGGAAAAATGCAAAACAGGAGAGAGAATATGAGGGGAAACAGATTTTGTACTGGAAGCATTTAAAGCCATGCCTTTTAATATAACCACTTCAGGACAGAGGGACAGAGAACACAATTGTTCTCAGACTTAACATGCAATCTTCTTCTCGTTTGTCCTCCATTGTAGCAGAGAAGGGCAGTATCCGTATCCGTGGCATCGCTTTGCTGCTTGGACGATTGATCTATCTGTTGATCTATCTATCTATCTATCTATCTATCTATCTATCTATCTATCTATCTATCTATCATCTAGATATATCTATAGCTATAGATAATATAATTATCGATAATGAGGAATCACTCACACCCCAGTAGACTACCCATCGACATCTTCCATGGGCTCTATCTTCTGGTCCTTGTGTATATGCAGGTATGTTTTTACACACTTGCAATGATAGTGTATGCACAGTTTTGTGTCTTGATTTTTTAAAAAAGCTCAGTGCTCTATGCTAAACCCTTCCCACATTGTGACCCTCTGCTGAATCATTTCTGATGACTTTAATAATTTTATGATCCTTTAACTGGTTTTCTCTTGTTGGATAATTTTGGAGCTCTGTCATCTTTTGTGTTAGAAATAAGAAAGAAGGGAATTTTAGAGATGCTCCCAAACCCGAGGCCCTTTCTTCCTTCTCTCACCGCCCTACCAAGGAAAGTCCCTTGGCCTCTTGGGATGAAATGGAGACATTCAAAGCAGGTCTCTGTTTGACTGCACTAGAGGTCCCCAAACATATAATCTCCAGGAGTGGACTCCTGAAGCAGAATCATTTCCAAAGAAACTGGACTGCAAAGCACTTAAGGTCTGAAAGACTGAAAGTGGACAGGTGAAATTGCAACCTGGAGTAATGGGTGGTGGAGACAATAAATGGGCAGGTGTGGGCTGGAGAGGGTGTTAGGAAGACTGAAATGGAATAGGTGAGAATTGTATTTATGTGTCGATACAGAGGGAGAGCTGAGTTTCTGTGTTTGGAGTGTATCATTTGATACACCTGAAGTAAGGAAACCAGATGTTGTAGTCTTGTCCACCTGTATCACACTCTATTAGTTAAGTCATCTTATTCATTCAAAAATATTTATTCAAGAATCTACCATGTGTCAGGCATTAGTTTGGGTGCTGGAGACATCGTGGCAAACGAGACATAATACCTACTCTTACGAACAAACACATAAGACAACTTACAATCTGTGATGCAGGAAATAAAACAGGATATTGTGTTAGTGACTTGGGGGCATGGGGTACTTCAGATGGGGTGGCTGGAGAAGGGATGCTAGGTATATTTTGTTGAACTCTAGAGCCGCTCTCCACCTGTCTCCACCCTGTCATCTGACATGGCAGACTATCTCGAATGTTCTACTTCCAGGCCCAGCAAACTATAGATCATTTACTGCAGAGTCAAGTTGTGGGATTGGATTTATAGAGGACTTAATCCTGTGCCATTGCAATGACTCAAAGGAGATACACTTAATAAAGGTTGGGAGGATTGTAAGGGGAGAGGACATAGTGTATTGTAGTAACTCTATAGCTATTGTTACCTTTATTACGTGCCATCCCATTTCATCAACTTCATCTAGATTCTGTGTCAATAATTAGATCATTTATCTATTATTATTATTATTTTTTAGAGCGCTCTGACTTCCTGTTCTAATTTGGGCATTTGTTTCCATACCCACCACATAGCTGTCATCCTGGGATATTTTTTATTACACTCTCGTTTTAATTGCTATAGCTTTATAAAAACTCTTAATGTTTGATAAGACAAACCCAACCACCTTGCTTTCCTTTTTCAAAATTCTCTTAGCTATTTTTGGCCCAGTTTTCTTCCTTGTGAGACGTGGTTTTTTGATCTCAGGTCCAGAGAGCTGAGTTAGTTATACTCCTCAGTTCATTTGATGTATATTATCATTGGCCCATTCAAGGCTCTCCCTTGTTTGTTTTATTTGTTGACCCTTCCATTCTCATATTCTCACTCTACTTCCGTGTCTTGCCATCCTGCTCCTGCCATAGGCACCCACTCACATGTGTTTGATGTATGTGCTTGGATACATGTGTATCACTGTAAAATGGATATTGTTATTTTGTGTGTATATATGTGTTTAAATGATACAAACACTCTCGTGCAACAGATATCATTATTTCTTTTTAAAAACAAGATCATGATTTTCAGATGTATTTGTGCAGCTGAATGTACATTTAGTTAATTCCTTTCAACTGTTGCATAGTATTCCAAAGCATGCGTCTGTTATTGTTTCTGGTGACATTTCCCCCATTGATGGACAGCTTGTGATCTTTAGCTCCCCACAACAGTGTTGCAATACAAATCCTCATATTCCGGTTCTGTGTGAGAGTTTCTATGGAGAGGAGCTGCTAGGCCTTAGGGCACACATAGATTTACTGTCACTAAAAAGTGCCAGGTCGTTCTCTAAAATGATTGTACCCATTTCCAGTTCCACCAGGAATGCATGGAGATTCCTGTTATTACCTTATTTTCCAGTCTGATGGGAGTAAAGTGCTATTTATTGTCTTAATTTTCATTTCTTGATTACTACTGAGATTGGGCATATCTTCATTTATTTGTCAGTCATTTAGGTTTCCCCACGTGCAAATTGTCAGCATTTTTTTTCCTGATATTTAAAATTGGAGTTTACATATTTTCTTGTTTATTTAGAGTTTCTTTTATTTTCTAGGTGTTAATCCCTTGTCAGTTTCATATGTTGCAAGCATCTTCTCTCAGGACACCATCTTCCTGTTGACTATGTGGCTTTTTTAAAAATCAGGAATTCTTAATTTTGATGTACTCAGAACTATCAGTTTTCCACTTATTGTATGAGATTTGGGATTTCATTTAATAAATCGTTCTTCATTTAGAGGCCACACAAAGATTCTCTGGCAATTTCTTGTATTAGATTTCGAGCTCACATTTGGCATTTTAGGTCCTCAAAGAATTTGAAGTTCACCTTTGTAAATGTCTGAGGTAAGGCTCCAACTTCACTTTTGTCCAAATAATGAGCTAGTTTCTCCAAAGCATTTATGATTCTGGATTTGTTTGGCAGCCAGTTCCTATACTAGTACTTCATGGTTTGTATTGCTGTGACTTTGTATGATGTTGTAAAAACTGGTAGGCTGAGCCCCCCCATATTGTTTTATTAGAACTTTAAGGTATAATTTTGCATGTGTATTGTTTCTGAGATTTGGTCAGAATAGACAGCAGTAAGCCTGGGTAATTCAAAGTGTTGTTTTATAAACAGTTATTCTAGTTTTTGTTTATTTTAATAGATATTGGGTTAAGAAAGTGTTCATTAGTATATTGATTTTTAAATCATAAATAGGTGTTGAATTTTATTGAATGCCTTTCCAAATGTATTGAGATGATTTTATTATTTCTTGATTATTTCCTCACTTGCATTTTCTATTCTTGTTTTTGGAGTCTTTTATTAGATGAACTTTGAATCTCCTGAATTGTACCTTTATATCTCTTAGCTTTTATACCATATATTGCATCTCTTTTTTTCCTCATATTCTGGAAGATTTTCTCAATTTTTTTTTTCCAGGATGTCCACTAAATCAAAATTTTAGGCAATAATTTTTTTTTAATTATCTCACTCTACTTATATTTTTCGATTACAGTTGACATTCAGTATTATTTTATATTAGTTTCAGGAGTACAGCGTAGTGGTTAGACATTTGTATAATTTTCAAAGCGATCCCCCCAATAAGTCTGTTAGTTATAAGCAGTCAGTAGGTCCGGCACACAGTCGGGGGTCGGGGGGGATAAATGCCTGAAGGTGGAGCTCAGGGGGGCCATCTCAGAGGCTGCCTACCCTAACACCCTAGATCCTATTAGGAACCCCCGGTGAGGAAGTGGAGCTTAGGAAGTTTACCTCATTTAGCCAACATCCCACAGCCAGTGAATCATGGAGATAATAAGTCTGGGACCCAAATGGTCCTGCTTCCATAGTTTGCCCTCTCGATTGCCCCGCCACTGTCTTTCAAAGCACGAAGCATCACTGGTGGGATGTAATCATTTAGGGTGTCACAGAGAGTCTCAGGCCGGTGCGAACGTGCCTTGAACCCCTCTGACCCTCATTCATCTCCCGTTTCACCAAGGGAGAACCTGGCCTCGGGCTCAGAGTCTTGGGAAACAAATGGTAGTAGCTAGACATTGTTTTCTTTTCACGGTGTTTACTTCCAGTTTCAGCAAGTAAGAGTGGCTTTAAATATACAATAGTGACCTTAAATTTCCATTGAAAACACATCTTAAAATATGTTAATTAAAGTAAAAAAACGTAAATAGCAAAGAGGACACTCAGATATGGCAACCATAGGGAAGGGGATCTATGGATTACTCAACTTAGGCAGCACTGCCTAAGTTACAATGCATCTACTCGGAAAAGAGCCTTAGGGATAGGAATCCCGTTCGTTTGGGTCAGTCTTTCCCCCCTTCATTTTATAGATGTGCAAAATGAAGCGGAGAGAGGGCAAGTGACTTCTCTAAGGGTGCACAGTCCCCACGATCACGGCCCAAATTCCATAACTGTTGTGCCACTGTTTTCTTGTCTCCTCCTTTTACCTCTATTCCTTCCCAGCTTAAAAACTTCATTTTTACTCTCCCTGCTCCCACCACACTATTTCCAGTTCACTTTCCTCTAATCAGAGTTTCTCAAGAGCGGCGCTGTTGACGTTTGGGACCGGAGAATTCTTTCTTGTGGAGGAGCTGCCCTGTGTATTGCAGGATGTTCAGCAGCATCCCTCATCTCTAGCCCCCAGATGCCAGTAACACCCTCACCCCCAGCTGTGACAACCCAAAATGCCTCCAGACATCTACTATTGTCTCCTGGGGGCAAAGTCACTCCAGCTGAACATGACTGCTCTACAGCAGTGTTTTTGTTTGCTGTAGTTTATTTTATTTTATTTTTTTCTTTCTACGAGCTCTCTGGTGCTGCTGGTAATACTGGTTTGTGGACCACCCATTGAATAACCCCGCTCTAAACTACACCATGTGATAAGGTAGCCATGTCTGCCCTCCATTTTTGGAGACTGTATATTATCACAGTTGTGATGCAAAATAACACCTCATTCTGTACAATATTTGCTATAAATTAAATTAGGTCTTCTGTGTGGAAGCTCGGGATTCCAGCACTAACTCTTCAGAAGCAGATTTATTCCTGTGGGGTAGGGACCACACATACCATAGTTTTACTTCCTACACTTGGCAAATTAGAAATCAACTGGATAAGTGAAAAGGAAATGCTTATTAAAAAACAATCATTTCGTTTGTGTTATTTGGGAAAAAGTTTTCATGAGCCTCACCTACATATTTAGCAAGTGCAGTTTGAGAAAAGTTTGTAGAATGAGTATAGTTGAAATCAGTAACTCCTAAATGTGCTGTAGCAATCCACGCAAAGGCCGGGATGAGCTCAGACTCTTGCTAGGCAGCAGAGTGACCATTTTTAATTGCTCAGAAGAGCTTCCTGGGAGAACTGCACATTAGCGAGGATTTGGAGGCAGCTCCGTGGATAAGCAGGAAGGGTTGTAATGCTGTCCTAAATGTCTTCAATTATACATGAAGGGGTGGGCTTTCTATCACAACCCAACAAAAAGGCTCCTCTGGGGCTCCTGGGAAATTTTCATGCATTAAGGATTAAAACTTTCCTGGATCTTTTTGGCCAATGAAGACACAACATGCTTTTGGTAAGGAAAAATCTATAGTTCTTTTGAGTAACAGTGAAAATGGGTGTTTGAAATTTAGAACCACTGTCAGTAGAGCCCATGTGGGACCCTTCTCTTTCTTCTTTCTCTTTCTAACCCCATCTACTGCCTTCCCCCCAAACCCCGTCCACTTCTTTGTCTTCTTTCTGTCCCTTTGATCTTTTTTGCAAAGTGTATGTAATGAAGCACACATCCTTTTGTTTTATGATTTGCACTATGAGATGCTCCGTTTGCTTGTTTTCTTTACAAAAACCAGAACAAGGCAGCACAGTTCCAGGAAACGGGACATGAAATTGTTTCTGAGTTGTAAATATTTTCAACCATTTGGTATTGGTGTACCATCAGAATTAACCATTTTTAAGTGTACAGTTCAGTAGTCTTAAGTATATTTATATTGTTCAACGGATCCCCAGAACTTCTTCATCTCACAAATCTGAAACTCTGTACCCGTTGAACAACTCCCCATTTCCCCGCCCCCCACCCCTGGCAACAGCCATTCTACTTTCTGGTTGTATGAGTTTGACTACATGCTTTATATAAGTGAAATCATGCAGTATTTGTCTTTTTGTGACTGGCTTATTTTACCTACACATAATGTCTTCAAGATTTATCCAGGGCGGAGACAAAAAAAAAAAAAGATTTATCCACGTTGTAGCCTGTGTCAGAATTGCGTTCCTTTTGAAGGCTGAATAATATTCCCTTATGTGGATAGACCACATTTTATTTATCTGTTCATCCATCAATGGACACTTGGGGTGCTTCAACCTTTTGGCTGTTGTGAATATGCTGCTATAAACAGGGGCGCACAAATATCTCTTTGAGACCCTGCCTTCAGTTCTTTTGGGTATATCCCCAGAAGTGGAATTGCTGGATCATATGATAATTCTATTTTTAATTTTTGAGGAATTGCCATACTTTTTTTTTCCTTAGTGGCTGCACTATTCTACCACCAACCATGCATAAGGGTTCCAGTTTTTCCACATCCTCACCAATTCTTGTTCTTTTCAGTTTCTTTTGGTAGTAGCCATCCTGATAGGTGTGAGGTGATACCTTATTGTGGTCAAGACATTTTTATCATGTGCCTGGAACTGCTTGGAACTTGTGGGTGTAAAATACATGCACATAACTAATGACAGCTGTGCAAATCGCTCTAAAGGAGATGCTACGGGACTGGGGTGGAGGGCTGGACTAACATCTGGAGGACGGACATCTCTTAAAGACGTGGTAGCTCATGCCCACGCATGCTCCTGGGATGGGGAACTTCTCATGCTGCTCCCTTAAGAGGCTTCTGGGAGGTAACCTTTTGGCTGCTCAGTTTTCAGAGACCCATGGGTCTTTTCTCAGCACACAGCAGCTTTTGGGATTGGGACTTGCCAAATATCTTCAAAGGTCTTTAAAGAGCTCTTACTCTCGCAGACAGTTTTCCATCAATAAACAGCAGTGCTTTCTGCCCAGCTGCCTGTTAAATTCGTCTCTTCCCCCTACAGAGTCACACTTAACCAAGTGTTCCCTTGTTGAGCAGGACGCTCTGGTGTTGCTAGGCCACCTGATTTCCGGTGATCCCATTTACCAGTTTGTGACCGGACATTGGACGGTCACGGGGTGATGGGGGAAAATGGTGGTAAACTGAGCCAGGAGAGGTGACAGGGGGCTGCTGTGTATGGGTGCATTTTCTGCGACTCCCTCCAAGACTCATTTTCTTTTATAAAGTACCAAGATTGGACTTAATGATCCCTTCTTGCTTCAAATTTGGTGAGTTAGAGAGGAGGTGGCTAGGGCAGCTGTTTCAACACTTTCCTTAATAAGAGACAGATATAGTGGATGGTGTTCATAGGGTAACATAGTTACGCTCAGTTCTTGGAAAAGAACTTCTTTCCCACTCAAGAAAATCCACTGGAAAGCCAACTTGGGAGTGTAATAGTATAATAGTGAAGCATACTTAACATAGTACCTGATGCTTCGCAATTTCTCAAAACCATATGCTATTTTAAAGTATTATTCGGTATATTTTAGGCTCACCCTACAACCTGGGGGTAGACAAACTAAAAAAACTGAAAGTGGCATGGGCCAGCCTGTCACTTACTTTTGTATATATTTTTGCATTTTTTAGTTGGAAAAAACATTTTGTGACATGTGAAAATTGTCTGAACTTCAAATAGTGCACATAAATAAAGCCTTATTAGGGCACAGCAGTGCCTGTTTTTCTCTGCCTTGTCTGTGACTTCTTTCACAGTACGGTGACAGAATTGAGCAGTTGTGACAGATACCACATGACCCACAAAGTCTAAAGTATTTATTGTCTCGCCATTTACAGAAAAAGTTGGCTGACACTTTCACAGACTGTAATCTCAACTTCATATTTGTACATATTTGTTGAATATTTGTCGTAGCTGTGAGGTTCAAGACCATGTCCATTTTGCTCACCGTTGTCTTTCTAGTTCTGAATACAGAATCGATCGTCAATTCTGGTGAGGTTGTTGTAACCCGGATGTCCTGGGAGTGATTCTCCATCTTCCGTTAACGAGTGCATTGCAATCGTAGAAGAAGAATGAGGAGTTCTTCTCCTCGTTGATGCACTGAAATTGCAGTCGTGGACCAGGCTGCCCTTCCCAGGTATTCTGCCGGGAGTCCCTAAGGAATGCCGTGTTCCTCAGATCTGTTTTAATGGTCTTTCTCTGGGTTCCAGCTCCTAAGTTACCTGTGGGACATCTCATTGCCTTAGCCCCAAACCTTTTACTGGCTGCCTGGTAGCCTGGAGGTCAGAGGAGGAAAGTATATCATAGAAAGTGTAGCTCCCGGGGTTCATCCATCGTACTCACGGGCATTCCAACTGCTGCCCCCCTCTGTTGCCACGTATTGTGGGGTCAGCCTGTTTCCCACAATCGGTGGTGCCTCTGACCATCTCTTCCCCAAATCAGGGTCGAAGTCCCCAACTCCCACTTTGTTGCAGAGAGAGAGGAGAATCCTTCCTTCCATGAGGACCCAGAAGTATCTTTAGAGAGATGCATCTGTGCCCTCACTGATGTTCTTTTCAGAAAAGGCCTTTGCTTCCGCTTTGCTAAATTCAGAGGGCCCCACGCGTGATTCTCCCCAAACAAATAGGAGGCTTCCCTCCTCTTCTTCCTGTGATGAGGTTAACCTCTATCTAGGAGCAACTGAAAAAATACTGATGGCTTTAAAATAGGGGTTTGTCTTCCACTTTAAGCCTACAAGATGGTACAAAATCAGGGGTCCAGTTTCATAACATAAATGAATAAATGAATGATTGAATGTACTCTATCTGCACAAACAGATGTATATGGTAAAATATAACGATCTGTGTAATTTTATGTAGCATATGTAATATATGTAGTGTATAGTACTATATAAATATATATGAGATCGGACAATTAAGTTCGCGAACTCATCCTAGAAGAAGTGCTACATATCTCATTGCTGATATCACTATGGTCACCTTCCAAGGACTCCCCTTGGGAAGCTATGCACTGATGCCAGTACCTAGTCCACCCTTCAAAGCAATTTTGGAACTCTTTTTGGAATAACCATCAGAGCTGTCGTCGTATTACCCCTGACGTCCTGAATATCATCAAAATATCTTCCTTTCAATATTTCCTTTATCTTCGGGTAAAGAAAGAAGTCATTGGGGGCCAGATCAGGTGAGTAGGGAGGGTGTTCCAATGCAGTTATTTGTTTACTGGCTAAAACCTCCCTCACAGACAGTGCCGTGTGAGCTGGTGCATTGTTGTGATGCAAGAGCCAGGAATGGTTGGTGAAAAGTTCAGGTCGTCTAACTTTTTCACGCAGCCTTTTCAGCACTTACAAATAGTCAACTTGGTGAAGTGTTTGTCCAGTTGGTACAAATTCATCATGAATAATCCCTCTGATATCAAAAAAGGTTAGCCACATCGTTGCAACAAGTTCGCGAACTTAATTGTCAGACCTCATATGTACTTTATATAGTACATCATATAGTCAAACATATTTACTACATATAATCAGTTATGTGCAATTACTATAAATATTAAATTATTCTAAAACTTCGGTACTTTCTTGTTAGTGACCAGTGATTGTTACTCGTATCATAGGAATTCCAACCCAGGGTGGTTAGTCTGTGTTTCAGAACTCCTGGATTTGCTAATCCCAAAGTTGTGAGATGAATCTCCAAGTGGGCACTTGGCTGCCCTCTTTCCACGCCCACAGTCTGGATTCCTTTTCCAATGTTGGCCAGCTCTCGTGTTTCATAATGATTTCTATAGTCCACAGGATTGGGGACAAAGAAGGTGAGGGGGTGAAGACAGGACCAGTGTGGGTATAGATGGGTGACCTGTACTTCCTGGAAATGTT
Organism: Rhinolophus ferrumequinum; assembly: GCF_004115265.2. Lineage (NCBI taxonomy): Eukaryota > Metazoa > Chordata > Mammalia > Chiroptera > Rhinolophidae > Rhinolophus > Rhinolophus ferrumequinum. Next base: position 12,551,324 of record NC_046308.1, on the reverse strand, counting down.
CTTCCAAGTGTGTGCCCTACGGGTGGCCGGTTATTCTGGGCTCTTGAGCCTATGGGAGTGTGATGGCGTTAATCACATCACTTGTGCTGCGTGAGCGCAGATGGATAAAGTGGAGACCCAGGAAGCTGGAGGAAGGAAAGAGAGGCATTGGGCGGCTTCACCGGCTGAGCGAAGCACCTTGATGTTGCAGTAGTGGTGTTTGGTTAGCTGCTGGCTGCAAGGTCCTTCTGGGGACAACAGCCGTGATCAAAGAGACAGTGGCATGGGCAGAGGTGGTGGCAGTGGTGTTGGCAGCGGTAAGAATGATGCCTGTTTATGTCTCTCTTCTTTGCTATTGATTCTTACAATGAAAGTCAAAATTCATTGTATATGTTTAAGAAGCAACGGTGAGAGGGGAAAAGTTGGATTCAATCATAGAGATTTCATTTAAAAATTATCTGTGGAGCTTCTCTTATGACTAGATTCTAGATTCTGGGAAGAGAGGGAGAATGAAACAGACTTCCTCTTTCCTGGAACTTATGAACAGATGAGCAAATGAGGAAGATATTTTCAGACAGTGATAGGGGCAATGAAGAAAATAAAACAGAGCATGGAGTAAATGGGTAGGAGGTTAGTTTAGCAAGAGATGATCGTTATTCACATTTTCATGTGCACGCTTTTCAAGGTGTTTTTTTGCCTCAGTTTTTGTCCTTCTCTTTCCCTTCAGATCTAATCATCTATCTAAAAAATGGGATCATGATGGATATTCTGTGTTGTGACCTTTTTTTTGTTCACTGAATATATTGTGAACATCTTCCTGTTTCATCGTTTATTCATCGGCATCTTTAGCTTACGGATGCAGAGCAAGTAATCGTGTAGGCTGTACCACACTGTATGTCCCTTATGACTGCACGTAGGTCACTTAGGTTGCTTCTAGTGTGTCGTTGCTCAAGCAGTAGTTCGCCGTAATCAGAAGTGTCTGGACGCTGATGGGAACCACTTTGAGCACCTCTTGTAATTGTAGAAGTCAAACGTGACTTGTACTTATCTTTTGTTAGCGATATATATTGAGTATTACAATTTTAATAGTTTTTTTTTCTTTCTAAAAATGTCTATACAGTTTTTGGCACCGTGTGTGTGTGTGTGTGTGTGTGTGTGTGTGTGTATACATATATATCTGTATGAACATAACAAGTGTTGGCAAGGACGTGGAGAAATTAGAACACTCATACATCGCCTGTGGGAATATAAAATGGTGCAGTCTTTGTGAAAAACAGTTTGGCAGTTCCTCAAAAAGCTAAACTTAAAATAACTACACAACCGAGCAATTCCACTTTTAGGTATATACCCAAAGAATTGAAAACAGGGACTTGTATGCCGGTATTCATTGTAGCAGTTTTCACAATAGCCAAAAGATGGAAATAACTCAAGTGTCCACCACCGGATGAATAAACAAAATGTGGTGTATATATATATTCCACAGATATATATTCCATATATATACACACACATATATATGTAGACAATGGAATATTATTACATACAATGGAATATCATTATATACAATGGAGTATTATTATATACAATGGAGTAGTATTCAGTCGTACAAAGGAATGAAGTTCTGGTTCGTGTTACAACATGGATGAACTGTGAAAACATGATGCTAAGTGATATAAGCCAGACACAAAAGGACAAATATTATATGACTCCACTTACATGAAATACATAGAATGGGCACATTCGTAGAGACAGAAAGTGGAATAGAGGCTACCACGTTCCAGAGAATGGGAAGTTACTGCTTAATGTGTCCGTTTGGAGTGTTGAAAAAGTTCTGTCGTGATGATGGTCGTACAATGGTGTGATTAATGCCAATAAATTGTACACCTAAAAATGGTTAGAACAGAAACTTTTATGTTATCTATGTTTCACCACAATAAAACCAAACCAAACAGCATGGCTCTCCCATCCCTACCTCCATTCCTTTGCTCACACAGTTTGCTCTTCTCGGGGGGAGGGCACTCTTTTTTTTAAATTAAATTTATTGGGGGTGATAATGGTTAGTAAAATTACATAGATTTCAAGTGTACAGTTCTGTATTACATCATCTTTATATCACGTTGTGTGTTCACCACCCAGAATCAGTCTCCTTTCATCACCATATATTTGACCCTCTTCTAACACCCCTCTCCCCGCTGCCCCTCTGGTAATCACTAAACTGTCGTCTGTGTCTATGAGTTTTTTTTTCTTTGTTTGTCTTGTTCCTTTGTTGCTTTCAGTTTTATATCCCACATGTGAGTGAAGTCATATAGTTCTTGACTTTATCTGTCTGACTTATTTCACTTAGCATAATAATCTCAAGCTCCATCCATGTTGTCCCAAATGGCAGTATTTCATCTTTTCTTATGGCAGAATAGTATTCCATTGTGTATATATACCACAACTTCTTTATCCATTCATCTATCGAAGGACACTTTGGTTGTTTCCATGTCTTGGCCACCGTAAATAAAGCTGCAATGAACATCGGAGCACATATATCTTTGTGGATAAATGTTTTCAGATTTTTGGGGTTAGATACCCAGGAGAGGGATTGCTGGGTCATATAGTAATTCTTAATTTTTTTGAGGAACCTCCATACTGTTTTCCATAGCAGCTGTACTAATTTACATTCCTTGGTGGATACTTTTACATTTCCCTCTGTTGAAACCCCGTTCCATTTTCAAGGCCCATTGCAAATGGTACCACCTTCCTTGGTGACTTTTCTTGTTGTCCCTCCATTTGTTCACAAATCAACGTGATCTTTAATTTTTTTGAGCGTTATGTTCCTTTTGCACTGTTTCCTTGCCTTCAGCCCCTATTAGGTTGTAAATTCTTTGGGCAGAGGGACCTTACATACCTTATTCATCTTTGTATTATTCATTCAACAAATACTTATTGAGCTCATTACGTGCCAGCTTGCAACATAATGCTAGTATACCATGAAAGTTCAATTAATGTTAAACTGAATTGAAATGTCACAGGTGGTCTGAACTCCAGATTCTCCAAGGAATTTCAGAGTGGTATAACCTTCAGGAGGAATCATTTTCCTCCCTCCTTAAAAGCCTTGTTGGCTTTCATTCTTGGAAATATTGGACTATGACAGGCTGTTTTTCCTTTCTTCTGGGAACATCTATCACCCTTCTTTTGAGAAAACGTTTTCCTTTTCTCTTCCCCCAACTCCAACCCTTGTGATTTGAACAATCTGCCATGTTTCTTCCATTTCACTCTCTTGGTCACTGCTGATTGGTTCAAGGTGGACAACTGACCCAAGCTGGGCCAATCAGAGCTTTTCCCTAGGATTTTTAAAACCCGAACAGAGGAGGAGAGCCTGGGGGAAGCCAGAAAGCGCATTGCCATCTGTGTAAGAAGTTGGCATGCAGCAGCATAGGATATGAATGATGCACAGAGAGAAGAGGGGAGGTACAAAGAAAGAGCCCCTGGTGCCACTTGCACCAGAGATCCAAATGCATCTTTGTCCACCCATAGCTTGCTGTTTCAGCCATTTATTGTATTCCTCGAGGCAGCAAACTCCCCTCTAGTCTAAGTTAGTCTGAGTTGGGATTCCATCACTTGCAACCAAATCATCATACCTCTCTGAGTCCCCATTTTCTCATTATAAAGTGATGATAATAGAATTGTTATGGATATTTGAAAAAATGATGCACGTAAAGTGCTTACGATAGTGTCTGGCTCATCGTACGTGCCCAGTAAATGTTAACAGTGATTACTGTTTGAATCAGCACCCATCGGGCCTGAGACAATGTGGGTGCTCAACTGAATAAGAAACGAGACAGCTTCAATTCTTCTTCCAGCTGTGTCCAAGAGAAAAGGACCATTCTTCATGACTTTACTAGCTCTCTGCTTCCGGTCCTCATTCGGCTCAGCCATGCCTCCTTCTCTGATGACGATCTGAGTTCTCAAGGTCCCTCACCATTTTCAGCCAGGTCTCAGTGAGGTATCTCCCACCACGGGGGCCTGAGACACAGATGGGCTTAGTCCATACCCAATGGAGCCCCACCTCACTCCATTCCCATTTGGCTGCAACTGGTAGGCAGACACTCAGTGCACGGCTCCAAGGCTTAATTGCATTCTGCTTGGGTGTTGCCAAACACTAAAACCTTGCTGTTGGAGTTAAGTGTTTTGGGAAATGGGCTGTATTATTTCACTGACTGAGGCTTGAAAAGCAGGGACTGCTGAATGGGCTGTCAGAGCCAACCCTGACCTCCAGTTGGCTTACCTGTATTTACCAGGGAGGATGTATTGAAATGCTCAGTGTGAGCTCTGTTAATTGGAAGACGTCTTGCTCCTGTAATGGCATTTAGTGGCACATAGTAGGCTCTCAGTTGTTATTTTAAATGTATTATAAATTGCTCAAGACATTAAAAGTATAATAACAGCAAACACTTAAATCATTGTTATACTGTGCCAGACACTGTTTTAAGCACTCTACCTATACTAACTCAGTGGTTCACAAACGTTGCTGCATGTTCCAATGACCTGGGTGATTTAAAGATGTCCTGACGCTCAGGCCACACCCTGCACCAATGAAATCAGGATCTCTGCACCCAGAGTTGTAAGAACTCCCCTGATATTCAAATGTTGAGTGTGAGACTTGTGAATGAACTCATTTCGTCCTCACTAGTCTGTGAAGCAGATGCTGTGACTTCCCACATTGTACAGTTGAAGAAACTGAAGCACAGCAGACAGGTTAAGTGACTTACCCAAGGTCACACAGGTGGTAAATGTCAGAGCCAGGATTAGAACCAGGCTCTCTGGTCCCAGAGTCCATGCTCTTAATGTACAACATTACAACTGCAACACTGCACTACACCCTACAGCAGAAGCCTGAGTGTCTCCCTCTAATGCTCTGGCCCCATCCAACTCCCTGCCGATGCCTCTTCTCTCGTGTTTTCTCCTGGGCATTTCCAAAGTCTCCTCATTGGTCTTCTTGGCTTTGGTTTCAGGGCCTCTAATTCAGCTCTGTCCAATAGAATGATCATGCATGCCACAGATGTATGTAATTTTAAAGTTTCTACGAGTCACATTAAAAGAGCAAACAAGCAAGTGAATTAAATCTCAATACGATATTCTATTTAACCCAACAAACCCAAAATATTATCCTTTGGATATGTAATCAATATTAAGAAATATTAGCGAGATACTCTACATTTCTTTTCTCATTTAAGTGTTCAAAGAGCCATGTGTATTTTATGGTTACAAGACATCTCCATTTGGACCAGCCGAATTTGATATGCTCAGAAACTGTGGCTACTCTCCTGCGCAGTGAGGCTCTAACCCATCCTCCACCCTGCAGCTAGAATGAAGCTTCTGAAATGTAAATGTTGCCAGCTCTCAACAGGTTGAAACATGTCCCTGGTTCCTCTTTACTTTCAAAATAAGTCCACAAGGGCCTCTGTGATCGGGTTCCAGTTCACCTCTCTAAACTGTCTTCTCACCATCTCTTCATGCATGGAGCCTCCATCCGTAACAAACATCCTTCTTTTCTCCCAAATACATCGTTGTCTTTCAGGTGTCTGTGCCTTTGCTCAGATGTTTTCCTTTACCTGGAATGTCACTCCTTCTCTTTCCACTTCTTTAGAAAACACTTTTCTTTCCAAGACCCAACTCCAATGCCTTCTCCTTCTAAAACCTTCCAGGATTTATCTAGGAAGAGTTAGTCCAACCTTCCTATGGATTCACGTGGTACTTTGAACATAGCTTTTATCACATTTGTGGGTACCTGTCCATGTACTTGCTTCCCTCACAAGGCCAAGTGCATCACCAAGGAAGGACCATAGCTTGTCTATCTGTCCACTCGCAGTGCCTTTCTCACTAAATGCGTGTCAAAGGGGACAGGCACATTATATTACACCAGTCCCATTCATTGATTCTTATCACTTGCCTGGTTTGTAGAAATGTTTGTTTGGGGAGCCTCATGATCTAACCCTCTCCTTTTACAGATGCGGAAACTGAGGTCCCATCAGAGAAAAGAGCTCAAGCTTGCCGTCTGGCCCATTTCCTGGCTAGCCCTACTCAGCCATCCTACTGTTCACAGGTAAGTTTTCTGGAAATGTAAAATGATATTAGCTTGGAGAAGAGAGGAGAAGGAAAGGGAAAGTGCTTTATGTCATCAGTGGTTTCTGAAATAGTACAGTGTAAATAAAATGGGTATAAATGAGACCGCATTTCAGATGCCCTAGAGTTGCTGGATGTGTGATGGAATCCTCTTATGAGTTCTGGTATAAAGAGAAAAAAGCATGAAGTTTATGGTTTTTGTACGTTTTCATCCCTCGTGGGTCGGGACTGCTCACGAGGGAGAAGCCCCGCTGTTTCGGCAAAGCTGTGTCCCCCTAAGTAAAACTGTTGGAGGTGGATTTTATCGCCTCTTGGATCCCTGAAGCATCAACCCTCTTTGTTGTCACGGCTGAGAGAGATGATTAGATGATTAGAAGGTGCTCAGAAGAGCCAGCTCATGGCGATGACTAACAGACATTGCGGAGTGTTGCTTCACGCTGTTTCATTCAGGTTCTGGGCCATCTGACTTCCGGGTAGTCTCAGCCGTTTGGAAATGTGACCATTAAACTGTGACTAGGTATAAAGAAAACAACTTGATGTAAAAGTAACTTTCTAATTGAACAAGTTTGGCCCATTGTTTCTCTTGGCAATCCCAGTTTGGTTGGAGAGAAGCCAGAGAGCCAGAGGAGGCAGAGGAAGGGTTAGTGAGAAACGCCGTTGTCTGGAGATTTAGTACAAGTTCAAGTAGCAAATCTCCTGGTACCCGAGAGCGTCCCTGGGGTACAGAGAGAGCAACGCCGATTTCAGAGGCGTGCCCAGTGTTCTAGAATTAACATGGCAGGAGATTTTAGAAGATGCATTGATAAAAACCGAACTCACAGATACAGAGAACAGACGGGTGGTTGCCAGAAGGAAATGGTGGGGGTGGGGGAATTGGGTGAAGGTGGCCCAAAGGTACAAACTTCCAGTTATAAGATAAAGAAGTCCTGGGGATACGAAGTGCAGCATGGTAACTATAGTTCACAATACTGGAGTGTATACAGTTGTCCCCCTTAATGTGTGCTTTCGCTTGCCAAGTTTTCAGTTGCCTGCGCTCAACTGCGGCCTGAAAGTATTAAATGGAAAATTCCAGAAATAAGCAATTTGTAAGTTTTACACTGCGTGCCATTTGGAATAGCGGGCTATACTGAGTAGTGTGATGAAATTACGCACTGTCCCGCTCCGACCCACCCAGGACGTGACTTCTCCCTTTGTCCAGCCTCCATGCTGTTTACCCTCCCACCCATTGTCACTTAGTAGCGGGCTGCGTTATCACATCGACTGTCGGAAAAGTCACCCTTATTTTACTTAATAATGGCCCCAAAGCGCAAGAGTGGTGAGGCTGGCAATCCCGACATGGCAGAGGGAAGCTGCGAAGTGCTTCCTTTACGTGAAACGGTCTGTGTGCAGAGGAAAAAACCCAGAATATGCAGGGTTCAGTACTCGCTGCGGGTTCAGGCATCACCGGGGATCTGCTGTATTTTCAGGTTGCTCAGAGAGTAGATCTTAAACGCGCCCATCTCAGGAAAACACTTGTAACTATGTGTGGCTGGCGAGGGGTGTGAACTAGACTTACTGTGGTGATCCTTTCACAGTATATATTTATATCAAATCTTTCTGTTGTACACCTAAAAGTAATACAATGCTATATGCCACTTATATCTCAGTTGATGAAAACAATTAAAAACAGGGGGAAAAAAAGAAGAGGCATTGTAGTGTCTTAGATGTAAGCCTGGGAATGAGAAGATAATGAGGCCGTTATTAACCTCTTCATATCGTAGAACTCGCACTTCCGTTGCTTGTCCTGGCTTGGTACCTTTCTCAGTACAGGCTGGGTATATAGGCCAGGGTTTATCCACATCTAAATTACTGGTAATGCTTACCACATACTTTTGTGACGATAACTGTAAACAGATGGAGGCGAATACAGTCCATAATATTGTGACAACTTTGCACGGTGACAGATAATTACTAGACTTACGGGGATGATCCCGCTGTAAGGTATAAAAATGTCGAATCATTCTATAGTACACCTGAAAGTAATAATAGCATTGTCTGCGAGTATATAGCATATCCTAAAATAAAACCAGATAGCTATAAATACACATCCCAGGATTTTCTTCTGGTCTCCAATGGGTCATCTTACGTACCACACACCCCCACCGCCCCAGTTTGGAGACTGTGGAGTTAAGACGTTCAGTTACCCAGAACCTCTTTTCACAGTAGACACGCGAGAGTTGGCTCTGATAACATTCCCTACCTTACGTTTGTTTCATGCTCTTTTAAATCCAAATGGGCACTTTCACACCTGCCGCAAAGCTGAGTGATAAAACATCTGTGTTCTTAAGCCTTTTCCTCTTGATTGATATTGTGGGTTTAACTCAGGATTTCCTCTTAGCTTTACCTGCCTGACGTATCTGATGATAAACTCGCCTTCCCCCCCACTACTGCCCTACCAGCTTGGGGGAGGATGGGTGCTTCCTCAGGGGTGTCTAGAATTTGGCTATGCTTGTCCATACATTCCTTTTCTCTCTCTTGTTACATTAATTCGATCCAGGTGTTCAAATGATGTAACCCATGTTTATCATCTCTCTTACTGCATTTTCCAGCTTGGTTTTCCTCTCTTTGTTGGCAGTCTCTCTGTGTGTGGTGGTTTTCAGAAACTCTAGGCTTATTTTTATCCTTATCGTCAACAATTCCAGAAAAAAAGCTCCTTGTGGTCATCAACCCAACAGAAGTTCAGGGATTGACTTTTCCCCCCACTTAGCCATCCGGTAACATCCGGTAACCATCAGTGTGTTCTATGTATCTATGAGTCTGTTTCTGTTTTGTTTGGTGTTTTTGTTGTTGTGGTTGATTTTGTTCTTTAGACTCCACATATAAGTGAGATCGTATGGCATCTGTCTTTCTCTGATTTATTCCACTTAGCATAATACCCTCTAGGTCCATCCATGCTGTTGCAAATGGTAAGGTTTCATTTTTTATGACCGAGTAATATTCCATTGTTTACAAGTATATGTACCACACCTTCTTTATCCAGCCATCTACTGATGGACACTTAACATATCTTGGCTATTGTAAATAGTGCTGCAGTGAACATAGGGGTGCATATATCTTTTTGAATTAGTGTTTTGGATTTCTTTGGATAAATACCCAGGAGTGGAATTGCTGAGTCACGTGGTAGTACTATTTATAATTTTTTGAGGAGTCTCCAAACTGTTTAACCTTGGGTGTCCCTGACCCCAGACTGCCTCTTTTTGCAACTCAAGCAAGGTGTTATCAGGCAACGTCTTTAGACCCATGCAATGAAATCTGATTCTGGCTGATTTAACCCTGAGTTTTTACACGGCTACCTCCAAGAACATGAAGGGCTGTTTGCCAAAGCCTAGGTCACATGATCACATGCAAGCTGCAAGAAAGCCTAAGAAGTTAAGTTCTGACTTTTTCAACTTTTATAATAGGAGGAAGATTCATCTCATCAAGTACAAGATTCTCAAAAAAAAAAAAAAAAAAAAAGGAAAGGAAAGGAAAGGATTTCAGATGCTAGCCACAAGAAAATATGTAAAAGTGTCCTCTAGAGAAAGCTCCCTGGGATAAGTACCAGCTTAGCTGAGTCAACACCTATCCACATCCCATATTTTACCAGTGAAGAAACTGAGAAGAAGAGTCTTCCAAGGCCACAAGCTTCGGAAAGAGGAGAGGACAGAGCTGGGAATAGGGAGCAGTGGGGTTCAGGAGGGGACCCAGAGGAGATCTTTGATGAGGTGGCGAGAGGAAGATGCTGAAAGCCTCAGCCAGAAGTTGCTGCTGGGTCAGAAGTGCTGGCAGCAGGGGAGAAGAGTGAACAGCGTTAATCTCCAAGCCTGGGAAGAAGGTGGGACCCAGCATAGGAGGGTGGTGTATGATAAAAAATCTGTCTTGAGTTGCCAGATTGGGAAGGTGGCTTTCTGTGTGCTCTGTCTGCACCACTTTCTCTGTCAACACCCCCATGTTGTCATAGCTAACATTGATCGAGTTCTTACTGGGAGTTGGATGCTTTACGCATGCCGTCTCATTGATTCCTTAGTGGTATACCCATTTTACAGATGAGGTATGTGGAAGTGAGGACACCTCCCAAGGTCACACAGCTGGTGAGAGCACAGTTAGCATCTGAATTCTCAATCTGACACTGGAACCTTCTCTCTTAACCATCATACTATAGGACCTTTCTGCACAGTCCTGGAGCATAGGGTCAAGATGTCTCTATTTTTATACTTCCGGCATCTCTCATGTGGCCTGGCACATGGTAGGTGCTACTCGAGCTCAAGTAGATGACAAGGTCTCACCTGGCTCAAACATTCCACGAACATCCATGAGCTGCCTCCCCACCTTCCACCCACCACACTGCACCCCTCCCTCCCTCAGCTCCCTCCTCTCAGTTGCCACCTCCCAGACTTGTTTTCCAATCAGTGTGAATCATTCTGCACCTTCACACACCTGCTCCCACGAACGCCTTCAAATCATGTAAAGGTGAAAGTGTCCCCAGTTGCCAGTTTTTTTCCCCCACCTCTGTTCTTAGGTTCTTGGGACTTTGGAAACGAAGGTGGCTCGTGAAGCACCTTACACTGGATCATGTCCTCCAACCGCATGACCTTGGGAGGTGTCTTCCCTCCCACATACCTCGTCTCGAATTCGTTGTGAGAAAATTTTATATCTTTGGTAAGAGTTTCACGTCTTTGGAAAGGTTTGGGCATAGTTAATTTCGCCATTTGGATGACGTAAATGGTTTTAAAAATGTAGTGTTCCTGAAGCTCTGGCTCTGACCCCCACCAAGATGACCAATTTGAATACCAAGACAAAAGCCTCTAAATTTCTCCCTGTGGCTCTTCTGTGGGACCTGGGAGGTGATGTATTTGCCTCCCCTTAGTCCCTAATATATTGCAGTAGTGTAAGACCGTCTTTTGTTTGCATAAATAAAGACCGCCTAAGCAGAGGAGGTCTTGCTGCTGGTAATACTTGCTGCCTTCCTTTTTGGCAGGTTATGTAATACTATGCCGGCAAGCATGATGGGAGCAGAATACTAATATCAGCCACTAGATGGTGCTGTAGCTCTGAGAAATAGGCTCGGAAAGTGGCACCCCATAAGGTGGGGTCAGTCTTGTGATTTCAGCATCTCCCCAGCCCAAGACAGACGGACACGTTCTGGACCTGGCTCTGCCACTTAGCGGCTATGTGACTGTTGGCAAATGACCTTAAGTTTGGGTATCCTTACTTGTAAGATGGGGATTATAACAAGCTCACCTCAGAGGGATGCTGTGAGCATCTGATATGACAACACTGGAGTATTATCTAATTTGCAAACTGGGGGATGCGATGCAAATAGAAGTTAACATGATGCCAGGAAGCCCCGCTGTCAGAGCTCTTCCTTGGGCGTGATTCTCAAAGCAAGATAACTTTTGTGACCTCCTCGTCTCATACAGTGAGGGCTGGGGGTCAGAGGGCAGCAGTTTGGGAAAGGAGGGAACTCAGAGTCAGCTGGGCCTGAATACAAACCACTTTTCGGAGCCTCCATTTCATCATCTGTAAAGTGGGTGAGCTCTGCTTTGCAGGATCACGGAGATACAAATGTCAAGCATTTTGTACAGTGTCTGGAACAAAGCAGTCCCTCAGTGGTTGTTAGACTGTGAGTGGTCCGCGTGATGCTTTTTGTGATGCTGTCCTCAGGGCCCTCTCTCCCCTCTTCTAGCCTCTCCTCCATCTGCCTACTTTAACAATCGTGGCCCATAGGATGTTGATGTCATGTTTTTGTCCCCAGTGCAGCCCTCTCTCCTGAGTTTTAGATCCCTCTACTCGACTGTCCCACAAGCATCTCCCACACCATGTGCTCAAAACAGAACTCATCAGCTTCTCATTCTGAACTTTCTTTTCCCCTCTCTCCTCCTGGTACATTCAAGACACCCTCCTCCACCCAATGGTCCAAGCTGGGAAACAGAATGTGATTCCTGGCACTCCTTCCTTCTGCCCACCCTTACCCACCACACCCAGTTCTGCTGCTCCCGCCTTTTAAATATCGGTTCGATGTCTCCCCATGCCTACTGCCACTGCTTTCCCCAGTCACTGCCGTAGCCTCCTCTGGTCTCCCTGCTCCCTGCCTTGCCATTTTATTCCCTGAATGCACATCTGGTTATTCCCCTGTTCTAAATCCTTCCATGGCTCCCAATTGCCAGTGAGTTGGTTGTAAACCTTATACGATGTCTAGAAGGCATCTAAAATCTGACTTCGACCTTCCGCCCAACCCTACACTGCCAACCTGATTTTACGGTCTAGCCATGCTCGTGTTTAGTTCCTCAAATGAAATGGTTCTTTTTGCCTCTAGGCCTTCTCCAGCTGTTCTACCTGGAACATTCTCCCCTCCCTCCTTCTCCACTTACCCCTTTCTCCCTGGCTCCTGCTCAGCTTCCAGGTGTCATCTCCCACTCGAGAAAGCCTTTACTGACATCTCAAGTGTGAGTTATGCCCCCGCCCCCATCACTCCCAGCCCTATGTTTCCTGGAATGTTCTTGTACTTGCTTTAATTTGGCAGCACTGCACTGATTCTCCAGAGGAACAGAATGTCAGCTGACATTTGATATATATACTCATATATGAGATATATATCAGTTTGTCACAGTCGCCATGCCATGTCTAGTGGAAAGCCAAATATGCATCCAAGACTTCTATAAATCTAGAGAGCTCATGGAATAGTGGTCTACCTCTGATTTCCTGCTCCAACTAAACTCTTTTATTGTACTCAGTTCTGAGTTAAAAGGACTACAAGTCATACAACTTAGTGAGAATGTAGGTAAGCGTAAGTTCAAGATCACAAGAGGTTAGATGATAATGAGCTGGTACACATTTTGAGATGACAGGAAATTAAGCTTCCTTATGCAACCAAGACCACCAGAAAATATATGAGGACTCCTAAGATGAGATTTTCTTGTATACTGTTTGCCTTGTTGGGGACTGCTCCATGCATGCATGCATCCATCCTCCCACCCACCCAACTACCCATTCATGGCTGTACATATAATGTTGAGAAATACACTCTAATTTCAGTGGTGTGAAATGAGGATAACATCAGTACCTATTTAACCAAGATATTGTGAGATTTAAATGATATGATCAGGTAATAATACCGCCCAACACCAGGCCTGTTGAATGACAAAAGCTCAATAAATGGTAACCGTTATTAGAATATGAATGTCACGCCCAAATTCCACAGCTCCAATGCTTTCACAGCTGGACGTCAAACATTCAGCTCAATTTTATTATCCAGAATTCGAGGAAGAGGAACAGGGTGAAGGAATCTGGAGAGGGAGTGGGCAGAGTCAAGCTGGACTAGTGAGGAACGGAAGGTGGAAACTGGGGTGTGAGGTCGAGGCGAGTTTCCGCCGGGAGGATCTCCCTGTAGGTTGTCACCAGCAGGCAGCCTCCACATGTGTCATATGGACCCTTCCTGTATCGTCGTGAGTACACAGGAGAGTAGGCAGGAAGCTGGAACGCCGTGTAGACTCGCCCTCCTCTACAGGGACAGCTGGTCGACCCAGGCCCAGACTACATCTGGGCACTGTGGAGCCGGATGGGGACGCTGATCCGGTTTTGCAGCCAATTGAGGTAATCCTCTTGCGGCATGTGGATGATTTGTTCTCGCACAAACTGCCGGGGCAAATACAGCGGCAGCCTCAGGTTTAGTGTGAAAGCGAGACCCCTAACCTGCCTCCCCACCCCCACCAGATCCCGGAGGACTTGTGACTGAGGCTGGTGGCCCCAGGGTGCCTCCAGCGACTCAGGTGTTCACGATGCCTTGAGCATCACGCTGGGGGTGGTTTTCTCAAGAAAAAGATCCCTTCCTAGCTTCCTGGTTCAGCAGGCTTGTTTTAAGTCCCTTCTTGTTATTATTGACTCAGAGAAATTTGGGGAGAGCAGGCCAACCCCGCTGTCTGCATTTTCCTTTCTTTTCTCCTCCTTAATGTCTTTTTAAGTCATTGGTCCTTAAACTTCTTGGGGTTCATAGATCCCTTTGAGAATTGATGACAACTATGGGCTTCCTTCCAGGAAAGGGTGGAGACGCCGAATGTAGGTTCACACAGATTCTAGTTGAAGACATCCCACGTCCAGGTTATCGGAAGTTCCGTGATGTTCTCACCGGGAGAGGAGTGAGCTAAGCTTTACCCACCAGAGCTGTGAACTCACCTCAGAAAATGGGGGAGGCCTCCATGTGCCCCCTCCTCTTCACGACTCAGAAATTGCCTTTTCCACACCCCCCATAAGTGGTAAGTGGAGGTAGGATAGTTGCCTTAGTTTTGGACTAGCCAGACGGAGTCTTTCCTGAAAGAGCCTCCTAGGATGCAGGGAGTGGAGTCTGGATGTAGGAAGTCATCCACAGGGTCATCTGCTGCCCCACTGCTGACCTTGCACCCATATACACACACCCAGGTCCGCGGTGGAAGAGCCAGCCCGGCATGAGGACATCAAGAGGCCTGAGGATGCCACCATTTGAGTCACTTCTTTATCTTGAGCTTTGAAAGTCCCATTAAAATGTACATATGCCATCTGATAAAAATGAAGGAAGTGACACCCTTATCTGTTAACACTTCAGTGCGGAGTCCCCCCGGCCCTCACTGATGCCTTTTGATGCACTAGGAACTTGCCGAGTGGGTGGTGATGGTAAGTTACCATTGCAAACCACCCGCTTGATAAAGATCTAAATCCGTAACTTGACCTTCAAAGGTCTGAGCAGACTGACCTCTGTAATCCCCACCTACCTACCTCCTTGCTCGCTTTCTTCCAAACCCATTGACGGCCATGAGTTCCTCCAACAAGTCAAGTTCTGTTCTGCTTTGGGGCCTTTGCACGTGACAAGGTCACGTGACAAGCCCTCTTCTATTAGATGATAAGCTCCCTGAAGGCAGGGATCTTGATGTCTTTTTCTTTGTGTCCCCAGCACCTGGATGTTGAGGGATGACCAAAGGAGGGTACCCAGGGCACTGTGAGGGGAAAGGATATGGTCGTTACCTCGATAGCTACGGCGATGTCTGGAGAGCACAGTTCCCAGATTCTCAGGTCCTGTAGCACCTTCAGGAGAACGTGGGGCCTGATCCTCAGGTCCAGGTTTTCCCCAAACTTCTGCAGTTTTGCCAGGATCTTTTTGGCGGGGCGGAAATTCTTCAGATCTTCGGGGAGTTTGGAGAGCAGATCAAAATACCTTCAATTTCAAGAAGAGAGGACCAGTTAGGAAGCTGCTGGAAGGCAGGTCTGTGCACCTCAGGTCCTCCACTCTCTCTACCACGTGTGTGATGTCCCCAGGGCAGCATCAGTCCTTATCTGGGGGACTTTCCTCCACCCTAAAGGTAAAGGGCCCCCAGGTCAGGCAAGCCATTAATTTTTAAGGGTAAAGGCTGGAGCATGATTTGCATCTTATTAAAAAAACAAATTAGAGACATGCTTTAAAGGGACTCATATATGATTTTTCTATCAAACAGACAATGTGAAAAGCTTACAAGAAAGGAAGGGACACTGAGATTCTGAAGCTTCACTTTTGAGAATTAATCAGGCCAGGGAGGACATGGGATACATCTGTGGGATACCCTCCCGAATGCAAGAGGCTCTCACACACAAGATGGAAGAAGAGGAGGAGGAAGTACTTATGTATTTTCCACAGCCCCGATAGTGAGTAAGCTTTGGCCACAGCTTTGTGTGTTCCAGTGGGTTTTGAGAACCTTTCTGCGCGCTGTGACAGAGCGTGCGAGTGGTTTGGGAATCCATTCTCAAGATGGAGGGAACAGGGTCAATTCTAACTTGGAGGTGGTTCAGGTGGGATCAAGGTTTAAGGCATCTCTCTGAAAAAGGGGGAGGATGGAGTCTCTTTTATTAAAAAAAGGTTTTAGTTCTCCGATATATATGTACCCATTGTGGAAAAATTTGAAGAAGAAATTGATCATCCACCATACATTTTGGGCTCATTTATATTTTATGATACATATTTATGTATGTATTCATGTCTCTTTGTAAGCTCCCATTCCACATTATTAAAAATCACGGAAGGGATTCTGGGTACATTTTTAGACTTTCTCATCTTACTCTTAGGTCTCGATTTACTTGCCCTGCCAGGATTACCGTATTTTGCTGTGTATAACACACTCCCGTGTATAATGCACATCCACGTTTTTGGCCCAGTCTTTCAGGGACAAAACCTTTTGTTTTATTTTTTTAATTCAAATTTTTATTTGTTTACATTTAGGTACTGTTTTTTTGTATTATAAAGGAATTTTAGCATTTATTTTTTTAACCTATTATGGTACAAGTAATTTTATGTAACAAATAGCTACAAAACACAAGAACAGATACAAGGTACAAGAAATTTTATGTACGTAACAAATTTATGATATTTACGCATCATAGAAGGCCAAGAACTCTTCGTTGTTGCAAGTTTGTCGTAAGGTTAGCAAAACCAATGATCATATTCCAGGGTATTATTTTGCGTGCGGATATCATTATTGATTTCTAGAGTTACATTTTTAACTCATAAGCATAAACAAAAGAATTAAAAACATATATATATATATATATATATGTATGTATGTATGTATATAGATATGGAATTAGTACTACCCATGTATAGAGTACATCTTTATTTTTCCCTCACAAATTTGGGCAAAAAAGTGTGCATTATATACGGCAAAATACGATAGGTTCGTGAAATCAGTTCATCAGACTCCAGTTCTGTGTTGCATATGAGCATAAAGACTGGGATCAGACAGGGGTTTAAATCCCGAACTTTCCTTGTTTGTAAAGTGGGGGTTGATATGTGCCCTTCAGGATTTTTGTCGGGAATAAAATAGATAATTTTTGAAAATTGCTTAGGGTGATGCCTGCCATCCAAGAATTACTCAATTCATGTTGCTCTTTGCTATCTATCAGCCCTGTGCTGGGGCCTAGTGTTTCCAGGATATGCCCTCCTCGTTTTGTATCCTTAAGGGGTTAAATTATTTGGGGACTAGAATAATTGTCCCAGAGACCTCAGACTTGGGAAGTTTTCAGGTTGGTTTGCCTCATCTGCCGCTCCCCTAGGGGCTGGCAAGTTGGTCCTTATTTGCAAGTCTGAATCAAACACAAGATAAATATGGAAAACAGAGCTGGTTGGCTTATCTGTGGTTTAGGAACTGAGGGGTTCTTGCCTGAGTTTGGGGGGCCCTATTGGTAGCCAAGGACAGTTTTGGAGCGATGCCTCGCTATGTCTTGAAGGAGAATAGGATCAAATGTGATTTTGTACAACAGCCCTCCCCCTTCACCCCCTTCAAGGACCATCTTATCTGGTTCTCAGGATCTTTACCAGTGGTCTGCAATTTCGTTTGCATCTCCTTTTACCATGGAGACCTGATGTCTCATTTTTGCTATATCCTGTTTAAAATCCGAGACAAGGACAAAAGAATGGAACTTCTGGAGACCTCTCTCTTCTTGGCGCCTGCATTACAGGTTGTATGAAAAAGAGGAAGAAGAATCAGATTCTGACTTAAACACTTTTTCCTTCACCAGGTCCCTCGTAACCATCCCAGCCACTCTTTAATTTACAGTCGGGCTCTGGCCACAAGAGGATGCAGCTCTCTCCAAGGTTCTGAAATGTTCATTCCTTGCCAAAACCAGTCATTTTTTAAAAAGTCAGTGCTCATTTTCTGTCTACTTTTGATTATATTTACATAACTTTCTCATCTGTAAAATGGAGGATAATAAAGGTTCCTAGCTTTCAGAGGTGAGGTTTAAATAATATAATGTGTGGAAAGTGCTGAGCTTAGCGCCAGACACATAATAGATTTTTAACTCATGTTGGTTCCTCTCTTCCCTCTCCCCTTAGCATTTTGTGTATATGTCCTATCTTTCTAAAGAGACTTTATATTATAAATATAACCATATCACTCACCTATATATGAATTTCAATGTCTTCCCATTTTAGTCAGAATAAAGTCCTCTGAGTAATTTGCCCTCTAAGGCTCTGGATTATTCAGCGCCTACAACATTTTCCACCTTCATCTCCATCCTTCCCGTCTCTTTTCTCCCAGCATTTTATGCTTTGGCTCATGATCAAAGTCTCTGAGATAAAGTTCAACCTCCACAGCGAGGCTAGTAAGACTTTTTATGATCTGGCCTCTATCTCTGATTACCTTGCAAGCAACCTAAGTCCCAGCCACACCTGGCTATCCTGGCATATCCTGGCCCATTGTGCCCCTTCTGGCCTCTGGGACTTTGCTGTTGCTTTCCCCTGAAACTCTCTTCCCTTCTATTTTTCCTGTGTGACTTCCACCTTTTGAATTCCACCTTTCCTACTTAACCACACAGTGACCTTCAACAAGAGACATCTCTGAGCCCACTTTTCTCATCTATAAAATGGGTCTAATAATAGCACCTACTCCACAGGATTGTTGTGAGGACTAGATTATAAATAAACACAAAGTTCTTACACCCATGACGGGTACCTAGTAAGTGCCCTGGAAATATCGTCTATTTTTATTAAACTGAAAATGCCGTTTCCTCCAGGAATACCTTTCTGATTGCTGTCACAGGCGAGGCAGGACATCCTTTTCCTGTGTTCCCTTAGCCCCCTTGCTTACTGCCCCTGTTCACCCTCATCACCCTGTGTGGTAATTGTATATTTACTTGCCTGTCTCCCTCACTAAACTGGGAGCTCCCAGAAAGCAGGGACAAATCATCCCCGAATCCGTGGCCTAGAGCAGGTAGTCCATGCACGCAGAGAGGGCAAAGGGTCACCGGGCAACCTTCCCTGAATGGATGAGTTCATTGGAGTGAGTGCTCACTGTACTCAAGGGGTAGCCTGGGAAGGAAGGAGGTTACTGGGTTGTCAGAACAGAAAAGTTTCTAATGGCCTCCAGGGACGCTTAAAATCAAGTTCCAAGTCCTAAGTTATGACCTGCATGGCTGTGCACGGTGCAGCTCTCACCCACCACTTCTCTGTCCTCTTCACATTTTCCATGTCCCTTTCAGCCTCAGGACTGTCTGTGCCCTTTTCCTGCTGCCTGGAATGTCCTCCCACTCTCTTATCACACCACCAGCTCCTCCTCCTTCAGGGCTCAGCCTTAAACTCTCCTCCTTAGAGAGGTCCTCCCAGATTACCCCACCGGAATTAGGTCCTCATGATTTCTCTCTCTCTCATAGCACCCCGTTCTCTGCCTGTGGAGCAAGGATGATCATTTCGACCTGTTCAGTAATTTCGTTATTTTGATTCTGCTCGTATTATCCAGGAAAGGCTCTAAGCTCTCTGAGGGCAGGGAACAGGTCCTCCTCAAAGCCCCAGCCCTAGGCATCGAGTGGGCATCGCGTAGGTGCCAGATGAATGTCCTTTGAGTGAATGGATGTACGAGTGGCCTTACTTCATGAGGATTTCCATCTTGTCCTGGAGACAGAAGCTGGCCTCCTGGGCCACGCTGTAAAACTTGGCCCTCATGGTGGTACACACGTCACTCTTGCAGTGACTGATGTCATGGGTGGTGCGGCTGTGGACACAGAAGAAGGGCTTGGGGCATCAGGCCTAAGGGACAGACCCATGAGGCTGGGCGCTCTGGAGCCTCCCCCGGCATCCCCTGGATGTAGGAAGGACAGATCTCAACACCACCAGGCTGCCAGGGCAGGTCTTACTCCATGAGCCCCCAGGGAGAGATCAGGTCATGTGAGCCCAGCAAATGTTCAGGACCATGAGATGAAGATGGAATTTGGAGCTGGGCGATTTAGTTTCCAACTCCAGGGCCACCCTTCGTGATGTGGGTCAGGCAAGACATTTCACTGGCCAGGTTTTAGTCTGCTTATCTGTGGATGGGATGCTGTTCCCTGCTCATAGGATTGCTTTTGAGGAACAAGCAAGATAACCAAGACGGACCGCGATGCCCAGAGCCTGGCACCCCGGAGGCACCTGTCGCCGTTGTCTGTGTGGTCCTTGGCATGTGGCCCATGAGCCCCTTGCCCCAGGAGTCCCTTGTCCTTCACCAGTGTCTGTGGCTACAGGAGCCTGGTCTGCCTTGGGTTGTTTCCACTCCCCTGGGGAGTCAGAGGGTGTGGTCGCCACCATCCCTCTTGCCTGGCTCCTTCCATTGCCCACTCGCTTACCTTTTAGACTTCTTCTGGATTGGTTGGCTGTGGCTTTCTCCGCTTGTACTGCTGGATCTGTCGCTGAAACACAAAGGGATGGTTTCAAGTTGCCTGGAGCCCACTTTTCACAAAAAGGGCACCTTCAGGGTTCCCGTGACACCTGCTGGCCTCCAGGATTCAGGTAAGGGAGGTGGTTTCTAATTAAAGCACCAGTCAGAGAACCCCGTGTGTTTTTTCCCACTTCTTCACCTTTACTGCTACCATACCCGCTGCCTGGAGAGTCCTTGTTTCTTTTCCACCTAGCCAAATGTTAGTGTTTCATGGTCTGCAGCACGTTTTGCCTGTTCTGACTCTTCTCCTCCAGCATCCAGCATTGACCTTCTGCCTCTGCATGTTGGCAGGATGACCTGTTTTCTGGATCTCAGTTTCATTCATATAAAATTGGTCTCTCCCTGGAGGATAAGCTCATCGTGGACCCATCCATCTTCCTCTGTATGCCCATCAGCGCTTGACTGGGGGTGAGAGCAGATTTGGTGAAGGGCTGGTTGAGTCCTGCTAGTCACGTGGTCTTGGGTGTCCCTGACCCCAGACTGCCTCTTCATTCAAGGATTCTTTGCTCTAAACTTGTCCCTGGAGCTGAATACCCATTTCACTTGACTTCGGAGGCAGACAGAGCTGAGTTCAGAGTCCAGCCCTGGTACCACCACCTCCCAGTCTGTGAGCAAGTAATGCGACTCTGGATTGTCAGCTTCCTCGTCTGTGACCGCTATTCGACCCTTTCTATGTGGGGGCTGCTTCCTGCTGTGACTTTGCCTGGACAGCGTTCCTGGTGAGAGAGGCACAAACTCCCTTTTCATGCCCATCCCTCCTCTATGCCTTCTCCCAGGTCCTCCTTTAGTGACCTGGGCCTTCAGCACCAAGGTCTAGCACCTTCTCTCCCACCCTGTCTTCCTTTACTTCTTCCAAAAAGGCCTCAAAAATTGACTTGACTGCTTTATCTATGTGGTTCTAGAGGGTCAGACTGTTTTCTTATCCCTATGATGTGTCGTTAGCCCTTCCCTTTTGGCCTTGTGACATGTGGGACTTCTTTATGGAGGCAGGCCTGGCACTTTCCCAGTCCCCCACCCATAGGAAAGGCCGTGGCCTTTGCTGCTTTTCCCAGAGGCTCATGGGACTGGGCCTAGAGGTCTTAGGGCTCGCAGGTGATGGAACAAATGCTTATCCCCTAGCTGGGATGCAGAGCCCCCCTACTAATACCCAAAAGGCTTTGTGTTGGATTCTAACCAGCTGCCCAACCCCTACACATGAATCCTTTGGGGGAGCATGTTGGCTTTGACCTTCCTCCTGTAGATGGCTCTCTTCTTTTCTAGAGCTGACAGTGTGACTCAGGGAGGAGGTGGGAGGTGAGGGAAATAGTATTATTGGCTGTGATAAACAAACAAACAGAAATAAACAACCAAAGACCCTCTTGCCTGTCTCAGTCTCCCCTTTCCTTGGCTCTCATTGATTTTTTCGCCATACTGGTCTTTGCTCAGTGCCTCTAAGTTGCTTCCTGTCGCAGACCCTTTGCACATGCTATTCCCTCAGCTTGCAACACTGTTCCTACCTTTCCCAGTCACAGGCTAGAGAATTCTTTTTTTTTCCTCATGTCTCCACTTAAATGTCAGATTCAGTCTTGGTGAGGACTCTGGTGTTCACCACGCATCCAATCCTCAATACTTCTTCAGAACACTCCCTTGTCATGATTATATGGCTAAGTCTGTGGGGTTATTTGATAAAAGCATGACTCCTCCATTAGACCAGCAATTCTTAACCATGGGCAGGATTCAAGGAGTCCACAAATGCAGATGGAAAAAAGGTTACATCTTCGTTTTAACTAGCCTTTCACAAAAACGGAAACCACAGATATATGCACATCCCATTACCATTGCGGGAGATACTTTGAAAAATCATTTACACTCGACACGAATCCAAAATTACAGTAGTTACTGGAGCTGCTGCCGAATCCTGCTGCATAGTGCATCGTGGAAGAAGCTCAAAGATGACTACGTCCAAATTTGATTTCACTATCGTAGTGTATATTACTATAGATTTCTTTGTAAACCTTTGTAATTTACAGTATGCATTTAAAAGCAGTTTTCTGAAAGAATCCATAGGCTTCCTCAGACTGTCAAAGGGTTTATGGCACAAAAAAAAGTTATCACCCCAGTCCAGACCGTGAGATCCATGAGTGCACACTGCGTCTGTCTTATTTGCTGCTGAATCCCCCAACCTAGCGCTGTTCCTGGCACATGGTGGGGATCAATGAATAGTCTCAAGATGAATGAATGATATGGGGGCGGTTCTCTCCCTCACTACAAATCACCCAAGTAAAGAGGGAAGGACTAGTCCTGTAACACATCGTCTCTACTTCATCCCTCCACTACTGGAGGATTTTCACGGTGTGGTGTACAATTGTTGGGGAGAAATGCCTGGCTACTCACCCCCAGCCCCGGGATTTAAGGGGCTTATTTCCAGTGAAGAAGGAAAAAGTCCCCCATCCCCGCCCTGCTTTCCACAGTTTGGTGAGGAGCATCTCTGCCCTGGCCCCTGGAACTGTGGGGAGCCTCCCAACCCACCTGCTGTGGGCCCCAGACCTTCCTACCTTGATTTGCGGGTGGTCTGCACGTCTTTAGAAGCAGAATCGCTCTTGGTTTGTCTGATCGTGGACAAGATACTGCAAAGCAAGATGAGTCTCTTATTAAGGCACCAAACCTACGGTGCTCCTGAGGCAGTTATCTGCAGGAGGATGAAGAATTCTCTTTCTAGACAGGGCTCCTGAAGCTCTACTGGGCCTAGGAATCTCCTGGAGAGGTTGCTAAGAGTACAGATTCCTGGGCCCTGCTCCCAGAGATTTGGATACGTTAGGCCTGGAGTGGGGCCCCAGCCCAGAAGCTGCATTTAAAACCTCTCTCTCTCTCTCTCTCTCTCTCTCTCTCTCTCTCTCTCTCTCTCTCTCTCTCTCTCTCTCTCATGCACTTTTGATTCATGTGTGTGGAGAGAGCACATTTGGAACCTTAGAATTTCTCAGCACATCATGAAGTAATGCCTATTAAAAAATACAGTTTCTTCTAGAGATTCTGATTCAGTGGGTCTGGGATGAGATTAGAAATTTGCGTTTTTCATGAGCACCCCAGCTGATTCTGATCTTTAGGGACATTTGGAATTTAAGAAAAGGCTGTTTTCCTAGACGATGTTATGGGCTGAATGTTTGTGTCCCCCCCCCCCCCGAATACATGTGGTGAAATCCTCACCCCCCAAGGTGACAGTTAAGATGTGGGGCCGTTGGGAGGGGATTAGATCCGGCGGGTGGAGCCCTCAGGAGTGAGAGTAGAGCCCTTATCTAAGAGACCCCAGAGAGCTAGCTTTTCCCTTCCACCGTGTGAGGTTACTGTGAGAAGACAGCTATCTATGAGGGAGAGGTCCCTCACGGGACAGTGAATCTGCTAGCACCGTGATCTTGGATTTCCAGCCTCCAGAACTGGGAAATATTAATGTCTGTTGTTTATAGAACACCCAGTTTTTTGTTTTTTTTTTTAGGGAGGGCGCAGCTCACAGTGGCCCATGCGGGGATCGAACCGGCAACCTTGGTGCTACGCGCACCACACTCTAACCCACTGAGCTAACCGCCACCCCTATGGTATTCTGTTATAGCAGCCCAAATGGACTACAACAGATGATACAGGGCTGTCTGGCCTTGAGGCTGGAGGCTGCACAGGTTGGCTTTTAGATTCCTAAAAACCCCCAAATTCTCTGTCCGCCTTGATGGGAGCAGATTTGATGTCCAAAGTGAAAAGGGAATCCAGATTCTAAAGTGAGGAGGGCAAAAGAAAATCTGCAGCTTTTCCTGTCTCTGCAGCTCCACAGAGAAGCCTTCAGTATCTGCTGTCGTAGTGAGAGATTAGGGAGATTCTTCTCCTGGAGGAAATGATGAGGATGGGAAATTTGAACAGGTTCTTACTCTGTAACCATGGTTATTTTATCACTAAAGTGAATGCAGAGGCCATGTGATGAATTTTGTGAGAAGCAGGTTCTCGCATGGTTTTGTCTTTGACGACCTTCTGCAAGTCACTCATCGCCATTCTTTTCCATCTATGAGATTGGACAATGGTAATGGGTAACAAGCCTGTCTCACCAACATGCTGCGAAGATTCTGGGGGACACTACGTGTGAAATAAAAGTAACAGCCATCACCAGCACTGCCATTTACTGAGTGCTTACAAAATGCCAGGCACGTTCTAATATGTTAAATGCATTATCTCGATAACTGCTTGAAATGACTCATTGAAGTAGATAGACATTATCTCCATAACAGTAATAATACTTTACCAGGATAATATTTAATCCCCACTACAACCCTTTGGGGTAGGTTGTAAATGAGCCTCATTTTACAGAATTGGAATCAGGCTCAGAGAGGTGAAGCAACTTGCTCAACATCACACAGCAATGAAATGAGACCGGAGATCGACCCTCATCTCTTTGGTTCTGAGGCAGATGCTTTGATGCTACACAATCTCATTTTATAGACAAGGAAACTGAGGCTGAAAGGCTGAGTGACTTACTCAAGGGTAGCAGGTTTTGAAGCCACAACAGTCTGACTCTCAAGCCCGTGTTCACGCTGTGAGTTCCTACAAAGGAAGAAGCCTCGCGGAGCTGATGCTTCATCATTATCATCTGTGTCTAATGCTGATAAATCAGGCACAGCAGCCAGGGCCTGAAGGGCCAGCATTGTCTCCGAGTGCCTGCCAAGTGCCACCCTCTGGAGCCCCGACGCGAGTTGAGGCAGCCGCAGACAAATTCATCATTCAAAGCAGGGGCGGGGTGTGATGCATGTGAAAGTGCCTGGTGAACTGTAATTATGGTAATAACAATCACCAATAAGTCATAGCCGGCATCTCAGCGGGCTGGAGGCAGTGATGAACCCCTTCTCGTGCCTCATTTATTCTCAGGAAATAATGTGCTTACTCAGAGGGATCAACACTTGGGAACTCTGGCTCCAGCGCGTGTGCTCGCGGAGGCTTGTAGAGGTCAGAAGCACTGTGGACATGGCCTCCTTCCCACCGGAAGGAAGACACTTCAGGTTCAAGTCTGACACCATCAGCCAATCGCGTTGGGGGTCGGCTGGAAACTTCAAAGGGTTCTTGTTGCTCGTTGGACAGACACCAGAATCCTTGCGGTGGCCTCCCACGGTCCCCACACAGACGGATGCCTCTTTCCATCCGTTTTGGCTGCATTTCAGTTCCTGGAAGGTGCCCTGGTCCCTTTTGACCATGTTTGCAGGTAAACTGCGTGTAATGTTCCGCCCTGTCCCCTGCCTGCCCCAATCTCAAAGGCGGCTGGCTGTCTAGCTCTTTTTCATGCTTCATTAAAAAAATCTCAGCTTCAAGTTTCTTCCTTGGAGGAACCTTCTCCGATCCCCACCCCCATCCTAGATGAGATTGGATACCCCTATTATTTACTCTCATGGGTCTGAGCTTTCCTTCCAGAACACTTTTCTCTATAATTAGTACATTGCCCGTGCACATGTGTTAACATTCACTAACCGAATGAATGAATAACCTGAGAATTCCTGGGAAGCAGCATAGCAGAGTGGTAGAGAATGAGGTTTGGCATTAGAAAGATCTGGATTCAAGTCGTGGTCTTACCATTAATTAGCTGGATGACCTCGCACAAGTTACTTTGCCTCTCGGAGCCTCATTTCCCGATTTGTAAAATAAGGAGGGTAGTACCCTGCCTTGTAGGGTGCATGTAAGAACCCGGAGGGATGATACACATGAAAAAAGTACATTGCTCAGTGCTTGTCGCAGAGAAAAGGCTCAATAACTAGGAACTGCTATTGGGAATGTCACCGCTATTATTCTGATAGCCTTTATTTGCCCCAGGAATCCAAAGAACATACCTGGGCAGTTGTTTTGGCGTCCCGTTATCCATCATCACTGTTCTCCGGGCATCCCCCCGAACCATCTCTAGGAGCTTCTGCAGATCTGATGGAAAGGAAAGATCTCTGTCTGGAGAGCTCTCTTGAGACCAGATTGTGTAGGGCAGGGCCCAGCCCCCAGCCTGATACTGCCTCTGCTTCTGAGTGTTGGGGAGCTGAGGGATTAGCTCGGGGTCCAGAAGAGGCAGCTCATAGTGTTTGGCAGGTCGTAAATCTAACCGTGTCACTCCTTCGTTAAAACCCTTCAGTGACTCTCCATTTGACTTTTGGGCACCATCTCAATCCCTCTATGTGGCCTCTGAGGCCTTGTAAGATCCAGCTGCTCTTCTTCTGGCCTGTGTCATCTCGCTTCCACCCCCTGCCCCCACTTTAAACCCTGCTGTAGCCAGAGAGAACTGTTTACAATTCCAAGAAGAAATCATCTTGTTTGGGAAGCCCTCTCTGATCCCATAGACCTGAAGTTCTAGGTGGGTGATCCACAGGCTGAATGTCGCTCACAGACTTGTTTGATTTGCTTTGATGTGGATGCCAACCTTTTAAAACTGGAAGGTTGCACATAAAACTCCAGACCTCCAGCTTCCCTGGGCAAGAATCTGAGATGGGGCTTGTTCCAGCTACGTGCTGGCTGTGCCTTCAGCCCGGCGTGTACTCTCCAGCTCCAAGGCACCCATCACTCCTCATTGTATTAGTTGGCTTTTGTTTCATACTTAATATTGTGGCTTTTTACATAGCGGAGAAATATTTCTTTGGACCCAACGATTCTGGGTTGAATTGGGTCCTCTCAAAAGACATGTCAAAGCTCTAATTCCCAGGACCTCAGAAGGTGAGTTATTTACATTCTTATTTGGAAGTAGGGTCATTGCAGACGTCCCCATTAGTGAAGGGGAGGTCCTACTGGCGTGGGGCGGGCTCTTAATCCAACGTAACGAGAGGAGAGAGAGAGACACTGGGAGCAGATGGCCGTGGGATGAGAGAGACGGGGATTGGATTGAAGATGCATCTATGAGGCAGACTGCCGAGGATTGCCAACCAGGGCCGGACTCTAGAGAAGGCAAGGGAGGATTCTTCCTAACACGTTTCAGGGGGGAGCAGAGCCCTGCTGACATCTTGCTTTTGAATGCTAGCCTCTAGACCTGCGAGACAATAAATTCCTGTTGTACGAGAAAGCCACTCAGTGTGTGCCACTTTGTCACAGCAGCCCTAGGAAGCATGTACAGTGACACTATCAGAAGTTAAAAAATGAACTCTATTTGGAGTAAGCTGTGTGCTTCAAGAAAAGGGGAGCGCGGAAGTCCTAGGCGTGTTCTATGGATACAGATTTGCAAGCACCTGGCTCTGTGCTTGTCGTGTATGGATCTCAGTTATTATTTATTGCTGAATGAATAAGTGAATGACGAAGGAGAAAAAAGAGGGAAGGATTTGAGAGACTATGAGTTAGAGTTGGGATATCAACGAAGGAGGACGATACCAGGGGAGAAACTTTTCACCTTTCGTAGGTGCCTGTGGTCAGTTCAAGCTCAGTCTCAAAAGCCATACCTGGAAGGGTGAAGCCCAGGGCTTCCCAAGGTCATTTGTGTCCAGCTTTGCTTATGAGTGCAGTCGTTGGGTGCCAGGGAAAGGCGTTCCTTTCAGTGACCTTGGACCCATCTAGACTACGCGGAGAATCACCATTTAGCCATTTGCACGCTCCCTTCCTCATTCTCAAGTAGATACTTTCCTAGTCATTGGTGGTCATGATTCCATTTGACCTGAGTCTGACCTATATTTTTGTCTTGTCATGCCCACCTCCCCTTATGCCACACATCCTAGAATCCTTGGGGTGTGTCCAGATGCCTGTGAGGGAGGGAGCTGTGTCTGCTTCCTCCACTTTCGTTCCCTTTCCTGGTAATCACGCAGCAACATCTGACTTCTCCCCTGCCAGCCTAGGGCTGGGCGGGTACCAGCAAATGACCCCCGTTGATCTGGCCTGTTGGGCAGCTTTCCTACAGGATCATGTCTAAAGCTCCACACATCCCTTATTACCCGATAATTTTTTCCTCTTTTTAGCAATAATGCCTGTGGGCAGGAATGGCGTCCCCCAATATTAACCTCCATCCATCACCTAGCCGAGGTGGGATATGTGTGAAATGGAACTAAGCCTTAGGGCTTTGAGGCTCTGTCTACTCCTCAAGACCATCTGGGAGAAGGGAATTATTCGGCAAAGGGGCAGATGCCACAAAATAGAGTTTCTCTGAGGAAGACGGCCCTGTGATGGAAGCCCCCAGGCAGAGGCACCTACTCAGTTCTCGGTTCCTAGGGCCGTGGGGGGGTCATTAGCCATTGCCTAGAGACAGTGGGGTCTTGTGTTTTTAAATACCAAATCTTGTCCAAAGGAAAACATTCTGACTTCCTCTATCTTCCATGTCCAGCCTAAGAAGCTCAGCGTTAAGAGACTAAATCCATTTCTTCCTCTGTTCGAAGGAAAATAGAAGACGTCTTTTTGTTGTATGGGGTTGGCTTGAGGGGGCAACATTAGATGGCATAGGGCCCCTCTTTGTGAGTCGCTATCTAAGTGAGTTTCTCCTCTAACAGTTCCCCAAAGATTGGGAGCTTCAAGATTGGCAGGAGGATCGACCTGAGCTTTGGTTTCTCAGGAATCCTCTTGCCATTGATTCGGGGCGGGGATCCGTCCATGCAGAGGCCACAACCTGCTGTCCCCAGGGATTTGCATCCACAAAGACTTCATTATGCAGCCAGCCCTGGAAATTAGACCTTGGTCAAATAATGTGTCTCTCAGAATAAGATTCATGAATTCAGAATCAATTCGAGGAGGTTTCAGAAGCCAATGGAAGTCTGGGAAATGAATCTCCTTTCGTCAAGGCTGTGACAAATGGGATAGAGGTTAAAGTATAAACAGAGGGAAAGGTGAGGGGGCAGGAGAAGGAGGACTCTCTCTCTCCATCCATCACGTAGCTGAGGTCTCCGATGGGTCAGATCTCAGGTAGGACTTACTGACATGGAGGAGTTCTTCATCTGCTTTGGTTGAAGACGATTCATTGTCCTCAACGTCCTTGTTGCCCGTTGCCTGGGTGACAGATGAGCTTGGGGGCTCATCTGAGCCAGGGTTCACGGAGACCATGCTGCTCTGGGGGGATGACCCCCCACTAGCCCGAGACAGACTTAGGATGGAGCCTCGCCGGCTTGGTTTGCGGTTCGGGTTCGTGGCACGTGGAGCAGGAATTTTGAATTTCTTCTGAAGGAGAGAAGAAAGAGGGATATTAGAAAGAAGGAAGGAGAGAAAGAAGAAGGAGGGTGGAACAGATGGAGGGAGGGAGGAAGGGAAGGAGGGAGAGAGAAGCAGGAAGGAAGGGAGGGATGGAGGGAGGGAAAACCTGGCTCTGACTGTAAATTCCTTGAGGCTCTTTCTGATCACTGTGAAATATATCCTCAGTCTGGAGTGACCTTCTGCCACAAACGGAGATCATTTAAAAATGTGCGGTATTTGAAGTAAATGTGACAAGACTTATTCTAGTCAGTGAGTTCCATGGCTGCCCAGGCAGTCACCACAGGAAGCCAAACACGAGTTCCAGGGACACTGCCACGGCCCAGAACAGTTTTTGACTTTTCTTCTGTAATAATCATCAGAACTGATTTTTAACCCGTGGAAGAGCACGGGTCTAACTTCTGCCTCTTGGTTTTGACCGCAGATTGCATGTGTCAACTTCTTGTTCGTCAAGTTGATGCCTGGGCCTCAAGGAATGAAGAGCTGTGTTAATTTGGGTTTAAGAAGACAAGATGGAGAAAATTCTAAGCCTGACATTTAGGAGGTGGAGTTGGGGGAGGCAGATTTGTCTGGGGGGGGTGCTCTTCGGGGAAGCCCCATGGTTATTGTGCGCAGGAAGGTCTAGATGTCAAATCCTAGAAGGTCTGGGTAGGTAGGGAAAGTCCTGTGAGGGGAACGTGCATTTCTGGAAGGAAAGGAGTGAGAGAGGACCAGGTATAGGGTGTGTGTGTGTGTGTGTGTGTGTGTGTACACACAAATCCTCTTGCATAACTGGTGTCTCTCCAGAATGCAGTGTGTGGAGTCATGTGGTCATTTAACTCACAATCTAAGGCTTGGAAAGGCTTCCTAATGTGCCTAAGGTTGCACAGCTAGCAAGCGGTACAGCCAGGGTTCAAACCCAGGTCAGGCTAATGCCAAAACTAATTATTACGCCTTGCTTAAAAATACTTTAAAAGCCTTTTTTTTCAGTGGCATTGAACATGCCCCTGATCCAGTGCTATTGATTCTTTGTGACTTTTAAAATACCAGGTTTACAGTGGGGAGGAGCAGGCCCTCAGCTGCTCCAGGAGAAGAGCTCAATATGGGCCTGGGCTATAGTTTACACTCAACTAATAGAAACAATTTTATTTGATAAGATTTAAAATGAAAGCTCCTGCAGGGCAGACTGAGGTCTTCTTTCAAGGAAACTCATAGTTTTTGGTACCGTAGGGAAGAAGATAGGGAGAAGTAGCCACACCAACATTGGATAACTATCTAAGAGGGTGGAGAGAATTGTACCCAGCAGGATTCATTTCAGGGAGTCCACGGTTTGTGATCAGAAGTAATTTTTTTGATTGGTTACCTTGTAGAGCCCCGAGTGTGGGTGGAACTTCCCTGCATTAGAAGAGGGGAGGGATTTCTTGGTTGCACAGGGGAAGTAGAGGGTGGAGGAAGAGGAAGGAGGAGGGATGGGAAAGGCTGTGGGGCTTAAGATGTGATCCCTCCTGTGACATTCCCCACCCCCCCCCCACCCATCCCACTCCGACCCCTAATCTTCAGTGAAATTCTGCACAAATGATGGAGCACTTCAGAGTGTGACCTACTGGGCAATTGGAGTTTGAACTGCATTTAACCAGATTTCCAGGGGGACGCATGGGTTACAAAATGACTGTGTTAAAGCAAAAGCAAATGCCAAAAGTTGGCATGTTCTCTCCCTGGATAAATTAGGAGCTGGAGGCAATGTCCTCCTTGTCCTGACATTGCAACTGGTCAAGAGCTTGCCAGACAGAGGGAAAGCCCCGCTACTCCCTGCTGCCCTGGGGGATGATACACGTCGAAGTTGCCTCTTCCTGTTTCGTCTGGCATAATGTGAATTCCTGACTCTGGAAACCAGGCTCTTTAGATCAATGCCATTTTTTGAAGGCTAGACAGATTGTGTCATGCGGACAGCCTGGAGTCTTGCAATGAGCATTGGACTCAGAGCCAGGGGACCTCCGGGAGGTCTTGAGGTCCTCTGCCTTGCCTCAGTTTCTCCATCTATAAAACAAAGAGGAGGGACTGGGATGATCTCAGAAGGGCTTTCCACATCCAGAGTTCTGTGTGTATCTTCCTTGGGCTAGGATTATCTTGAGCTTCTAAAGTTTCCATTAATTAAAATTCAATTAACAACCTCAGCCAGGAAATCTAGAGTGAAGGGCTGACACTTCTGATTAATTAAGAGTGGCAGAAAAGTAAAATGTGGCGGGGGAAATGTGACAGGCAATTTCAGCATCTTGCTTGCCCTTTATTGGACTGACTCTTCTCTGAATTGACTTAAATCCCCAAATGTTTCTTCTCTGCTTTTTGTATTTCACTCAGGAGCGGTGTTAACTAGCTGCTGTGTTCCACCTCAGTAGGAACTACAATGATTCCTTATACTTTCTTAGAAGCAGGGGTTCCAAATGGGTGGCTCATGGAGAAACATGTTTACCTGCCCAGAGTTTTACAAATTGGGGAGGTTTTTTTTAAATAAAAACGGAGGCTATTGGCCTCTCTTGAAAATGATAAGCCCTGGACTCCCATTCTCACAGGGCAAAATGAGCGAATTCTGAGCAGAGGGTCTTCCCTTGAGCTGTGCAAGAGTGTTCCTCTTTGCTACAGACTCCACTCTTTGTCACCACTCTGTCTTTCCTTACTCAGCCTGATTGTTTTTCTTCTTCATTTACTCAAGTTGCCTTGGTACCAGCAAGCTCTACACATACAGAAGAATACCACTTGCTATGTGAGTTGATTGGAGCCTCTCTTTCTTTTTCTTTTTAATTTTTTTTTTAATTAGAGTTTATTGGGGTGACAATTGTTAGTAAAGTTACATAGGTTTCAGGTGTACAATTCTGTATTGCATCGTCTATACATCCCATTGTGTGTTCACCACCCAGAGTCAGTTCTCCTTCCATTGGAGCCTCTCTTTCAAAGTGTTCATTTTACAGGTGGAGAAACTGAGGTCAGGAGAGATGGAAGGACTTGTCCATGCCCCCCAGGGAACTGAGTCACA
The DNA here is from genome assembly GCF_004115265.2 of Rhinolophus ferrumequinum. Taxonomy (NCBI): domain Eukaryota; kingdom Metazoa; phylum Chordata; class Mammalia; order Chiroptera; family Rhinolophidae; genus Rhinolophus; species Rhinolophus ferrumequinum. Next base: position 12,518,894 of record NC_046308.1, on the reverse strand, counting down.
GTGGCGGAGCTAGGCCTCCTGACTCCTGATGTAGTGCTCGTCCACTCTCGGAGCGGACCACGTTGCAGCCCAGACTCTGACCCACAAACTTGCCCGGGGAATTCAATTTTGTGAGTTCAAGTGCAGCGCTTCACTCTCCTCTCCTCCAGTTTTTGTCGTGTATATTCTTGAAGGACATTTTTTTTAAAAGGTTTGTGGCTCCTGCTGTTTTTCTCAGGGCATCTCTGGAGACAGATGCACACGCTATCTCCATAGCAACTTTCTGTGATAAAAACAAATGCTCTTACTTCTCAGAGCTATGCACACCTTGGTGAAAAAACAAGAAAATGGTGAAACTCTTCATGAGGGGCAATTATAATCATGATATCCTGGAGAAGATGCATTTGAAAACTCAGTGTTTAGTAAAGAGTGTTTAATAAACAGACTCAGGATGAACTCTTGGCTCTGTCATTACCCAGCTGTGTGACCTCAACGTAAGTTGCTCAACCTCTCTGAGCCCCAACTTCCTCCGCTCCCATCTGGGGATAAGAATAGTGTCCCATGGGGTTATTAAGAGGACAGCCTAGCTTTTTTTTCTTTTTTCTTTTTCTTTTTCTCCTTCTCCTTCTCCTTCTCCTTCTCCTTCTCCTTCTCCTTCTTCTTCTTCTTCTTCTTTTTTTTTTTAGCACAGAACTTGACCCTTTGCAATTATGTTAAAAAGTGCTTCTAAAAATTATATACCCACAACAATGCTCAGCATTTGAACATTCTCAGGGGGAGTTTGCATATTGTTTCCTGGGGTTCTTTACTAATGTTGGGAGGCAGCCTCCCCATTTTGTGGGTAAGGGGTGAGGGTCAGCAAACACTCTAGTTGTGTGCTTTCTCGTTACCCTGGTGTGGCTCATTATCATCTCTGCCGTTATTATTATTATGGTGCTTGTTTGTTGAGTGCATGAATTTGGGAGATTTTAGATAAAGGATAGTTTTGGGTGCAAAGAATAGATAGACCTTCTGATATTCTCTTAATAAACACATGTTCTGGTTTGTAGAAAACCCTGTCTGTTGAAATCACTTACTTCTTAGTTCCTGCCTGAGTTAGGAGGGAGGGAGGGAGAGAAAGAGAGAGAGAAATGACTGTTATTGATTAAAAATATAGAATGAGGTGAGTCCATTTCCTTTTGGTGACATCCTATTAAGCAGCCCCTCAGCTTCCTACCGCTCTCCTTCTCCATGAAGTGGTGTCCAGCCAAATGTCATTTTTCCTATAATCCCCAGATAACCATTTTAATTAAAATTTATGAAAACCATCCAACAGCATATGGTTCTGACTTCCCTTCATACAGAGAACCAACTGGGAAAGCAAAATCCCATCAGAGAAAAGACTGGCAAAATCGCCTCTAACACAAGTTGGGGCTGGTAACTAGGCGGTGTCGTCATGTGCTTGCTGTCTGTTACCTTTGGCGCTGTGATGAAGTGCTCCCACCTCTGTCCCATGGACTTGTCCTTATTGATTTTTTTTATCGTGCTCTTGCTTCCACCTGGGTCCCTGAGTGAGAAACAGCTTAATGAGTTTTCCGTTGCCAGACTCTCGGTTTATTACAAGTTCTTTTAAGAAATGCAATAAATAGACGATGGATGGTGGCTGGTCTCTGTTATAATTTTTTTCCCTTCCCGTGTTTGTGAAGAAATGGGAGGCACAGTCCTCCATTGCAGGGTCTATCGAGTGAATATGGAGGTTAGGAGAGACCACTGCTAACTGGGTAGAGGCTGAGGGAGGTGGGATATATTTGTACTCATATGCGTTCTGCATCTATTTGCATTTTGGACTCAGATCCTCTCATAGGTTCCAGGGCAGGTCTGCGGTTGCTCTTGGGGGTGAATTGAAAACCACGTTCATTTCTGAATCTGTGCCTGCTCTGGTGCCTAAGTGTCCCACCATCAGGGACACTTCTAAGTAGCACACAGAATTATTGGGTGCGGTTGGGTGGAGCTTGTGGGGGTGCATTCCACAATGAAAATCACTGGTTGGGAGTTTATTGAGCAAAAGTTCTATATGAAGTTACATGCAAGATGCTTCTGTGCGTTCTCACTGAACCGTGTCAACAAAAACCTTGTGATACAGTCATTCTCATCCCTTTTTACAGATGAGAAGACAAGCTCAGGGTGGGGGCTTAAGTCACTCTTACCGTGATGCATATTTACAATGAATTGAATGACCCTCACTTGCATGGGGCCCTCCAAGGCTCTGTCCCTAACTTTTTATAATTTTTTATATTGTAATTTTGTATTCTGTTTCTTAAAGCGCCAGCCTCCCCCGAGTTAAGTAAGCTTCAGATCCCACAAAACCTGGATCCTCCTATTATGGGTAGGGAACTTTCTGGGTATGAGACTGAAACCCCAGCAGGCTCTGTTGGTGACATGCCCTTATCTGGAACCCATGGGACCAGATATGTGACCAAATTCCGTATGTTAATATAGTCCCTCCAATGGGGTTGAAGGCAGCATCCTGTAATCAAACACGTTAATATTTCTGCAAGGATATGTATGAATATTCATAGTAGGGGGGATAAATAAAGACTCTAACTAGCTTCAAGTCAAGTTTTGCCACCAAATCAGTTTGGTTCATAGGAGCTTTTGCTGCCAAATGAGTTATGGAAAAACTGAGTTTTCAGAGCCTTTTGGATTTTGGATTTGTGTTATGGGGCGGTGGATGTCTGTTGATAAGCAAGAAGGAAGACTCAAGGTGTGCTCTCTCAACTACGTCTACCTGTAGATCGATTGATTGATCAGTCTATTGATCTCTTTTCTTCCTGGCATCCATTTATCCATCCATCCATCCATCCATCCATCCATCCATCCATCCATCCATCCAATTTCTTTATCCCCTTTTACTCTGCAGAAAGGACTTTTTAGATGGTTGGCATCCTTTAAATCATTTGGCTGCCTGTCACCTAGCGTAGAGCAACGACTTGAGGGAATGAGATGGCCAGACCAGTTTGATGGAGGAAGGCACTGACAGAGGTCTAGAGATTTCTGGGGCTGCCAAGTGCCACTGGTCCAGGGAGATGCCCGGATGTAGGAGGCAAAAGGTGATCAAGCTCCATCTTATTTAAAACCGGCTTCACATGGCACGGGGATGTGAGGAGCAGAATCACAGGCCTTTACCAGCCCAAATGTGCTGTGCATCCGTCCCTGCAGAACCTTTCTGAGCACCTACTGGCTCACATTGCAAGAAATGCACCCACACGCCAAGGTGGAAGTAGGGCTGGGGAGGGCGGGGTGCGAATGTGCCTCCAAGCTTCTTGTAGGGCTTTATGTTTGATTACACAATAAAAAGCCCTTTGAATAATTAACAGTGAAGCTCATTTAACGTTGGTTCTGCCTGCCTCTCCCCCGAGTAATCAAATTAGGGAATATTTAAAATCCAGCCAGAGGAAGGAGCAGCAATACTTCTGTCCTATAAACAGTACTTAAACTAGTGGCACTTTTGAAGTCTGATTTAAGGCTCACCAACTGGAAGCTGTAGCATTTCCGCTTTAGAATGTTCCTTTCAAGACCACAGGGCTTTTTTTTTTTTCTTTTTCCCTTTGCTAAGGCAGCCCCTGCTGTGCCTCCAGCCTTCTGCTTGAAGTTCAAAAGCAACCCTCTTCCCCTTTTAAAATTAAATCTGGTCCCAGCCAAGCTTTCAAAATCTTAAATATTCAGGCTGGATCGGGAAGACAGAGGTTTTCCGATCACACCGACTTCCAAGATGACCTGAAATCTCTTGCAGCTTCAGGCAGTGGGCTAAATGAGCTAAACATGCAACAAGCCTCCCCGAGATCTTAAAAAGCCGGGTGCCCTTGCTCTTGCAAAGCCATTGCTACAGAAAGGGCCTGGTTAGACAGAATCAGTCTCTCTGATGTTTCATTTTCAGTAGCAAATAAACCAAAAGGGAAGATCAATAGGAGGAGGAAAAGAAATAAACCACAGGAGCTTTATGGTCCACCGTGGGCTGACTCCACACCTGTGGGAGAAGGGCAAAGCAAGTTGGGGCTCCTTTCCATGACTCGGGCCAATGGCCATTAGAGCTGCTCACCAAATAGGCCCAGGTCTCCGGGCTCTTTGAAGCACTGTGACTTGCTTTGTTTTTTTTTAAAAAAGCATGACTGAAAGTGACACGTGGGTGGGCCAGTCCTCGAGGCAGGGATGGCGGAAGCTTGTGTTGAGATGCAGCTCCTACCAGCCTGGGTCCTTGTGTAATTCTAATGAGCAGAGGCCCAGTGTTGATGGCAAGTCCGGAGAACAGGAAATGAACTTGTATGGCGTCAAGCCACCGAGAGCTGGGGGTGGTTCATCACAGCGCCTTAACCTAGTACAACCGAATTGATGCTTCTGTTTTACCGTCTGGGACCCCAGGCCAGTCGCTCTGAGCGTCAGGACCTGGCCAGTGGAGTCTCTTGATGGTGAAGAGGGGATTTAAGAATTGGGCCTCCTGGCCGTTTGAGCCCTCCGCCAGCCCTGCTGCTTCCTAGGTGTGTGCTTGTGTAGGGTCTTGAGCCCCTCTGGGCCTCCGTGTCCTCACCTGTAAGATGGGGGCAGGATAACATTAGCTGTGTCCATGAAGGTAAAATGAGATGAGCCTGTGAAGAAGTTGGCGGGGTGCCTTGTACGGAGAACTGAATACAGTTCGGCTGTTAACAGCAACATGTGTTTTTCAACAGATCTTCGTGTGGCTTGGAGGAGGGGCTGGTGGTGGGAACGAGACCCAGGCAGAGCGTGTGGAAGAAGTGGCTAATTTCTGGGCCACAATTTCCACCTGCTGAAGCTTTCTCGGGGATCCTACCGGCCATAAACCAAGGGAAGAGAGTGTTGAGCACTGTGACATCTCTTTTAACTCTCTCCACCAAGCACATGTCGTTCCTCGTGGTCGCTTGAAGCTGTCAATTCACAGTGGCCATCAGAGTAATTGTTCTCAAATACTTCCCTCTTTCTGAACCTGCATGTAGGGTGAAACACCTGCTTCTCAGAGAGGAAAACCTGTTGTCTCATTTCGGAGGCGTTCATACATCCACGACCGAGAAGGAGAATGGTGGGAACTGCTGAAGTTACACCAGGGAGGAGATAGATAGAGATCAGAGCTCTTGGGTTCTCCCACCCAGGACGCCCTGTCCTGCCCCCCGGCTGACAGGTGCACGCCATACTCCTGCCAAGTTCCCTTGCTGCTGTAGAGATGCCACGTCAGAAGAGGGGAGAAGAAATGTGACTAAACCAGTGCAGAAAGGAGGGGGGAGCGAATTCAGAGATTGCATTCGATTGTCACCTCTGAGTCTTTCCCTGATGACCCAATTCAAAAATTGTCCCCCCTCTCTGTCACTATCTCATCACCCTGTCAATTTCTTGATGACACTTAGTGCTATCTCAAAGTGTCTGCTTATTACATATTTATTATCTGTTACCTCCCCTAGAATAGAATCCAGAGAGCAGGGATGTTGTCTGTTTTCTTCCCAGTGGTGCCTGAAAGGAGCAGGTTTGATGAAAAGGAGACTTTCCAGAGTTGGAGAGGGGTGGGGTGCATAACAAAGGAAAGCAACTTAAATATAATAATTGCTGTTATGTGTGTTCTTCAGAACATTGCTAATTTTTTTTTTCTACTAGAGCAACAACCTGGCAAACACTTAAAGATCTTAGGGGAATTGGCAGAACAGGTTGATAAACTCTGCAGTCATTAAAAAAGGTTTTGACATGGAGAGCTGTCCCCCACATATTAACGAAAATTGAGTTGCAAAGCAGTAAGTGTAGAATGGCCTTTTTCTCACTGTTTCTTTTCAAAGACAATGATGTATTTATAGATCATATTATCTTGGTACGTTGGAGTCTCTTTTGTATCTGGGTGCCCAGGCAAATCTTACTTTGTGATGAGTTGTTCTTTTTTTATTTTTGACACTAGATTGTTCCCTAAATTAATTGAAGACTATTGAACTTTAGCGAGAAACAGAGAAAACAATCATTTAGTAGTTAAACACACATGCTTTGCAGCCTGGTCTACTTGAGCTCAAATTCCAACTTCGCTTTCATTTAACTATGCAATTTTGAGCAACTTACTTCAATTCTTTGTGCCTCAGTTTCCTCCTCTGTCGGTTAGAATGAGTCTCAAGTGGGGTAATATACCCAGAGCAGTGCTTGACACAGAAAGCACTCAAATGCCAGCTGTTTTCATTATAACACAGTAGTTGGATTTAGGTGCCTGTGTCATGTTTGAAATGTCAAAGTGTGGTTGCCTTGTAGCCATCTATGTTTTTCTAAAGGAGGGGTGGGTTCTTTGTGCCGGGGCAGCCCAGCCCTTGAGTGTCTGGACTCTCTTAATGAAAATCGGGATTATACCCAGCTGGGCTCCCCAGTTAAGTCCAGCGGTATCTCTGTGGGACAGCCCTATGTGTAGCTCCAGGGGAGACCACATGACTGACTGACTTTGGAGACTCAAGCCGAATAACTCCGCCCCCTACCCCCTTTAGGTGGCCTGGAAGGTCCATCAGTAACTTTTATTCCCCTTGTTGGCCAGGGTCTGCCCCATTCTTGCCCAGTGGGACTAGGGAAGATGGCAGCGGGGGTGGAAGATAGTAGGATGGGAAAAGGTGACGCTAAGGCTTGCGATGCTTGTTTACACTTGGTCTCGTCTGCTTCTCTGTAAAGGTCCGGTCATTCCTAGTCAGTCCTTGGGAAGCTCATCTCTAATAAGAGTAATACACGTCACAATCCCTTATCCAAAGTTCAAAGGATCTTGACAACCAAAAAACTTTTTAATAACTTATTTGGCAGCAAAACAGGACCTGAACTGGTGGGAGGCTATCGATACCCTTTATTTACGTTTATTAATATACTTAGTGTAAATATTCATTTTTTCCCCCTGTGGAAATAGTGTTTGATGACAGGATGCTCCCCCAGCCCCCTCTGAGAATGTGATGTTCTGCATGGTAAATGCCCCATATTTCTTTTCTAAAATGACAAATAAAGAAAACAAAGTCAGATTCCTGAGACACAGCTGATCCCAAAGGTTTGGATAAAGACTTGGGGGTCTTTATAGATAAAGCAAGTCTTCCGTGGCCTAATCAGAGGCTTGCATTTCTCACTCTGAGTCATAAGTACGTTCATTAGAGAAGACCCAGTTTCCGCTCTGTGGTAGACCCATCATCTTGTCAATTGAAATAAACTCTCTGATAGCAGAAGAATTAATGAGGATGCTGGGGAATGATCATGTGTTTGAATTGCCACATGATGAAATTGGGAAGGCCTTCTTCTGCTGCTTTTATTGTTTTATTATTATTATTATTTGTTTTGCAAATAAAGCGGAAACTCAGATGTAACTCATGAGGATACCTTAAAAGCTGTCATCTGTCCATTCACCCAACCAGCTAGCCAGCCATCTAATTATGGGATCTTCCCGCAACTCGCAAAGATCGTCTATTGTTTGCAACACACTAGCTGCCAGGGAGTAAATTTTGCTGCCTGCAAAAAGCCCACGTTGAGGTATTGAACCACCCCACTTTCTTACTCTACGATCCATAAGGGGGCAGAATTGGATCGACAGCCATCATTGGACCTGATAGAAATGAAGCCTCTGGGACCTCTGTGTCCCAGAGGACAGGTGTTTTCTTCTGGAAAATGCATGGTGGGTGTCAGTGCCCAGGGTTTATGTGTTGAAGGCTTTAATAATAGGAGATGCTGGCTGGTAGATGGTGGAAACTTAGAAAATCACAGTTAGGACAATTGAAAATTTGGTATTTCCCTCTTGGGGTCATTGCCTGGATTGCTTATCTTTACAAGATTTTGGTTGACCTTACGTAGCCTTTTTCCTACCTGTGTGTTTGTCTATTCATCCAGTGAACATGGATCTTACCTGTTGGTAAAATTCTGCTCAGAAGTTCATTTCTTTCCTAGCCAAAGTCTCAATGGCATTGGTAATCATAGAGCTAACTGCTCTTTAAAATAGGGATTTTAATCTTGAATAGCTGTTATTTAGTGAACACTTATTGTGTTCTCAGATATTGGGCTGAATATTCTACGTACTTGATCTTGCGTAATCCTTACAGCTCTTTTCAGGAAGGAACCCATTTGATAGATGGAGAAACAGAGGCCCAGAGAAGTTAAGTGACTTGCCCAAGGTCACATAGCTGTTAAATGGCAGGGCCTGGACTCATCCAGGACCATCTGATGCTAGAGCCCTTGGCCTTCATCACTCAATCCTTCTGGGCTTTAAAAATTTCATTTGAAGATTTGGGGAAATTCACATTATGGCAAAAGGGAGACACATCATAAATAGGGATTAAGTATTAAAGAGAAGAAAGCTATCCTTCTCCTTTCTTGCTAGCTAAAAAGATGCTTTCTGGCACTTTCTAGGGAGCTGAAATCCCCTCACCCCAATCTCCCACCCTCAGATTCATAAAATTATTTTTAATCAATCCCAAATAGCGGTGTGCTGGAGTTGGCTCATACTGACTCACAAAAACTGAACTTGTGCATCTCTTCCCAACTGCAAGTTCAGTGACATGTTGGTAAGCCTGAAATCAGCCACGGCAGGACTATTTCCACCATGGAAATTGGCACGGCTACAAATGATGGCTTTTCCCTCTTGGAGATCTGGTTATTAAACATTTACCAACAAACGAGTACATTGACCCCAAACTAAAATCAGCATCAGGAGCAAATGGCTCACTAGGAAAATAAACAAACCCCAACAAATGCTCTGACTTCCTGTGGGAATCTTTCTTGGGCTGTAGGTTTCTTTCAGGTCTGGCTGAAGTTCTGGTTCCGGTTCTGCCCTGGCCAATCACAGTAGAACCTCCACTACTCTCAGTGTGACCACTGTATCTTTTATACTGCAGGTGACAATGTGTGGTCACATTTCTAAAACCAACCAAAGGCAATAAAGACGGTTCTTTTTATCTTCTCAGTCCGAATTCTACATTATGTTCTTGCCTCCGTCGGAGAGAATGGGTGCCCAAATGTCAGAGGCAAAAATGTTGCCGCTGGTAGCTTGTTTGGGGAGATGAAATGCTATTAGACGTCCACTGGCTGAAGGGCCTTTTTCTTAGAATCTAAGCAGTCAACTGTGAAAAAAATTAGATGTTGCTTTGACCTGGAAATTCCATTTCTCAGAATCATTTTCAACTGGGCACAAAATGTATGCACAGGGATGCTTTGTACAGTACTATATGAAATGCAAAAATTTGAGACCCACCAATAGGGAAATGGTTACCTAAATTATGGCCCATCTATGCCACCGAATTCTCTACAAGTATTCTATTAAAGGAACGTGGAAACTGTTGAAAAAATTTGAAAACTTTGTACATACCATCATGGAAAGATGTCCATAAGACATTGTAAAACGGGGAGGTGGGAGGAGGGAAATTACACAGAGAAGAACATGTGGAATAGGATCCCATTTCTGTAAAACTAATTGTATATCTCTCTATATATTCATAAGGGGAAGGCCTTGGAAAGATCTGGAGGAGGGACACACCTCAGACCTTCAAAAGGAGTTTCCTCTAAGGAGGAGAATGAATGGGGGGGGCAGGGAGGATAAAAGCTTTCATCCTTGATACACTTCTGAAGATCTGAAAAAATCTCAGGAGGAATAAATTGTATTCATTTATCACTTCAGCAGTTTTGTTTTAAAGAAAACATTGTGGGAAATGTTTTCAGGCTGTGGTTCTCAAACAAATTCTGCGAGCCACGAAAATATTGTGGAAATGACGAAGGTGCCTTGGTGACGGTGGGAGGGGTCTCGGGTCTCCCAGACCCCCTAGCCTCCTGTTTCATGTAGAAGCTCCATTTGGAAAAAATTTGTTTTACATTATTGGGGCTTCCATTTTTCTTTAAAGGATTTCTACTGCTTAAAAAAATTAATGAAAGCTTATAAACCCCTGTACCAAAGGAAGCAAGAATTTTAAATTTGTCCCAGCCCAAAACGTGGAATCAATTGGAGTTGCTGGTCTACCTATAGACGGCATGGTTTGTATTTCTGGTCGCATTTGAGGTTCATTGACCCGGGCTCTGGTGCAAGAGACAAGTAAGGTGTGAGAAGGATGGGGATTTGGGCGATGGGTGATAAATGTCCTCAGGGGGAAGGCGTGGATTAAAATTCAGGATTTTGGAAGAGAAAGAAGACCAAATCCACCTGCCAGACAAGACTGTGAGAGGGCACCTATATCAGCTTATCGGGGTGGGCGTGGGCGTTCCCATTGAAGGCGGAACTATTTTATGTAACTCAGCCTGGGATTTTCACAGAGCAAATCCAATTCCTCAAGTCAGAGGCCTGGACCTTTTTTGGCTCCGTCCTTGCAGACAACAGGACTCTCCTTAAAGAACCAATGCCGTTCCCTGCCTGCCTGTCCCTTGTTCTGCCTTGCGTGTGCAGGGCACTTCCTGCAGCAGTGGCCTCAAGGCTTCTCCCCACTGGTGGGGACGCAGCGAACACTTTTCTTGGCCTAGACAACATATCCTGTAGCTTCTGCCTGAACGAAACCAGCTTCTCCAGGGACCAGAACACTGAGTACTCCCTTGGGTCCAAGTGGAGATTACACGGTGGAAAGTTCGCGAACTTCATTGCCCGACTTCGTGTCTATAATTCAGAACTCCTTGAGAGGAAGGAGAAAAATAAGAACAAAGGGAAAGGGAAGAGTAACAGAGAAGGAAGAGGAGGAAAAAGAAGAGGAGCAAATACAAAATAGTGGTGGGGAGACATGGTCCAAGAAGAAAGGCGGAGAGAAAGCTAGCTGAGCATCCAGCGGCATGCTGGCTAGTTTCTGTGGTGTCAGTACTCCCACCATGGCTGATTGATGTCAAGCTTCCAGTATGATGTCACCGAATGTGGAGTTAGGAAAAGGTGCTGGGAGGAGATGTCCACAGTGGCTCCCACAACTCTGTGCTGCGGGGCTTTGGATCCCACAAAGCACGTAGGAAAACTCCTAGAGCAACCCACCCACCCAAAGCAGCAAATGGAGGGGAAGAACCAATAGGCGTTTCCTCCCCCACTGCCAAGTCTGTTGCTAGTTATGGCAGGTCGAGGGGCTGAGACCTACTTTGGATTCCAGCAGGTGATCAAGGGCTTCATGGTGTGGTGGGTGTGGTCGATCGTCAGGGCCTCGAGAAGCCAGTGGAGGGCACAGAGCTGACGGAAGAGGGGTTCCCTGCAAAGACAGAGAGAGGGAGCACCATGGGATCTTGTCAGAATAACCCTCTTCACAGTGATGGCGCCAGAGAGAGGAGTTGTGCTGGCTTCCAGTTAGAGAGCTGTGGTTATGCTCCCGGCACGTGTGTTTCCCATGCGTCAGTTCATTAAACCTTTGCAGTGGGCCTGCGAGGTGTTCATTCGCCCCATTTTACAGATGGGGAATCTGAGGCTCAGAGGAGTTAAGGAACTTGTGCCAGGTCACTGGGCTAGTAGGTGGCAGAACCCTGATTTGACATAAGATGACCCTATGCCAATTACTGGGGGTTTGTGTGTGCAAGATGGGAGAGACGATGGAGGGGGTCCCACAACTGCAGGTCGTGATTCGGACAAATGAGAGGATTGAAGAAAATTAATACCCTGCAGATTTCCATTTGTTCATATGACAGAAGCACAATAAATACACCGAGTGTTGAAGAAGTCTGCAAACACAGGGCAACCAGTATATTTATTATACTTCTCTCCCCACCCCCATATTAACAGTTGGACTTATTGCTTTACATGGATAAATCCTTTGCCCACAAATGTAGCTGCGTAGTGAAGAAAAACACACTGAACTTATTATTTGAAAATGTAATTAAGACTCACTTTAAAAATATGTCTAACCTTTATTTTCTGATTTTGGGGTGCATCTTGTATTACAATGAGCCAGGCATTGACTAGGGCACTTTACACATGTTATTTAATTATTCCAACAGCCTGCTGGGGTATGAGTCATTATGCATATTTTCGAGAAGAGGAGACTGAGGCTCAGAGAGGTGCAGTCAGTGTGCTCGGGGTCATACAGCTTGTTGGTGACAAAGATGGGTTATGAATATCTCATGAATGCTCCCAACAGCCTTATAAGAAGGGTACTATGACTGTGTCCTCTTTGCAGACAAGAGACTTGAGGCTCAGAGAGGTAAAGTGAGTGGCCAGAGGTTACTCTTGGATTTGACCCTGAGGATATAATGAGGATTTGGACCCAGGTCTGTTTAACCGCAGAGGCTGTGCTTTCATGGGCCTGAGCTCTGCTTGTTCGGGGTACTGATGAAGCCAACACAGTGGTCACCCTGACAGTGAGGTCAGCAGAGGGTTAACCTGCAGTCCGAGTGTTTTTCCTGGAAACAAGGTGGAGTCCTCACCCACCCACACCCTCCCCAAGCCATTTCTCCCCCTGCGCTAACGGAATGATGCCTCCATTAGGAACCTGTGTAATTGCTCTTCTCTGAAACTGCGTCCTGTCTTGATCGATACTCCCCAGGGCTCCCAGGCCTGAGCTCAGAGGGACAGGAAGGAATCTATCCACTCTGCTTCCAGGAAGGCCCCACCTTGGAAAGTGGAGCCCAAGCCCTGGGGCTCAACTGTGGAGCTGACCCCTGGGTATCCCGGAAATCCCTTGAGAGGTGTCCCTTTTACTCAGCTTGAAGGGGAACGGCCCCTACGCACCCCACACCCCCTCCCCAGGTACTGGGGTCGCCATGTCCACCAGGTTTTAGGAATACCAGAGTCAGGAGCTCTCTTTTTTCTTCTCTGGAGCCCTTCTTTCCACTTTTCCTCTCTTCTACAAATTATTGACTATTTCCTCACTTCTAATGTAAAGGACCTATAAGCCTACATCCATTCCGGGTTTTGTCTCTTTCTCCCCTGTAATACCACCCTGGTCCCTATAGGTAACCACATTTTCGTAGCTCTGGGTGCTGGGCCATGTGCTGTCTTTCGACAAGAGCAGCCGCTTGCTGTGCCATGTGCCTGGCCCTGTGCCAGACACCGCACGTCACTCTCACCATCACCCCGGGAAGGTGTGCAAGGCCTGGAGAGATGCCCCCTCTGCTGTTCCCAGTTTAGAGCCCCTGCAGCCTGGCTGCACACAGTCAGGGCGAGCACCCAGCGGCCACTCTGTTGAAACTGCCATCCCAACCAGAACACGAGTAGGCGTAAGCATCCCCGAGAAGAAAACGATGTTTTCATTGTTCGCTAAGAGAAATTGGAGAACTGCATGCAAAGGCATTCCAGGCGCTCCATGCTGTCTGCCAGGGGCAAACCTGGACACACATGGCAGATGCTGCTCTCGCTGCACAGTCGCTCACCAAAGCCTGTGAGGGACCGGTCAGCCACCTCAGAGAGGAAAGGAGTGGCTGTTTCTCATTCTTAGACACCATTTCGTTTTCCCCTGTAAAGATGAAGGTCCAATCTCCCTTAACGTGGCTGGATTGATCCCGCTGCAGTCAATTCGGAATCTTCAGCTGGTTTGGGGATCAATGGCATTGTGATTGAACGGACTGACCAGCTGTGATCCACATCGGCTGAGGTGAGGACTGAGAATTTGAGAACTGACCAGGCAGGCCCTGCCCTGAAGCGTTTTGGGAGACTGATTACAAAATGCCCTGCTGCTCCACCCTTCCACCCCTGCGTCCACACACTTTGCAGGGTGACTTTGCATCTCCCCCATCAAGAGATGGACTCTTCGCCCCCATTCCCTGTATCTGGGCTGGACGGATGTCTTGCGTTGGCCAGTAGAAGGTGGTGGAAGGGTCATTGTGTCCATTCCGAGCCTAAGCCTCAAGAGACTGGGTGCTTAGGCTCTTGTTCTTGGAAGCTTCATGACCTCCATGTGAACAAGCCCAGGCTGGGATGATGAGACACACGTGGCTCAGCCACTCCTGTTACCATCGCCAACAACCTGTGAATGAGGCCGTCCTCGATGGGCCAACCTCCCGCTCGCCCATCGCCGGGTGCGTGCGCACACACACACACACGCCCAGCCAGGATCCACCAAGCGGGCTTGGGCCAGTAGAACCACCCAGCTGACCTGTACACCTGTGAGCAATTACAAATGGTTGCTGTCTTAAGCCACCCCGTGTTGCGGTGGTCTGGAACACAGCAGTAGGTCACAGATACAGTCATCAAATGCAGCCGAGCCTTTTAACAGCCAAGGAGAGGAGAGGTCAGCCCTCGGTCTAGCCCAGGAGTTGGCAAATTATAGCCAGTGGGCCAACTGCCTGTGTTTGCAAATAAAACTTCTTTGGAACACAGCTACATCCACTCGTTGTAGCTTTCATGCTGCAATAGCAAGCTTAAGTAGTTGCAAGAGAGACCTGTCTGGTGTGCAAAGGCTAAAATATTTACTGTCTGTCCATTTAAGAAAAAGGTTGCTGATCCCTGGTCTGGGGCATAAAATAATAATAATAATAATAATAATAATAATAATAATAATAATAGTAGCCTACCTAATAAACCTGGTACAGAGACCTGACTTAGGAGATCAGGGTTCCTATTGTGAGAATTTGGGCAACTTCTGTCCCTTCTCTGGGCTTCAGTTTCCCCATCTGGCATTGAAAGAAGATGATCAAAAAACTCTCCAGTCACTTCCACAGTTGATTCAAGCCTCAGTCTGCTCAGACCAAACGAATTGAGGGTGGGGCCCATGAATATACATTTTCCCAGGCTTGGCACCACCCCCAGTCCCAGGTGATTGGGATGCCAGTGAAAGCCTACAAACCATTTGGTTTCAGAAGGCTCATCTGTGGCAGAGACAGGCAGAAGGGTAAGGGTTTCCAGGGGACACTGTGAGAAATGCAAGAACTATTTTTGCAAGATGTTTTAAGAATGTCAATCTTCAGCTGCCAGTTGGAATGTCCCTGAACAAAGAAGTCCATCAAGAAACCGATCATAAAATCCATCAAAGGGAGGTGGGAGGAAACCGGGGAGTGGGGCATCAAAAGCTGGAGTATTAGGGAAGGGTAGGGGTGTGTCCAAGTACATGGTGATATGACAGTGATGGTGATGATGGTGGTGATGATGGTGATGGTGGTGGTGGTGATGGTGATGGTGATGGTGGTGATGGTGGTGGTGGTGGTGATGGTGGTGATGGTGATGGTGGTGATGGTGGTGGTGGTGGTGGTGATGGTGATGGTGGTGATGGTGGTGGTGATGGTGGCATCTTCCACCCACAAACTAAGTGATCTTTATTAATGATCTTACTTTGTATACCATCTTGCCCTCTGATTTTACTTTTGCATTATTTTACTCTTCAAGTACACGTATCAGGAGCTCCTCAAAGGTAAGGCGCTGGGACACACTTTCTGTGTAGTGTGTGGTGGTGAGAGCTCAGGCTCTGAAGTCAGACAGACTTGGCTTAAAGCTGCAGTGCAGCGTTATGCTGAGCTCTGTGACCTTGGGCAGCAAGTACGCTTCCCTGAGCTTCTGCTTTCTCCTCTGCAGAGAGGGGCCAACAGTACATTACCCAAGAGGTCTGAATGAGATAACGCCCACAGAGCATTCAGTAGCACGCTGTAGGGACCTAATAACTATTTGACAAATGAGTGGACAGAGAAATCTCAAATCCTTCGCACCGTGTTCATTGCCCTAAAGCCGTAGTTCTCAACAGGGAGGGGGAGGAGGCAGGGGTGTGTGTGTGGGTACGATTTTGCCCCTAGGGGACATTTTGTCAATGTCTGGAGATACTTTGGTTGTCACACTGGGGGGTGGGGTGCTACTGGCATCTAGTGGGTAGAGGCCACGGAGGCTGCCAAACACCCCACAATACACAGGACAGTCCTACACAACAAAGAATTTCTCGTCCCCAAACATCAATCATGCTGAGGTTGACAAACCCTGCCCTAAAGTCAGAAGCTTCCATCTCTGTGTCTGAAATATTCCCATTGGAAAGTGCCAACCAGCAAAAAAGAAAAAGCTGGGCTTGAAGTTCTTTGGCGCAGACACAAGGGGAACAAGATGTCAAGGTGTTAGAAAGCGCGAGTGTTCTTGGGAGGGTTGATCAGCCCGGTACACCTGCAATGAGGACTTTATGCCTCAGGTCAGAAGACGGCAGGGCTTCTCTGGGAAACAGCTCCTTGAGCCTTGGGGAAAACGAGTCCCCTGAGCCCTGGCTGAGGTGTTGTCACACACGCTTGGCGAGGGCTGGAGACAGATTTTATCAGGCTTTGCAAACTATTTGACATTACAGCGTCTGGCTTGGGAAGAATGGAATGACTCAGTCCCAGCTGATTTGCCACTTAGCTCTAAACCACCCGTCTGCTTTCTGTTATCAAATAGTGTTGTCTGCTCCGGGCTCCGCGTCTCTTTCTAGAGGACAAAGGAACAGCTCCTCAGCTCCTGATGAGCTCGCTGGTTGAGTCATTTCGCCTTGGCTTTTCTTCAGAAGCTAGCAAGGCGGCTGAGCCAGGGGTGAGCGCTACTTACACGTGAGCCTCGGGGAGCGAGGGCGAAATGATGCAGCTGTGTATGGGGGTGAACGGGCGAAATGTGGCTCCATGCCCCGCCTTCTTACTCTTCTCGTCATCGTCCGTGCTGAAGGAAAAGCAGAGAGAAGCAGAGTGAACAAGGGGCGGCAGTTTTCAGCACCTTCTCTTGCCAGGGGTTACTTGGCAGATATGGCTGGACACCACCCACGTGCCAGGCAGTAATGATGACCCGAGAGATGAGGGTTCTGAATGCAGCCAGTGAACAGAGCATTTAAACACCCCTGTGCTCGTGGAGCACATATTGTGGTGGAAGAGCAAAGAGAACGAACAGGATAGGTAGGTAAATGGTGTGGATACTAAGATACTAGACTAGGGGTCGGATACATTTTCTTAAAGGTCTAGGTAAATAGTTATGGCTTTGTGGGACAAAGCAGCCATGGATGGTATGTAAACAACACGTAATGGCAGTGTCCCAATACAACTTTATTCACAAAATCAGCCCGGGGGCTGGATTTGGCCAGCGTGGCCACCCCTCCCCGTACTAACTAGTGATAAATGCTACGGGGAGACAAAAAAGCAGAGCAGGGGGTTCAGAAGGGCTGGGAGTGCTGGGAGTTGCAATTTTAAGCAGGATGATTGGGAAGGTGTCCCTGAGAAGGTGGCATATGACAAAAATCTGCAGACTGTAAAAGAGTGAGCCATTCAGATATCTGGGGGCAGAGCCTTTTGGACAGAGGGACAACACGTGCAAATGTCCTGAGGTGGGAATGTGCTATAGAGACAGCGAGGAGGCCAGGTGGCTGGGGTGGAGTGAGCAATAGAGAGAGAAGGGAGAGGGGGGCAGAGAGAGACCAGGGGCCTGGGGGACCATTGCAAAGACTTTGGTCTTTTCTCTGAATGACAGTAAAGGACTTTGAGCCGGCACGATCTGCCTTGCATCTGCAAAGGATCCCTTTGGCTGCTGTTTTGAGAATGACCTACTGTGGGGGCAGAGAAGACAAGTGGGGGCACACAGTAGGAATGGACGTTCCTCCTAGAAATGTAAGGAGAACCCTGGGGTCACAGAGTGAACTGAAAAATAGGACCCGAATCGAGGCCCCTGATTTCCACGTCCGTGGGCTCTTGATTCAACCCTGGAGCTGAGGAAGCCACAAGCAGAAAGATATACCTCGGTGTGCCCGGTTTTACTGGCTCAACTGTTTCCCCCGGTGGTTTAGAATATGTAGAAATTAACCCAGCTTTGACACTCCTTCTTCTCTGGCTTTATGTCTTCTCTCAACCACAATAATAAGACAAATTCTACCTGTTGTTTTTTTTCACCTTTTCAGCTGAATTTGCAGCTGAAAAACGAGGTCACTGAGCGCAGTGGGAAGGACTGCTTGCAGGCAGAAATCTTTTGGGACATGCTTGATTTTCTTTTGCGCCTGCATCGTTTGTCAGACTTAAAACTTTTGCCTGAAAGAACTGATCCTATGGTCTTAGATCCAGAGGGGAGAAAAATAATCCCTTTTGCTTTTATAATGCACAAGATCAAACACCTTGTTTAAAAAAGTACTTCAGGATGAACACTTACACTTTTGATGCTTCTGTGATTGGAATTAGAGAAGCATAGCTCTTAGATGTGTGAGATGCTTTTCAGCCTGCCTGGAAATTCAGATTTTTAGCCATAAATCTGAGGATTTTCGGTCATTGAGACCCAGAGAGAGCACATTCTCTTTACTGTATAATAATAGCTCACAATTAGGTATCAGGCTCTGTGCTAAGCGTTATTTCATGTAACCCTCACAACAAACTTGGGAGTTTGGCGCCATTCGTGTGGGTGAAGACAAGGAGGTTCAGAGAGGTGCAGAGACTTGCCCGAAGTGGAACAGTCTTATAGGTGAAGTCAGAACGTGAACCCCGTCCTGCGTTCATCACCACTGCTCTCACTGGTACAGACAGTCTGTCAATGCTGTTTTATAACCCCTGGCTCGCCACCTGCCTGCGTGTCATGGCTGCGTTGCAGTAATGGCCTTCAGTTACGTTTTAATAACCAGCCCTGTACAGCTCCTAGAACTCACCAGACAGGGCATACCCAGACTGAAGTCTACAAGAGGAGACATCTCGTGCATACTTAAACTTATTAAACTTTAAATAAACCACGTCTCGCACACCGAAACACGGATCGGAGGGAGAATTGTGTCTTGTGACCATGGATTAAAAACCCCATCCAGACGAGGGACACGTTACAACCGAACTAGTTAAGTAGCCACAAGAGGATCTTGAACAGAGGCCGCCCCCTCCCCCAGCGCCTCTTCATTTGCTCATTCGTCTGAGCACAGCTCCTGCGAAAAAGAGCCACGAGTTCATTCCTTCTCTTTATCCCAGGGAAAGGCTGCCAGCTGGCTAGTGTCACTAAGAGTAGCGGACTCTACGAGCATCTTCCGACTCAGGGAAGGTAGAATTTGCCCTGAGCTCCTGGGACCGTCACGGAGAGCCCCCTGCCCCCGCTCATGGAGATGCCGTCTTTGTATCACATGCCCCGTCAGGGGCCCATGAGGACACGTCAGTGGTGGCCCATTGAGTGGCTGGATGGAGGTGGCTTAAGTCATGACTTGAGCTTTTTTTTCCTGCCCTGAAAATAATGTTTGTGACTTGGCAAGGGACAAACACCGTCACACCCTCCTCCTTCAGCCCTGGGCTTCCTAACCGGAAATGCCGGCTGCAGGAATTTCTGGTGGGCTGACATGGATATGTGTAATCACACCTCTTTTTTTGCCAACCAGGGACCTCCCATTGAGTGGTAAAGATCCTGCTCAAAAGTTACAGCTCTGGGGATTCTCCCCAGATTCCCTTTCCACCCCCTAAACTTGAGGGGATGGGCATTGTGAAATAATAGAAAAAATACATACTGGTCTCTGCCTCCGGTTTCTGGCACAAAGCTCCCAAGACCTTGTAATTTCCTAAGTGATAATATCTCCAGGAGCATCTTTTGTGCTGATATTTGGTCTTAGATTTTAGGCAGACAGTTCCTAAATCCCTTGGAGTTTCCTGGGTGACCAGAGGGTCTTTTGTGCTAATGAGGCAACTCTGGGTGGGCTCCTGGTTGGCTTCAGGATGGGGGCTCGTCACCAGAAAGACCCAGGCTAGGATTAGAAGCTTGGAACTTTCATGAGAGATCACGCCTACCTGATGCCGCCCCCATAAAAATCCCCAAAGTATGTGGTTTGGAGAGCTTCTGGGTAGGTGAATACATCCACGTAATGGGAGGGTGGGGCACCCCAACTCCATGGGGACAGAAGCTTGGGACCTTTGCAGACCTCTGTGTATGTACCTCTTCGTCTGGCTGTTCGCCAGTGTCCTTTAAGATACAATGAACTGGTAAATGTAAATCAGTGTTTCCCTGAGTCCTGTGAGCCATTCTAGAAAATTATGAAACCCAAGGAGAGGGTCACGGGAACCCTGATTTATGGCCGGTCGGTCAGTCAGAAGTACAGGTGACAGTCTGGGATTTGTGATGGGCATCTGAGGTGGGACGTTCTTGTGGGACTGAGCCCTTAACCTGTGGCATCTGACGCTGTCTCCAGTTTGATCGTGTCAGATTGAATGGGGTGGCAGGATCCCCAGCTGGTGTTGCAGGGAATTGCTTGGTGTGTGGGGGGTAAAAACCCTTATACCTGGTGTCAGAAGTGCTGTGAATGTGTTTGTGGTCTGAGAGTAAAGGAGAAAAATATGGCAGGAGTGGTCTTTCTTTACTGTTTGAAAGGGTTTTAAAGGGTGCAATTCAATGGTATTTGAAAAGATGGTTGTACAACCATTACCTCAATCTGGTTTCAAACTATTTTCATCACCCCCAAAGGACACTCCATACCCATTAGGCACTCACGCCCCGCTTCCCCACCCTTCTCCCTTAGCCCCTGGTAACCACCAACCTGCTTTCTGTAGGGGATGAATTTCAAAAACATTATGGTAAGTGAAAGAAGCCAGACACAAAAAGGTCCCATATTCTGTAATTCTACTCATAGGATCAGTAGAATTTTGTTTTCACAAATACGTACTCCTATTCATATTTCTTGAAGTTAACGTTGTGAAGAATAGAGTTTGGGAAATGGTGCAGTCGACAGGGGGTATCTGCTGTGGGTTCCATTTCCTCCTTAGCCAGCAACTGGGCAATTTGGGTTCCTGAAGATAGCCCTAGTACAATGGCTGTCAACACTGCCTTCACCCTGGAATCATCTAGGGGGGCTTTAATAAATATTGCGTCCCCAGTGACACCCCCATAGAGTCTGGTGTAATTGGTCTGCAGTGCATTCTGAGTGCTGGGGTTTTAAAAACTACCCAGGGGATTCTAACGTGTAGCCAGGGCTGAGACCGCCGCTCTAATCGGACAGTGGCTGCAGTGGCACCATTTCTACCGTGTAGTTCCCCTCTACCTCCCTCCGCACCTCCTTCCTATCCCTGATTTGTGCCTCACCTAGTCTGCACGAGCTCAGGATCTCAGGATTTTGTCCATGCTGCAGGGTGCAGTCCATGGAATTCGGTGTCGTTCCGTTTGGGACTCAGGGATGACGCTTTCTAATTTATGACCGGAGTCATCTCTACGCCTCAATCCTAATCTCTAAAATGGGGTTAGTAGTATTCCCTATCTCATAGGAGTGTTTTGAAATTTGGACAAAAAGATGTGCATAAAGCACATAGTAGACACTCATAATTATTGTGCTGATTATTATTATTATTGCTACTGCTATATGCGTGGATGTTTCGAAATGGATCAACTTGGTGATGATCCTTTCCCAATGAGAGGAAAGACTTTTATTAAAAAAAAAAAGGGGGGCGGGGCCACTTTAGTCAATAAACCAACAAACACTTTTTGTCTCCCTGCTTTGGGTGAAGGCCTGGAATATTGATGTGGATTAAAGCGAACGAGCATAAAACATGTTATGGGAACCCAGAGTCCAAATGGGTTCTTGAGGTGGTTGGGCTGAAATCCAGGAGAGGGCAGCATTTAAGCTGGGCTTTTAATGATAAGTGGAACTTTAGTTGGAAGGGTATGTAGGGAAGAGCATTTAAGGTCCAAGGAACAGCAGAGGGAAAGGCTTAGAGATAGGGATGAGCCTGGGAGGGAGAGAGAAAGGGAAAGAGGCATATTTGGGGACCAGCAGGATGTCCTGTGTAGTTCTTGGCATCGGATATGAGGACAGACATATGTGGTAGAAGATATTCCACTGTCTACCAGAAGGTGAGGCTGGCAAGATAGGCTGGACCAGACGACAAGTCGTTGTTTGACACCTGAGACGAGGCTTCCTCTCTGAGAGAATTGCCATCCCTCAGCCCTACCGGGCAGCGTTCATTCTCCATGGTTCTTCCTAAGACCACTAGAGCCACAGCTACTGTGTCTACTTACGCCAAAAGAATATCCCCGTATTGGATTTCTGAGATCTTTCTGGCAGGTTGGAATTTATGTCTTTCTTCCTCCTCCAGTTTCTGAAGTTGTTGTTGTCTCTTTTTCAATACACTCTCCTCCCTCAGTATGGTGAAATATCCGCGGCCTATCTTCACGGACTTTATCAAAAAACTAGAGAGAGATAGAGGGAGGGAGGGAAGAAGGAAGGGAAGGAGAGAGAGAGAGAGTTGACCATTAAGACACTGTCTTATTGTCTTGGGACTGCTAATTGCTGAAGGGCATCTCTCATGCCTGCAGGGCAGAAGCCTTTCCACCTTTAGAATTCCAGAATCAGGTAGACCTGAGCTTGAATTCTGGATCCAGCTTTTACCAAAGACCTTGAACAAATTATTTCACCTCTCCAGGTTTCTGTTCCTTCATCACTCCATCACTGAACAAGTACTTATTGAGTGCCTACTATGTGCCAGGCACTCTGCTAGGTGCTGGGAAATGAGCGTAGCACTTTGCACCCCACAGGATCAGACACCTTCATGCAGGGAAGGGGTCAGCGAGGTGCCAGGCCCCGAAGAGGGGCTCATCCATGATCGACAGAGCGGGTGCTGTGTGGCCTGGGCTCCCAGCCAACGCTGCTTCCTCTTAGATTCACCTGAATGCTCTGTCTTTCGTTCAGGCTTCCAAATCCACTCATCATTAGAGAGTCCTGATGTTGCGAGACAACCTCATACTGTGTTTCTCCGAAAATAAGACCTAGCCGGACCATCAGCTCTAATGCGTCTTCTGGAGCAAAAATTAATATAAGACCTGGTATTATATTATATTATTTTATATTATATTATAAAGACCCAGTCTAAAAGTAAAATAAGACCGGATCTTATATTAATTTTTGCTCCAAAAGACGCTGATTGTCCGGCTAGGTCTTCTTTTCTGGGAAACACGGTAGAAAGAAAACCGTTACTACGCGTCCCCCGCCCCCTAATTTCACAAATGAGGATTTTCTTGATGCAGCATAAACAAAGGAAATGCAGAGCTCACCTGGGAGCTGGGGCTGGTGGGACAGCTGCGGGTTTTCATTGCTGTGTTACTGCACAGAGACCCTTGACTCCAAATTTGGTCCAGAGGTCGAGACTGACACCACATGGGCCCCGAAAGGGTAGGAAGTGACTTGTCACTCACATCATGAGGCTTTCTGGGCAGCACGGGCTGAAATCAGCTTGAGGGGTGACTAGCTTAGGGTTTGACGGTGCGTGGGGAGCAGAGCGGGGCGAGGGTTCCCTGTTGCAGCGCGGTTTGCGCTCCCCGCCAGCACCAAGAGGAGCACCTGGGCTTTTTTATCAGCTTGTCCAGATGTTGGGGAGGACTGGAAAGGGGGGGCTGGAAAGCTGTCCACAGTCACATGTCAAAAATGGAGCCAGACTCTTTTTTATTGCGTTAATTCCCACCCAATTTCCGATTTGTGTGTTTGCCTTGAATCGTGGTATTGTTATCAAATATTCACCAGCAATCGATTGACTACCTGTTATGTGCCAGGCACTGTTCTAGGTGTTGAGATCCAGCAACCAACAAAACAGCCACAAAAGTGTTGCCCTTGCAAAACTTGTATTCCACAGGGGTGGAGACAGACACAAAACAAAGAAGTAAACTGGAGACGACGGGCTATGTGCTGTGGAGGAACATAAAACCGGGCCGTGGGGAGGGCGGCTGCCAGCAGTGGGGAGTGTTAGTTCCTTTAAATAGATGGCCAGCCATGAAGGTGGCATCTGGGGGGAGATGCGAGGAAGGGAGGGAGTGGATCACGCAGGGGTCTGGGGGAAGAGTGTTCCACGTCGAGGGGAACAGCAGGAGCAAGGGCCCCGGGCAAGTACAATGTTAAATGAAGGAAAGTTTAGTTTTCATTGAATAAAATGTTATGTGATATCACATAGTACATTTTGTGCTACTAAAATGTTGTAGTTGCCTGCTTTAGATATTGGGGTTCTATTTAAGGCTTTTGTTTGACAGAAAGGTTCTACTCTAAAACACAAGGGAAGGAAAGAAGGGAAAAGGAAGGAAGGAAGGAAAAAAGGGAGGGAGGGGAGGAAGAAGGAAGGAAGGAAGGAAAGAAGGGAGGGAGGGAGGGAGGAAGAAAGGAAGGAAAGAAGGAAGAGGAAGGAAAGAATGAAGGAAGGAAAGCAGGAAGGAAGGACACTGCCGTGTCCCAGACTGGAAAACCTAGGAAGTACCAGGTGGTGTGGCTGCCCTGGGCACCTGCCTCCCACAGCTTTACTCTAGGGTGCTACTCTAGGAGGCAGTAGCTTTTACCATTTTCATTACGAAGCTCATCTCTACTAACTAAGTGTAGCATCCTCGTGTGCAGGACCCTGGGAACAGAGCTGTAGAGGTCCCTCTCTGCCATCGGACTTCAATGACACTTGTCAAGTGCTTCCAGTGTGCTCTTGAGATACAGCAAATCATCCACTTAAGAGGCTTCTTTACTGAACTAGGCAATGACGCGATTTCACATCTGTGGCAGAATTTGACCCTGCCTGCCAGTATTTCTGTGCCCTGCTCTCCCAATCCCCTCACTTGTGGGAGCATGAATTAACTGATTGATTCTCGTAGTAACTCTACGCTGTAGGTGCCGTGATTATCATTTACATTTACAGATGAGGAAACTGAGGTCCAGAAAGGGCGGGTCACAAAGCTGGGAAGGAGAAGAGCTGGGGTCTGAATGTACGTAGTGCGTTCCCTGAGTCCAGCTGTACCCTGGGCTGGTTTGTAGCGCGTCAGGATGCTTCTCAGTGGGGCCGGTCGGCCTTCCGCAGGAAAGTCTCACCAGCTTGTCCTGGAAATCGCTTTCATGGACTTTGGAGGTCCTTGGATAAATTGGGTGGCTTGTCATTGACTGGCAGGTATCAGGGGGCTCCCCTTTAGCTGTGAGGGCTTCCTTGCTGTTATTTAGATTCTCTCATGGAGTGAAAGGCTGGGCCGTCTGTGAGACCTGCCAGGTCGTGGGACAGACAACGGTCTTCAGAAGCGTGGGGGAGGCGCCGAGAATACTTGTCATGTGTGGTGATGGTACATGACAGTGGGGGCAGCTGCAGGGCCATTGGGCGACCCCGTTGGCTCAGTGAGCGTTGGGCTCCGATTTCAGTCTATAACTGGACGAAAGTCTCCGTCTTTCCCTGCAAAACCTGTAACCAACTAGATCCTGAAATATATGTGCTATGGATTGAATTGTGTCCCCCCCAAAAAAATTCGCAGGTTGAAGTCTTAATCCCCAGTGCTTCAGAATGTGAGCTTATTGGGAAGTAGGATCATTCAGACCTAATTAGTTAGGATGAGGTCATGTTGGAATAAGGTTGACTTCTAATTCAATGGAACAGGTGTCCTTATAAAAAGGGAGAAATTGGGACACGCACACACACACACACACACACACACACACACAAACGCCATGTGAAGCTGAAGGTAGTAATGGGGTGATGCTCCCCCAGGTTGAGGAACACAAAGAGTGCCGGCCAACCACCAGAAGCTAGGAGAGCGGCACGGAATGGATTCTCTCTCACAGCCCTGAGAAGGAGCCCATCTTCCCAACGCCTTGATCTTGGACTTGTAGCATCCAGAAGTGTGAGGCAATAAGTAAGTTCCTGTTGTTGAAGCCAGCTGGATTGTCGTGCTTTGTGGTGGCAGCCCTAGCAAACTAATACAGTCTGAGCACATAGCTAAGGCCTACTGCACTCATGGAACAGGCTAACTCTGTTTTCTTTGACAGTGGCAGTTAACAGCATTCTTATTAATTAATTTTATAATAAGCGACAGGCTGATGCCACAGTAAATCAAAGGGGCTTGAATATTATGATCCAGGCCCCGGGCTGGACACCTGTCATGTGTCAGATTCTGTGTTAGGCACTTATTAGGTGTCAAGGTCTGTTCAAGGCACTGGCATTACAGAGGTGAATGCGTCCTCCAAGAATTCAGTCTTTACCTCTGCATCTTAGTTATCTATTTTTTTTTGTAGTAATTAAGAGGTTGGGAATAGATTTATTTGACTGCTTTATGACCTTATTCCAAAAAGTATTAGAGACAGAAAAAAGAAAGTGAGAAAGGCAGGAAAAACCAGAATACAAAATCAGGTAAGACAAGTATGAAAACCCAGGCCACGTGATCTAGCGAGCATCCTAATGGCCAATGCAAAGAGGGAAACTCAATCCCTCACGTGATTCCTAATGACCATATGATTTTTAAAAAGCTGTTCAGATGATGCCTAGCTATTCCTGGTGCTGTAGCTAGGAAGAGCTTTCTTTCAAGGAGCTGTACACGAGGACACTGCACAAAGCCAAGTCCGTAACAAACCTCTAGATGCAAATAGAGTGACAAATGCCTGTCTTAGAAATTAACTCTCAGAATGGGATAGGGGAGTCAGGGTTGACCAATCTGAGGGATCTAGCAAGCAAGTCTCCCATGGAATGGCAGCCCCTCTTCAACCAAGGCAGCCAGACTCCCTGTTGTTGGATCTTCTGGAAAGACCTGGTGAGAGATGAACAGAGTTGGGGGAGGGTCTGGGCGCTCACATCAGATGCACCAGTCTATTCCAGGAACTTCAGGCTGCAGGATGTTCATTCAGCGAGCTGTGAAGTGCTCCCCTGGTATCATGGAGGCCCGTTTAAAAATGCTTAATATTTTAGCAAATTCCCACTTAATTCCCTGTATGTTTCCTCCATTTTCTTCATCATTATTGCTGATTACCAGGCTATTTGTGTGAAGGGAGCTATTTGCAGGGAAGAGCAGTTTTTGCCTTTAAATCCACTCACTGGGGGCCTCCTGCTCACTGCTTTCCATGATGTAAAACTCCCCTGGCTAACATCGCAAGAGGAACGATGGGGAGTAAAATAATTAACTGCGGCAGGCAAGCGGAGGAAGAGGGAGATTATAAAATGGAAAGTTTCCTCTACCCAGCACAACTTCCTCTTAACCAATGCATGGGGGTGGGTTTTTATTTTTAAGGGACATATGTTCTCTATACAGGAGTCTGTGTGTGAGCTGATGAATGCAGAACACTCACTTTGGTGAAAGGAATGCTCACAGCAGGGCTTGGCTGAGAAAGACCTAAGGGACAGGGATGGAAGGAAACAGAGCAGCCAGGTTTCCCTTCCAAGCACTTTCAGACTCCAGGGCTAGTATATGCAGCGCTTGAAGTGGACAGCCTTTGGATGGGTTCTCTACTCTGCCACTCCCTTAGGCAGGCTTGAAATCTGTCTGAACCACAGTCTCTTCATCTGCAGATGTTAGTTCTTGCCTCAAAGTGCTGTTGGGAGCATTAAATGAAATGGATTAAAGGACATAAAGAGCTCCGTGTGGCGCCTCGAACGTAGGCCTCTGTGATTGGGAGCTACTAGTCTTATCGTCAATTCACTTAACAGTCCTGAGAGGTTGGTCTGATTTACAGATGAGAAGACAGAGGGATAAGGTTAAGTAAATGATGAAGGTCATAGAGCTGGAAAGTGGCAAAGCAGGGATTGGAAGCTGGTAGGGCTGATTCCAGAATTTATCTCTGTCCGCCCGCAAGCACAAGCACATTCAATAGGAAGCTTTAAAGCTTAGAGTTTACGGATCCTGGGCTGTTGTGCAGAGTCGATGTCTGGGCCTGCACAAGAGAAACGAGTGGCTTACTTTTTCCTCTGTAGACCATGTTTTACCCAGTCCATATACCACCTGAAGCAGATGAGGTCACAATTCGGCAAATACTCACTTCCTACATTCAGAGGTATTATGCAATCCCCTTGGGCTTCACCAGTGTGACTTCTTTGGTCAATGGGTTATTGGCAGGTATGACTTGAATAGAAGCTTGAAATAAGCCTGCTCATTTAGGTTTATTTAGAAGAAAACCCACTGTTTCACTGAACCAGAATGAGAAAAGTATGGAACAGACTTGATTGCAGCTAATCTCAATCTAAGTCAGCCAAACCCCAGTTTACCTACAGACTCACGGACAAGGAAGAAATACTAAAAGTCACTGAGTTATGGGGCAGCTTGTTACACAGCACTATGGTGAAAATAGCTGACCAATACATCATCCATTGTCAGATACACTATTATTTTATGAACCACAAAGAAGGAAGAACCCATACCAATTAAATTAAGGCACGATTGTTCATTGCATCTCCAGTTCAGATATGTTAAAATGTAAAAAAAACAAAAAAAAGTGCCTCTTAGATGTGATAAAATGTGGTATTGAGAAAGACATTGCCTCAGACCTGAGAAAAGACTGTCTGGAACAGAACTTGGATCGTAAGGTAATTAACAGCCCCTTCTGAGAAGTATCTAGCATGTCTGATAAAATATTTGAGCAATTTTATGATATCCTCTAATGAGATTAAGAGTCCTTTCTGGGGCGTCAGACTTTCCCACACAGCTGGCCCATCAGACTCATAATAAAGCTCGAGTGATGCTATCTAGCTCCTTACTCCAAAGTGTGGTCCCTGGACCAGCGGCATCTGTGTCACCTGAGAGCTTGTTAGAGAGGCAGAATCTGGGGCCCACTCCGACCTCTTGAATGAGAATCTACATTTTAACTGGACTCCCAGGTGATTCACATACTCATTGAAATTTGAGTTCCTCTGGTCTAGCCACCTCCTCCCCTTTTTAAAAACCCAAACCAAAACTCTCTCCAGAAAGAAATCTTTGAACTGGTTTTGTTATAAGCCTGATTCTCTTGCTATAAGTCTGAAATAAAACTTTGAACACACACCAGCCGTCAGTTTAGCTCCGAAAGGTCTTTAAACTCATCTGTAGTAGATAGTCTCAGCCTTGAGGACGCTCTGCGTACAATAAGTCTCCCATTACCTGAATCAGCGTCCGTCCGTGGGGCCCTCCAGGAAACTAGGACTGCCTGTCACCTAAAACAGACACTGGCTAGCTCTCTTCACAGGTGCAGGTAGCTGCGGAGTTAGGGAGAATTGGGAGGTGGCAAAGGCAACTCAAGTTCAACCTTTCTTTTATGAGGGGTATGGGGTTAACCACCACAAATCACTGTGTTAAAAACCAACAGCCCAGATGAACTAAAAAAAAAACAAAAAAAACCCAAACAACTTTTAATGGTATTATGGCTCTGTATCCAGGTGGTTTTCACTCACATTTTCTGTCTCTGCCTGCAAGAAATATGGGGCTATAAAGCTAGGAGTGCTTCAACAGGAAAGGCAAAAATGACATTTAGATGAACAAACACTCCTAGCAATCTTATTTCAGGGATGTCCTGCGCTTACAGGAGGGAATTACCTACGTGGGAAATTTTCACTTAACAAATTTTACTGTTTTTCAAATAATAGCAAATAATTCAGTTTCTCCCCAGTCTGTGGAGGCTGGAGGCTTGGAGAGCCTATTTCATCTGGCTGGCTCACACCTTGCTGTGTCAGCTCTCCCAGACATATTGATTTCAGAGGAGAAGGCAACCAGGATGGAACGAAGGGGTCTGAACCACTAGCTTTAAATTCTTGAATTTTCAGACAACTCATACAACAGGCAAATTAATAACGCAGCCCCAATTCAAACGCACATCGAGCACATAGTTTGTATTTAAATTCCCACATTAGAATGCCCTGTTTATACAATGACTTAATAAATCTGGCCTGGCTGCCAAATTGACAAGAAGGTGAGACTCATTCATTAAAATGCGAATGCAATGGAGATGAAATTTGGAATACATTTATTACAGTAATTGAACTTCAGTCAACTGTAGTCACAACACCGATTCTGAACTGCCTTTCAGACAAAAGGATGTGTTGTAGCGTCCCCCCACCACACACAAGTTAATATCTTTGTCAGCATGCAAATTAAAATCATTTCCTGAGTGCTAATGATTTGCAATGGAGGATTTCACTCTTCTTTATAGGACAAGATTGCCAGAGATAAAGGTCAACTGCATACACAAAAGATTGCTCTGGTAGCATATTGTGTGTACAGCAAATTGATTGCAAACATATTCTCCGTGCTCATTGCAACCACATTCTTACTAAATCACATGTGAATTCTGTTACCATCCCTAGGTCATTTGCTAATTGTAATCCCCCACCAGTGGGATCTTTGCCAAGTCAGGATTTCACATCTCAGACCAAAAGTTCCAGATGGATTTCTCTCCTTTCTGAGTGACTCAGCCCAAAGAAACAAGGATTCGTGCGTGGATTCCTTTTGATCATAAATCAGATGGAAGAAAGATGCTGCAGGGACTGTGAGAAAGGCTCAGAAAACTTGACTCTCGATGGAGAAGTCACTTGAGCTGCTCCAGTTGTATTCTTTGTGGCTCCTTTGCAAAATTCAGGTGGCATTTCTGAGGTCTGGGTGAACACACACCTAGCAGATGCTGTTTGAGTTGGAAGAAGGCATAACCTGGAGAGTTTCTTTGGCCAAGGATGTGTGCTGTTCAGCAGTCACTCCAGGGCGGCAAAACATAATTTGTTTCACCTGTACAATGGAGAGATTCCTTTGGTCCCTTTTACACCTTTCATATCCATTACTCGATCATGAGTGTCTACTGTTGTAGACAGTAAAAAAATAAAAACTAATAAAAAACAAAATAATAAAGGCCCAAATCCTTCGTCTGGAATGTAAGGCCCTCCACATTTTAGCTGATATACTAACTTTTTCAGGCTTGTCTCCTTCCACCTGTGAATTCTGAACTGTGGGTTGCAACCATAATGGGTCATGCCATTGATTTAATGGAAACCAACCACTCATTATACGTATAACTGGTTTGTGGAATGTTATCCTTCTATATGATTCTGTGTACAGTGTAAAATACATCTTACTGTAGGTCATAGTCAACGCAGTGGGAAGCCACGACTTCGTATCACTGGTGTCAGCCGACTGTCACCTGACTGTCTTCCCGCTGCCACCACCCTAGCCAGAAACCATCACCGTTACTTCTGTTATGCGAAGTAGCTTCCTACCTGGTCTTTCTCTTTCCCAATCCATTGTCGACCTGGCTGCCACAGGGCTCTTTCTAAAATTCAAAACTCATCGTTCCCATCAGAGTGCTCCAAACCCTCCAATGGCTCCCCATGGTTCTCAGGATGAAGTCCAGACTGCTTCCCGTCGCATAAGGTCCTCTGAGATCTGGGTTTATCCCTAACCGCTTACCCGGCCATGTGTTTGCGTCTCTCTACCCCTCAAGATTGCATGTGATTTTGCTTCTTCCTGTAGTACCTTCTTCTGCTTCTTCACTTGACTGATTTCTATTTATCCTTCAAACTTGGGGAAAACTGTCAACTGTTGAACATTCAATCCTATTCTTTCCCCCAACCCCCAAATTCCAGGCTAGGTTAAGTGCCTTGTCTGTGTCCCTAGAGTTCCCTCTGCCCATGTGTTTCCCATTTTATGCTCATCACACATTTGGCGGGCGATCGCCTGTTTGCTTGTCTGCTTTTCTACTGGACTGTGGACTCCTTGGAGACAGTGCCTGGCAGAGAGCAGGCGATCTGCATTTGCTGGTCTTCCTTTCCTACCTCTCTCCCTTCCTCTGAATGGTGGAAAGTACCAGTTGCCTACCAAATATCCATGTCCCTAGCTTTCTTAGTAACAGACCACATTATCTGGGGCATCACTAGACAAACAAATAAACAAACAAAAAATCAACAGAAAGAATCCAACAACAAACAAAACTACCTTTTCCAGCTTCTCTGGCCGATAGGACAGGCCAATGAAATACAAGGAGAAGTCAGTGGGAGGGGCTTCTGGGAAGACTCTTTAAGGGGAGTTAATGCAGCTGGAGGGTATGTTCCTTTTGGCCTTTTTTTCTCCTTGCTCCCTGCTGCCTGGAACTTAGCTATAATGGTTGGAGTGTCAGCAGCTATTGTGTGAGTATGAGGAAACCTTGCAGATAGAAGCGAATACTAAGGTAGTGAATTACAAGATAGAAGGTATCTGGACCCTGGATGAAGCCACCATACCAGTACTTCCTCCAGAAGGTAAACTTTTATGTGAGGGAGGTAAGCCTTTATTTATTTAAGTCATCATTTTAGGGCTCTGTTTCCTCTGCAGCAGAAGGCAGTCCCAGCTGGCACTCTCTCTGTCACTCTCTCTATCTGTCTCTGACTCTCAGCCTCTTTTTTCCTTGACCCGTCTCTCATGATTATCACATTTAAAAATGCCATCATCTTTGGCTAAATCATTGGCCATCAACTAGGGAAAGATAATGGGAGAGGTTGGTTTGGATAACGAGAAAGAGGCAAGGAAACTTCGAAGCATGAAACTCTGCCCAGAGAAGTAGGTCTGGGAGAGTCTCCACTGAGGGTGCCCGGGGCAGCTGGGAAATAGGGAGCAGGAGGATCTCAGCCGGTAAGGAGTGAGAGCTGGGAGAGCAGAGGTGTTGGAGAGAAGCCATGCTGCCTGGGGCGGTGGGTGGTGGTGTGGGCATGGTAATGTCTTCACCAAGACACTGAGTGAGGCACTAGAGTGCATGATTTCCTTGAGTCCGCCCCTCACCCCCGTGACGTAGATATTGTCATCATTTTGCTGATGAGGAAACTAAGGCTCAGAGAAGTTAGTCTGTGACCATAGGGTTAATAACTGGTGGAGCTGGAATTTAAACCCAGGTAGCCCTGTGGGGGATAGAGGGGGTTAGCTCAGTTGGTTAGAGTGTGGTGCTGTTAACACCAAAGTTGCCGGTTCGATCCCCACGTGGGCCACTGTGAGCTGTGCCCTCCTTAAAAAATAATAATAATAAAATAAAATAAAAAAATAAACCTAGGTAGCCCTGATTCCAAAGGGTTGCATGAAGAAAATACACTGGTTTTGGAAAAGGTCTGTTCTCGTTTTAACTGGTCATAGTTTCCTTGTCACTCCATGTCTGTGACTTTGAGTGAGTCCTTTTCACCTCTTTGAGATGCATTTTCCTCATGTGTAAAATTGGGATCAATGAATGCCCATCCTAGGATATTGTTGAATTCATATATGAGAAACATTTAGCGTGGTGCCTGGCACATTGGAGGTGTTCAATAAATGGTCACAGCCATCATTGTCGTCATCGCCGCCACCACCACCATCAGAGCTGTGACTGCTGTTACAGCTCTCTTGCTTTGCACACAGTCAGGATGGTGGTTTGGCTCTAAGCCCCACAGGCTTCTGGGAAGTGGTACTTGGTTCAGGTGATGAACTTGGGAGGTTCTCTTTCCTGTGGGTGGCAGCAAAAAGAGTCTAATTGGACCGCAGTTATTTGGGGATTTGGTAAATTGCATTGCTCAGTAATTCAGAAAGGCCTATGAATCTACTGTACATGGCAGTGGTAGGATAAATGTTTGGTTGCCACGGAAATAATGCAATTTATTAGGCTGAAGGGCCAGGGAATTAACCTCTGCTCTGCTGAATAAGAAATGACATGCGGAAACCTTCTAATTATTTTAAGTGGTTTTCTTTTCTGGGTTCTTCCTTTATTAATCTCTAGCTCAGATTTTCACCCAAGAAAATGGAGAAAGAGGAAAAAGAGGAGGAGGAAAATATAGAAAGAAGAATCGAAAGAACCCGCATCATAGGCTGGTGGATAGGGTAACACTGCTGACAACAGTCTATGGGTTTAGATGAAAGTGGATGGACATTACTGTCAGTTAGAAAGCCAGGTTATAATTCTAACTCGACCAACAACTGACTGTGTGACTTAGGTAGAATTATTAACCACTCTGTTCCATTAACTAGGAATAACCATCACCACCACCACCTCTGCCATCACAACTAGAATAGGAATAATTACTATACACAGTAATTATTGTGTGCCACTAAACACAGTGGCAGTAACTGTGTGCCACTAAACACAGTGGCAGTAACTGTGAAAAACACTTTTTGGCTACTGATCTCTTTGGCTTCTTAAAATAATCCTCCCAGGCAACTATTAGTGGTGGTATTATTAGCCCCATTTCTCAGTGAGGGAACTGAAGCACAGAGAAGTTCCGTGACTTACGCAAGGTTACCCAGCTGGGGTGGAGTGTGGACTGGACTGGAACCCAGGCCTGAGCATGTCTTCCTCATCGTCGGTTCTTTGAAATAATATTGTCTTATCAGACTTGTTGTGAAAGGTGAACAATGAGGAAATAGACATGAAAGCATTTAAAAAAAAAATGTCATGCCGACACAAAGTGCAGTTCTAAATTGGATATTCAAAACTGCTTCATAAAGAGGAAGGATTGGTCCTTACACCTAATCAATTCTTACAAATTGAAAAGGGCCGTAATTGGAAAAGGAAAGCCTGTCATCAATGCCGGGTACACACCCAGATGAGTATGTAGTGAGGGAAATTAACATGAAAAAACATTATCTCTCTGCGAAGCAGCTTTAGAGTTTTAAACTAATCTCTAGAAATTAAATTCCTTGAAGGCAGACACGATATTCTACTCATCACTTCTGTCCCCTTCCTGTTTTGGGGCATATAGTGGGGACCTAATATTATTTTGGATTACCAATTTAAGAAAATGTTGATTTGATTTAGTGAAGAAAAAGAAAAACCAAGAAGAAGGATTATGTTGATTATTTGATCTCCTGTTGAAGGTCAATTCTATTCTTAGCTATCTCTAAAATTAGAGGCCACATCTTCAGGCAATATTTCTCATGATTCACAAATTTACTGTCAGTAAGGGTTTCATGTAAATCTCTTCACTGCTTGCCAATCCTATTTCCATGTATCCTGCCTCATTTTGAATGCAACTCCTTTAATTTCTTCTTTCCTGACATCTCTACTGGACATTGACGTGGTAACAAAGTGCTATGCGAGGCTGAGGAGAAATATAAAAATTGAAAAGATTTGCCTTTTGCCTTCAAAGAATTTGCACTCTAATTGGCATTTTGGGGTCAGAGCTCTCCATTCCTGGTGCCCATAGGGTGGCACTGGGAATCATTGTCCTGACCTGAGTCAGAAGCTAGACTGAACATTTTGGAGGTGAGAAGGCCTTGGGGAAAGCCCTGAGCCCTCGTTTTGCAAATGAGTAAACAGGCCCAGAGGGGAGAGGTGTCACATGGCAAGTCAGAGGCAGACCCAAAACAATAATGGCTTCTCTGGATTTCCAGTCCAATGGTCTCTCTTATAAACCCTCTGCCACCTTGGGCACAGCGCAAGTTGTTGAAAAGCGTAACGTGCTTAGCTGGGGGTTTGGAGTTCAAAAATGTAGGCAAAACGTTTTTTGCGCCGTAGCTCGGCCCCTCTGATGCTTCATGGGATACCCGAGTCATCTTCTTAAATGTGAAGATACACATCCTGTGAAAAGTGCACATTCTGTTTTAAGTCCCCCTCTGTCCATGCTGGCTTCACCCTGCTTTGTCCCAGGACCCTACCTCTCTGTGGGGCCAGTTTTCCATCCCGGCTGCCAATGTCTAATGTCAGGCTGCCATCGTCTCTCCCCTGGGTAACTGCCACTCCCTCTTCACTGGCCTCCCTGCCTTGGACCGCTTTACCCCTTCGAACCTTTCTGATACTGCGCACATCATTTCTAGGCTTCCCAGTCCAGCCCACAGGGCTCTCTCTGCACGAGCTGGATTCGTCCCATCTCCTTAGCCTCTTTCTTGCCGTGTGATGCTCTAGCAATACCAAAGATTCTGTTACATCACCCGTGTTCTTCCTCATCTCAGTGCCTGCTTTCCCTTGCTTGGAAGTTCTTTTCCCCTTCACCTGGCTAACTTCTCTTCATCCTTTAGAATTTGCTGAACCCCGCCCCCCACCGGAAGTTACTTCTGCCTTTCCCAGGCTGGCTTAGGCACCCCTCGTCCTTGCTATGTGAACTGCTGGTTGACTTGTCTGTCCTCCTCCCACCAGCACCCCCAGACTGAGCCCCTTCAGGGCAGGGACAATTTCTGAATCTTTTCTGTGTCCCCAGAACCAGCACATAAGCAGTCCTCAGAAAATATTTATTGTATGAATATCGAAACCATTTGAAAGTCTTACATTTCAAGTCCTAATGAAATGCCTGCCTCTTTTGGGGCACCTACCAGTGACGCCACCCTACTTTGGACGTGGTGCATTCACATTCTCTTTGGATGGAGCAGATGTTGTCTGTGCAGAAGCTGAGTCATCCAAAAG
Source organism: Rhinolophus ferrumequinum (assembly GCF_004115265.2). NCBI lineage: Eukaryota > Metazoa > Chordata > Mammalia > Chiroptera > Rhinolophidae > Rhinolophus > Rhinolophus ferrumequinum. The sequence goes on along the minus strand of NC_046308.1, from coordinate 12,483,108 downwards.
GGGCAGAGATAAATGGATGCCTCTGAAATATATACATGTATATTTTTAACTGGGAACCTGAATATATGATATGCTCTGGAAGCAGCGATCAAAGGAAGCACGCTCCCCGTGTGCCTCTCGGGAAAGTATTGCTTTAGCTTGAAATTCGCTCTCTGACCTACCTGATGCCAAACGATCACAAGTGGTGTTTAGACCCCCCCACCCAGGGACCACAGATCCAGCATTTAATATCAAGTTACACAGTGCCCACGTGTTGTGCTTTGATTGATGGTACAGTCTCCTGGACTTTGTAAGCTTTATATGACCTCACTGTTCACACACACACACACACACACACACACCCTTGTTCACACACTGTCCTGCCCCCAGAAGTCACCTCAGACCTTGTAAACATCCTGAAATGCAAACATCATGACGGCGACCTAAAATGGCCATTTTGTCAGAGGATACTGACCGAGGCCGCCATCTCCACTGGCTTCTATGTGGTTAAAAGTGCCTGGGCCCAGGGCTACTCTTTAATTAACGTGAGTCAGCATTTGTAGGAGAGCACTGCATCTCTTCTGGAAGAAAACGAATAAAAACCTGCCAAGTGTCAACAAATAGTTCTATATGCATCCCAATTAGGGTGATTTCTGGAAGGCAGCAGAAGCCCACCATGGCGCTGGTTTCTAGGCAACTGTTATTAAGAGTTCTGAACCTCGTTGGAGAGGGAATATTGGCAGGTCTGCCTCGCGAAGCAGTCCGGTGTGCCTCTTCCTTCTGTCCTCGCCTCCCTACTGCTCTTCTTGTCTATTTACCCCATCTGATTGAGTAGCAAATTATGGCTCGGAGGGGCTGTAGAAGAAGTGACATATCCTTGAGAGCAAAGGCCTGGGGAAGACGCAGGCTTAGAAAATCCTCCTAACGATAGCCACGACTTACAGAGCACTTTCTGTCTGTCAGGCAGGGCCCTGATGCCCCACACGCTAGTTTATTGAAGCCTTGCCACAGACCTACAAGGCAGGCACTACAATTTCAGAGATGGGGAAACTGAGGCTTTCCCCATTGAAGCCACTTGCCAAAAGTCACACAATAAGATGGCGGCAAGGCTCAGATTTGCACTCTGGTCTGTCTGAATCCAGAATGCACCCCCCTCACCCCCCCACACACACCCTGCTGTACCCATCATTACCTATTGCACTTAATGGCTAAATGGAAGGAATGGGAGGATTATTCTTCATGGACCTGCCAGTGTGGACATAAAAAATGCATTAGCAGGGAGAGAGGCTTTTGCTAGAGTGCACTAACCATTTCCAGAGCACTCCTGGCTTATAATTTCAAGACCGACAACAGACAGTGGAATAAGGCACGAGACCACTAGCCGGTGGTCTTTTGACCCACGCTCTTCTGCTTGATTGATGGCGGGGAGTACGTACAGGAGACCCAGATTTCCTTAGGAGTCTGCAGTGGCATTTTCACGAAGCGTCAGCACAGGGGAAATCAGACCGGTCTGAGATGTGGGGCAGAGGGGGGTGGGGAGGTCAAAGGCGTCCTTTCTGAATTCCCAACTCGGATCTTGCCTGACATCATGAGAGGAAGCTTCTGATGGCCTCCTGGACACGGGGTGGTTGTCTGACCCTGCTGGTCCGTGTCATGGTACATTCAGAGAGATCCTGGAAGATGTGAAAGCTCTGCCCAGGACCACGGGCCAGCTCCCTCCCACTCACCCAGGGCCTGGCAGCTGTACCCTTAACTGTCTGGTCCCCGGGAGTAAGCAGTCCTCTCTCATCTTCCTCTCGCATTTGAGATGCTCTTACATCGATTCCTAACCCCATCCCTGACAGAGCAGGAACTTGGGAAAAGGCCTCTATCGTCATCTAACCGTCCAGCTCCTGTCCTGACTGTGACCGACTGTAGATTGTTTTCTCTGCCTAGGATACCTCTCCCGACTCCCGATATGCTTTGTGCCTGGTCATTTCCTACTCCCTTTCCTACACCCAACAGTTCTGATAGGTGCAAACTCAAAGACCTAGCGGGGTCTTGCAGGTAAAAGGTAAATGAGCCCGAACACACACCTTTTAATGCTGTATCTAGTTTGCGAACCACCGTAGGCATTTACCAATAATTTGGCTTGTAACTTTCTCTCTCTCTCCTCCCCGCCCCGCCCCCAGCTCTTTAAGCTCTCATTTTTATATTTGTGGAACTACCATTAAAGGGCTGAGGCATTACTAACATTATATTCTGCAAATTGCATTTTGGGGTTACCATTCACCCTGGAGCATGCGTTGTGAATGGTGGCCCCTGAATTGTGCAAAGGGGCAGCCCTGCCCTGGGCATATACTGCCTCCCTCCACCTCACCCCCACCCCAGTCCTGTGCCTGGGTAATATAGACCTTCAGGAACAGTTCACAGGATCTCAGGGTTGCTTTGCCACTAATGTGCAATTTGGCGCTGTGCTCAAGGCAGATATGGGGATTCAGATCCCCGCTTTAACTAGTGGTTTGGCTCTGGCTTTATTGAATAGATTCCCTAGTAAGCTCGTCTGATTTAAAGACTGTCCTACAAAACAGTATTCTGATTGGTTTCTTTCACTTCGCACCCATGTTCTGCCAGGAAGCTCTCGTTTGGAGCTGATCTGACCCAGGGCGATTCCCAAAGCCAAAGCCACAGTCAGATGTGCTGAAGGGCCAGGTCATGCCTGTTCTTTAAATGGGACCCAGGGGCCTGACAGCAACATTAAGACATTCAGAATTTCCTACCCCCCAAATTCTGTCGGCCTCAGATGCAACCCGAGGGGACTTGCTGAAGCATCAGTCCTGACACTTCTCAGGCTGTTTGATTTGGCCATCCTGCATTTTTCAGCAGAGCAGAAAAGTGCTTCTGTGAGCATTCTTGCTGACTTTGTTCTCTGTTTCATGAGCAACCTTGGGAGGGTAAAGTCCAGCCAAGTTTCTAGGAGGTCCCCCTAGTCCAGTGGGGTATGGCAAGGGGTGGCTGTGCTGCAGCTTGACTTTGGGGAAACATGTCACTCCACAATCGTCGTCCACCTATTGGAATTATTATTATTATTTTTTAGGATGGCAATTATCTATTTATTTTTTAAATTAAAGTTTATTGGGGTGACAATTGTTAGTAAAGTTACATAGATTTCAGGTGTACAATTCTGTATTACATCATCTATAAATCCCATTGTGTGTTCACCACCCGGAGTCAGTTCTCCTTCCATCCCCATATACTTGATCCCCCTTACCCTCATCTACCACCCCCCTCCCCCCTTACCCTCTGGTAACCACGAAACTATTGTCTGTGTCTATGAGTTTTTGTTTCTCATTTGTTTGTCTTGTTCTTTTGCTGTTTTTGGTTTATATACCACATATCAGTGAAATCATATGGTTCTCTGCTTTTTCAGTCTGACTTATTTCGCTTAGCATTATAATCTCAAGATCCATCCATGTTGTCACAAATGGTCCTATTTGTAATATACCTGAGTGCCTCATAGAAAAAAATTGTGATCTCCCTGTAAGGTTTTCAGCAAGAGAAGCGTCTGAAAACCACTTTGGTTAGACACTAGGGCGGCTTCTCTCATATTGAGCAGGAATAGGGCATCCTGGAGCCCCTGACGGTAACCTCCCTTATGCAGGTAGCCTGATGGTCTGAGAGAAGGCATCTCATCAAACCTTATAGGTTTTGAGGGCTATAATGGTGTGGATCAGTGAGATGTCAGTGAAGAAAGGCCAGTATGGTCGGTAAGATCTTGGAGGATCTGTTCTCTACAGCGACACCTTGTGGCAGTGAGAAGCATCGCCATTGGAGGACACAGGGACAACTTCCTCCTTTCCTGGCTGTGGAAGGTAACCAATAAACCTTCTGTCCATTGGACAGTTAAAGGGGAGGTGAAACTCCTAGAGAGAGACACTAGACTTCTTGCGAGTAATTCATGTGATGGCTCATATAGCTAACTGGAAAAATAAAAGGTGCGACTTGAATGTGTAGCCTCGTTCATGTTACCAAAGAAATGGTCTTTATGAGGTAGTTGCTCATTTTCCCCTCAGTTGATAGGGTTGTGGGTTGGGAAGAAGGACATAGGTTGGTTCAGCTCTTATCCAGGCTTTTCTCTTCCCATTGAGTCAAGCTGTTGACTCTACGTCCAATAGAAGTAATAGTATTAATAATAAGAAAAACACTAATAATGGCAAGAGCCAGCACTTACTGTGGCAACTATTCTGAATGCTTTCCAGCTATTAACTACTGTTATCTTGAAAACAATGTCTGAAAAGTACCTAGTGCTTTGTCTCTCAAGGCAAACGACAAAGTATAGCATCCTAAGCTCTTTAGCTGTGTACTTTCTAGCGTCTGGTTCTCCAATTAGACAGGAACAAGGTAATAAGGAAATCTCCCCTAAAGAGTGGACAGAATCCCAGTGGCATGGCCGGGCAGTTGAGATGAGGTATAAACACTGGCTGTTCTGGTTGTATTTGTGTGTTTAACACTTACACAATCCAAGTGCCAGCTATGTGCGTCTTAACTCATTTAATTCTAACTTCCCTGTGAGGTAGATTTTATTATTATCCTCATTTTACAGACAAGGGCAACGAGACTCAGAGAGATTAGGTACCTTGCCCCTATTGAAACAGCTTGTTGGAGGTAGAGCCAAGATTCAGGCTGGTTCCAAAAGCCATGATCTATCTTACTGTCTGTCAGTATGTTAGAGCAGGTGAGGGGTAGGTGACTGGGAAACTGGTTTTAAAGATGACTCTTGTTCCTTGGTACTTTTGGAATAGAGGCATGAGGACATTAATACCTGTTGAAATGTATTTCCAAGCATTAATTTTGGAATAACAGGATTTAAACTGCCTGCCATTGCATTATTATTGCTTCGTACTCATGTGGGTCGTGGGTTGGACAAGCGACAGAGTGGCCCTTTCCTCACAGTGGGCTGCAAGCTGATTTTCGGTCTAGCATCTCGGGTACTGCTCCTCAGCCTTGTGCAGATGTTCTGAGATGAGCGTGGTGAACTTGCAGGGTTTCTGGCTTTTTAATATTTATCTTATTTTACTTTTAAATGAAATCGTGACCCTAAAACGTCAGTTAATATTATGGGGAAGAATGAGACCAAGATGTGGTCAAAGTTCAGGAAAAAAGTCTTCACCTGCCTTGAAAAAGGTGAATAGATTCTAACCATCGGCAATGGCTCATCTGAGTGAAAACCATGAAAATAATCAGTTATGGAGGGGCTGGGATTAAAGAAGTGCTGAGTAGGACAAAGATTTTACATGCGGGATCCTGAGGATGGGAAATGGTCTTGCGGAGGCCGGCTGGCTCTGTCTGTGGCTCAGCTGGACGTTGCCAGTACACTGAGAGGGGTTTAATATCATGCAACCTTTGTATCTTCGTCTTGCTTTCCAGAAACTGTTTACTTGCTGATGGTGACTGTGCGAAAGTGGAAAGAGCAAAAGTCATGTCTGAAGTACTTTCAACCTCTCTCACCCTATTTCTTGCTTTTCTTTCATTGCTTATGAGAAAAGTTCGTTTTGTTTTAAGGATTTATGAACTTGCTACTTTTCAGCAACTGAAACCCAATGTAAATCTAGAGGACTTCAGTTAGCAGTTGAAAACTTGAAAGCTACATGCCTTAGGAATTGATCTTCAGGAACTGAAGTATATAATGATGTAACTCCAAAGATGTCCATCTAAGCATCGTTTATATAACAGGAGAACAAATTGAAAACAACCAAGAAGTCCAATGATAGGAGATTGGTTAGATAACTCATGCTATAATACATTCTTACAATGGAATATTACACAACCATGAAGATGGCTGTTATGCTTGAGTGGACATTTGATATTAAAGAATTATTGCAATTTTTTTAGATGTGGTAATATTACTGTGGTAACGGTTTTAGAAAGAGCTCGTCTCTAGATAGTTGTTTAAATACAGAGGGTAAAAAATGCATACACATTTTAAGAAAGGAAAAACTGTATTAAAATTGTAATACTCAATATATACCAATAACAAAGGATGAATACAAGCCATGTATATACATTTTTTTGGCACCCTTGGTATTTACAGATAAAATGATAAATGCTTCAAAATAACGGGAGGAGGGTGATATATAAACGAAATAAGATTGGCTATGAGTTGATAATCATTGATCTGAGTAATGGGTGCATAAAGGTTAATTATATTATTCTGTCTGCTTTTATAGATATTTGAACATTTTCATTCTAAAAAGTTTAAGAAATGAAGTTGTGGCTGTGTATTTATAGACATGGAAGACATGTATAATCTATTGCTAAATAAAAATCAGGTTACCAAATGGTATATGCAGAATGGATTTTTTTTAAATGAAAAAATACACATGTATATATAGAAAATTATTGAAAGTTGATATGCCAAAACTATGAATAAGGATTATTCCTGGGTGATGTAATTGTGTGTGGTTCTATTATTTATTTATCTCTACTTATCTGTATTTGTAGTTTTCCAAGATTGTTTTGTGTATTTTTAAAAAGTCCTTTAAAATATAGGGCTTGGGAAACTGTTTGGTAGTGTCTATTAAAGATAAGCATATGCGAACTCTATGAAGCAACAGGTTCATTTTTAGGTATATTCCCAACAGAAGTGCGTGCATATGTTCAGCAAAACACATGTAAAAGAATGCTCACAGCAGCTCTGTTTATAACAGCCCCCACATGGAAACAACCCAAATGTCCGTCAACACTAGGTAGATATGTTGCCCTGTCTTCTAGCAATGGAAGCGATATAGAAACTGAGAGAGAAGAAACCCCAACTGCATGAGGCAGTATGGATAGCACAGAAACATGTTGAGTGAAAAAAACCCAGATACTCGAAGATGGCCAACTGCACAATTTCATGTATGTAAAGTTCAAAACAGGAGAAACTAAATCTTCGAAATCAGGAGAGTGATTTTCTTTGGGGTGGGGTAGTGACGGGATAGTTCCTGGGGGGGGCTTGGTAATGTTCCCTTTTTGATGTGGGTTACGTGGGCGTGTTCATTCTGTGAAAATCTATTGAGCTGTGTGCTTCATGATTTGTGTGCTTTCCTGTATTATGTTATATTTCAATAAAAAGTTAAGCAAAATTGCAGGGCTTAATGCAGGCAGCCTGTACGCTAAGTGGTGGATTAGTGCTTTATTGTCCAGCCTGTGGCTACATCCATTAGAGTAATGGCTTGTTGAACAACCCCAATAGGAAGAGATTTAAAATTAATATGGAAATCCTGTACTAACAGCTGCATTTGCACAGTCTCCACTTAGGAGCTATCTATCCTGACTTTTCCCTCCCATCCTGTTTGCTCCAGTTGTGCTGAAAACGTGGCCTTGCAAGGTTCAGGTTGGGGTTTGGGTGTGATATGCTGGCTGTAGCCCCATGATTGGGGACAGAGAGCAATCCATGATGAGATGATCCTCACATCAGTAAAATAGTTACAGTCACTCGGGGAACATGAATGATGTCATACACACAGCGACTAATTATTGAGCCCTTACCATGTATCAGGCACCGTTCTAAGTGCTTTGGATGTATTAACTCATTTAATCTTCACAACAGCCCTGTGAGAGGGAGAAAGTGGTTTTGCAATCCCCACTTTGGGGATCAGAGAAATGAGGCAGCTTGTTCGTCCCTCTGTGGCTTGTAAGTGCCGGAGCTGGGATTTGAACCTAAGCAGTGAGGCTCAAAGCCTGCAGGGGTTCATTGGACAGAAGGCAGCCCTGTGATTACTGCTCTGAGCTAGGTCCCCTCCTGGCTCAGCCTGGCCACGTGATCTTTTCAAGGAGACATCTAGTCACCTTCCTTTCTGTCCCCTGAGCCTGATGCCTAGAAATAGCCGAGGAATTCTGAAGCATGCATGCATGCATTCATTCATTCAACAGGCATTTATTAATAACCTAGTATGTTATATCCCATACCACACATAAAGAAACTGAGGACTACAGAAGTGAAGTGATTTTCTCCATGGCCACCCTGCTGTTAACTGGTAACATTGGGATTTGACCCCAGAGCCTGCGAATTTTCCACTATGCTACGTGAGCCCTCCAAGCCTGGCTTCTTACAGCCAGAGAGAGCACACTGCCTGTCATCTGGGAAAGAATCTCAGGAAACAGAAAGTTTTGTGCAAACCCCTATGTAAGGAAAGGCTCAAGGCTTCAAGATATTTTGATGCTTAAATTTGCATACAGGGTCTTCTAGTTTAGAGGATTTTTTTAGATCAAGTCTGGGTTCAAATGGGAAGAGTGCTGTGATCCATTAGTGATGTCTGCTTTGGGCACAGGACAGAGGATCGGGGGCTCATATACATCTATCATCCTGGACCTAACTTTTATTAAATTATCAGCTTCATCTCTTGTTGGGAGAAGCTCACTCTACCTCCTAGCTCAGGCACAGACTGTACCTCAAAGTGAATGTTCCTTATAAAATGTCATTAATTCATAAAACAGCCTAAGAAACAGGGTGAGATGATAAAAGCATATTTCCTCTTGATTTCTCTATCTTTGTGAACTAAGACATCATTTTAGTCAGGCTCCTTGGCTGGCAAGCTAGCCCGATCAAGAGGGGTTTATTGTAAGAGTACATGTCCTCACATAGAGGCGATGAAAAAATCTCATGGGAATCCAAGATCGGAACCTCATACAGAGAGCAACTAGAGCTTTTCTCCAGAGGATAGCTTTAGGAACCACAGTAGCAGGGGTCTGAAAAGCTTCAGGTTGAATACTGGCATTAATTACTCAAGGACTTTCTTCTTTTGTGCTTGTTCTGTTCTCCTCAAACCTCCCATTTGGTTTCTTCTCCAGCTTTACTTATAGCATCTGCTCACCCATCATCATTTTTCCCTTTTCCCTTTGGCTTGCACACGGCTCTCCATGGCCCCCTGGCTTCCCTTCCTAATTGGCTTGAAACTCCTGCTCTCACTGCTACCTGCTCGATTCTTGATTTGGTTTCCACTTTACATTCTCAAGAGTGCTTGTGTATGTGTGTATGTGTGTGTGTGTGTGTGTGTTTGTATCTATCTATCTATCTATCTATCTATCTATCTATCTATCTATCTATCTTTCTTTCTTTCTAGTAATACTAACTCGTGTCTCAAAGGCCAGTTCCGAATTGGCTATCCGACTATGGCAGATTGAAAAAAAATGACCCCCATCCTCTACCCTCCTGCAATGTGACTTTGTAACTCTTCCCATCAAGAAGTGGAGTCTATTTCCCCACCTCTAATCTGAGCTGGATTTGTGACTCACTTTGGCTCCAAGAATATGGGGGAAGTGATGTTTTGTCAGTTCCTAGCCTAAAGCTCAAGAGGTCTCACACACTTGCGTTCTCTCTCAGAATCCTGCCACCATGAGAACAGCCCTAGTTAACCTGCTTGAGAATGAGAGAACATGTGGTTTGGGCCAAGGCCGTCCTAGACTTGCCTTTGGCCAGCTGTCCTCCGAATGCACGAGGGAGCCCCAACCAACATCAGCAAAATCACTTACCCAAACCTCAGCTGATTACAAATGCTCAAGGATGCCCAGCTGAGACCAGAGAAACTCCCAACTGCACTGCAGACTTGTAATCACTAACACATGCTTATTATTGTAAGTCACTGAGTTTTTGAGGTGCTTTGTTATGTGACAATAGCTAACTGATACAATGACTTCAGGTGAATCTCTGAACTTCTGAGTCTCAGTTTTTTCATCTGAGAAATCGACCAACAAGACCTTCCCTGCCTGCCGCAGGGAAGATTTTAAACATGTTATGCACATATAAGATTCAGCAAATATTTATTGAGTGCCTACTTTAGGACAAGCACTGAGCTAGACTCTGAGCAGTCACAGGACAGGCTGACTCTGTTTTAGGATTATGTTAGTACCTTCTCCTTCCAGCCACAGGCCATTCACCAATAAACCAGAGCGGACACGCCTGCTTGAATGGCAGTGGAAGAGGGAGAGGTCAGTGAGTTCATCTAAAAGGCCCGATGGAAATAGCAATGGACTAACTATCTCATCAGCTGATTTATCCCACAACTTTATATAGAAAGCATCTCCTTGACTCACTTCCTCTACTAAGTTAATATACAGGCCTCCCCCTTTATTTTTAACTGCTAAGTTCTAGGGATGGACAAGAGAATTAATTCATCCCATCAGTAAACATTCGGGGACCATGACAGTGGACATGGTATACTCTAGGCTATGACAGATCTTATGTCCTAGTGAGGGAGGCAGAGATAAAAACAAGTCATTGTAGCACACTGATCCTGCCTTTCCCCTCATCTCATCCAACTCACGAGTAAGTCCTGTGGCTCCAAATGTACCCTGACTCCATCCATTTATGTCCAGTTCGCTGCTCTTTGCCTGGCCAAGCCATCGTCATCCCTTAACCGTAGTCTTCCAATTGGTCACCATGCAGCACATGGGGTGTTGTTTTAAAAATCAGATCATATCCTTCCCTTGTTCAGAGCCCTCCGATGGGTTCTCATTGCACCTAGACTAAAACCCCACTTTCCACCACGGCCTATGCGGCCCTAGGCCTTGTATGATCCAGCCTTTATCTCTCTAATTTCATCTGTTGCTTCTCTCACCCTCTCTCACTCTGCTCCAGCGACACTGGCCTTCTTTCTGTTTCTGCAGCATTTCCATCTTGTTCCCAGTTTGGTCCCCATCCACCTGTTGTACTCTGAAATATGCCCCCCACCATATCTTTGTGTGAATGGTTCTTTCTCACCACTCAGGTATCAGGTCCAGGATGCCCTCTACAGAACTGCCTCCTCGGACCACGCTAGCTCAAGTAGCAGCTGTCTCCCCATCACCGTGCTATAGACGTACGTGACCTTGTGTCATATTCTTCCCAGTATGCAGCCAACATGCCTCCAAATCCTGCCTATTTACTTGTTAACTTGTTTGTGGTCTTTGCCCTATTATAATACACATCACTGTCTCTCATTCACAGGAATCTTGTCTGTTTAGTTCACGGCTGTGTCTCTAGTACATACCTGGTGTACACTTGGTGATACCTGGCACTCAATAAATATTTGTTGAAGAAAACGAATGAGCACAGAAAACTAAGGAGGACTGAGAAACGTCTAACCCCATACAAAAAAAAAAAGCTCCTTCCTTTGCCAAAATCCACCTGTGTTATTTCTAACTGCCTTGCTTCAACTGTCTGTCAGATGTAGCTTGAGAGCAAAGTCTCAGACCCCATAAACACTTGCAAATCTGTACCCTGCTGGGGCTTACTGGGGGAGGGAGATTAATTCATCACTGTGTATTTGTAATTGCCTGCACCTAAGTAAACATTACCAGGGTAAAGCACGGCTTCAGGTTCAACTTTTCTGTTGTTTTTAGTTTTTGCAGAGATGTTTATTTTCCTTAAAACACTCCCAGTAAAAAAGCACTGGCAGCTTGGGAGGAAGATACGTGTTTGGCTTCAACAGGCAGCCCCGTCAAAGAACGGGGCATGTGCAGATGCCCCATTGTCACCTTGCGCTATGAGAAATCGGGCACGTAAAGGCATAGCGAGCTGCTTAGTGCCACCCAAACATCTGGAGGAACGGGTGAAGAGGAAAGCGGTTCAATTTTTATTCTTTTTAGCATCATGTTAAATTGGCCATGAAACCAGGGATGGTGCAATTGAATTATAAGGGGGCCGAAGTATTAAATAAAAGTCTAGGAGATAGTCAAGGTGTTTGGCTCAAGGCAGGCAAGATTCTAATAGGTGAAGCAGATTTGAAAAAACAGTAAGTGGAAAAGACAACTTTTTTTTTTTTTTCTTTTTGCTAATAATTTGCCTCATTTAATATCAGGAGATGGGGTCATGGGGGTGGCATCTTTTGGAGAGGTGATTCCCCCTGGGAACGTGGCTCCATGTGAGACTCTGAGACTAAGCTTCATCAGCCCCATGGAGCTGGGGACATTCTTTGTAGGGTTATCCCCACACTGACTATTATATTAGTCTTCTCCGGCTATCATAACAGAATTACACAGACTGGGGGGCTTAAACAACAAACATTGATTTTCTTATAGTTCTGGAGGCTGGAAGTCCAAGATCAAAGAGTTGGCAGGGTTGGTTTCTCCTGTGGCTTCTCTCCTTGGCTTGCATGTGGCACCTTCTTGCTGTGTCCCCACAGGGTCTTTTACCTCTTCCTCTTTGTATAGGGTCGCTAGTCCTGTTGGGTAAGGGCCCCACTCTTATGACCTCATTTAACCTTAAGCACCTCTTTCATGGTCCTGTCTTCACATACAGTCTCCTTGTGGGTTAGGGTTTCCTTATAAGGATTTTGGAAGGAACACAATTCAGTGCATGACACCTATTGAGCACTTGAAATGTGGTTGGTCCGAACAGATATGTACTCTAAGGGCAAAATATACGCTGGATTTTTCATCATTCATCATTTTTCATCACTTTTCATCATGTATTCAAAACAGAATACAAAGTATCATTCATACTTTTTATATCGATTACACGATGGTAATGGATATATTGGGTTAAGTAAAATGAATTATTAGAATTGTTTTCCCCAGTTTCTTTATACTGCTTTTAGTGTGGCTACTCAAATATCTTACATGACATGCGTGGCTCTTACCTTATGTTTCTGCTGGATAGTGGGTGTCCGGAGACTTCCAAGGGCTGTCACAGTCATCCCGCCTGTGGTCAGTGCGGCCCTGTCTTGACCCCTTCCTTGGTCCCTTTCACCCCTTTCCTTTGCCCCACCTTCAATGCCCACACCTTCCTGCCTCCTCTTGGGCTTAGTCATCCAGTTCCATCCAGTTGTGCTGCTGGACTGGTCCAGGGTGGAGATGCAGGTGAGCAGTGGAGCAGGAGGAACTTGTAGGTGATGGAGGTGAAGGAAGGAAAGGTCTCGCTGGGATGTGGCTCAGAGTGGGAGACACGTAAGACTCACAGGCATCTGTGCTGCCTGCATCCCCCCCAGCACATCCTGGTATGTGCTGTGCTAAACGAGTCTCCATCTCTTACTCCGCCTTGAGTTGCTTTGCCAAGAGCCCCATTTACGATCCCACCTTGGATCATTCCAGGTCTCAAGTAGTAGTAAAGGGGAGAGGAAAACAAGTCTCATCTTGCCCCACAGGGATAAATAAAGTATGGTCCTAGACCTGAATTTGCTCACATTATCTGGAGGAAGGTGGGGCGGGATGGATGGATACGTATGGCACTATTTTCAAGGCCGTGTCAGGGGCACTTTATGTGCGTTATTTCACCCAGCCCTTCAAACAGCCTCACGTTATACTCGTTTTACTGGTAAGGAAACAGCGACTCGGGGAAGTTAAGGAACACCTCCAGTGTCACGGGCCAGCAGGTCGCCGGCCAGTATCTGAGACCGAGTCTAGCTGACTCTCTGCTCCCGTGCTATAGGCCCTGGAGGAAAGAGGGGAGGTTTTTCTGGAGCACATGGGAACTCTGTTGAGTTGGATTCAGGTCCAGGTAGGAAAGCAGAGGGAATTCTAGGCAGGGGACTGGTGTGCGCACGAATGGGGCTGTCAGTCTGATACAGGTACTCGGAAAAGGCCAACCAGGAAGTGGATCCTTACAGGGTTACCCTCCTGTAAGTCTTCTGCTTAATGTTTGGGGCTGGGGGGCTACCAGTGGGGCTTTGCAAGGATTGTCGGCACCACCCCGTAGCCTGCTAATCCCTGTCAGGTCGTCGTCCATGGGTTATTCCATGCGGGGCTTACTCACCGGCTTCGAGTAAGGTCCTTTTTGAGGTTTATTATTTCCTTGTCCATATACTTGATGCTCTTTTTTGACTTCTCTGGGACCTGAGGGGGAGCCAAGCAGTGAAAGAAAAGAGTGTTAGTACATCTGTTACAAGTGGAACCAGGCTGCAGGCGGCTCCTGCGTTTTATCTGAGATGTGTGATGAGGTTGGGGGTGGGGGTGGGGGTGGTTCTAGGCAGCACAGCATCCGTTATACCAAAACGGGACCATGTGGCATGATGGAAATAGCAAGGGCTTTGGAGACAGGCAGACCTCCGCTCTGATCCTGGTTCTGTCTGGTGACTGGCTGTGTGACCTTGGACAGATTACTCAACCTCTCTGGGCCTCCGTTTCTTCAGCAGACCCGGGGAATAATTCCTACCTTGTGATAATTAAACTAATTGCCAAATTTCTGACTTACAACAAGCATTGGAAAATGGAGCCTTCTGTTATTAGCATTATATCCAATGTAAAGCAAAGAATTAAATGTTAACAATCAGTGTTGGCAGCATAGGTAGCTGATTAGGAGAGCTGAAGCTCGTCAATGTAGAGATGCAACTGTACTTTCCCCCCTCGTTGGCCCCCCAGCAGGATTTTAGGAGTGAATTATCCAGGTAATGGTTCCTGGGTTTTTCCTTCCCCTTCTTGTATTCACTGTATTCATTTGCCTTGCCTAGCCATAGACGAAACCTCCCAAGACTTAAACTCATTACTCAGAAGTTGATACCAGGTCAACATAAAGAAGAGAGTTAAATGAACTGTATTTTAATATGAAAGTCACTTTTCTCAGCCACCAGTTTGGTGGCACAATAACAAGGTTATTATCTAGATTATCCTGTCTTGAAATTAAATTCCTGCAACATTAGGAGTTGTTTGGTGTTTTTTTTTAAATAAAAGGAAAGGCCAAGAAATTACGGGAAAATGAATGCATTCAGGTGCAGCTGGAGGGAGGTACATCGTGATGACTGTTCTGAAGGGCAGTTCGTCAGTCAATGCTGTACAGTCAGTGCTGTACACGTGTGTGTGCCCTTGGAGCGAACAATTCTTCTGTTGTCAAGCGTCCTGTGGGAGTATGCCTGTGTGGGCACAGAGGTTCCCCAACAAATTCTTCACTAGGACGCTGATTTAAGAGCAAACTCTTGGAAACCGCCTATACATCTTAAACACTCATGATGCAGCGAAACAATAGAATACTGTGCAGCAATTAAATGCAATGACAATATAATGATGTAAATACATACATATATATATATATATATATTCGAGTAAGAAGACATGTTACAAAGTAATATGTATCAGATGATTCTGTTTTGTTTTTTAATGATCTATGTGGATGCACACATATCAAGAGACATGGAAAGCCATACCTCCAAGTGCAGTGATTCTCTCCAGGGGTGGGATCCTGGCAAATTTTATTTCTTTTTCTTTGCTTATGTGAATTTCCTATTACCTTGCAATAAGTATTCATCAGATATGTAATAAACAAAGAGAAACAATTGAAAAATTTAAACAGCCAAGTGAAGTTTGACTAAGGCTGATTGGAAGCCCCGTCTCAGGAGTGGTAGGTAGGGTTGGGTTAACCCTGAGGAAAGAAGGCAGAATGAGGACGGGTCAGGCACTCACGAACAGAAATCATAATATGGACAGACAGGTGCGAGGAGGAGGCGTGGTGTTTTCCCAGCAGTTACCCTCACGCACCTTCTCTGAAATGAAGTTGGGCTTGGATGCCTGCTTCTCTGTGCCTTTGAAATGGAACATGGGAGGTAAGGAGTGTGGCTGGATCAAAGGCGAGTGACATCTGCGCTTGGGCAGTGGGATGGAATGTGGAGTCTGCGTGGAGTGAAGGGACGGGTCCTGGCCGTTCTGATTCTCAGCCTTTTTTCTCCTGGCTCACCCAGCCCATGTTCTGGGCAAGGCAGCTCAGGTGCAGGCTGGGAGTTGATGGCCATTCCCCATCATTGCGGCTTCTTCTTACCCACTAAATTAAGTAATAGGACGCAAAACAAAAGAATCTGGGCTAGCCTTGAAGAAGCTCAACTGGCGATGAAACAGTGAAATCATTTCTAAACTTCATCTCTTTAGCTATTATTAAGAATGACTTATAGGGAACCTGTCTTGCTCACCTCAGTCCACTAAAGGGTTTCAACCCCTGGGCTGAAAATTGATGGCAGATCTATCAGTTTTTATCTTGAGGGATGGGTGAAGTGGGTGGAGAGACAGACCTCCAAGGAGGCATGTCAGGATTTTCAGGAATACTTGAAAACACTTCTACATAATAGACATTTGCTTTTCTCCCTCCCCCATTATCCCTTCACCCTCCCTCTCCATACCAGTTCCCTGGTTACACTTTCTTGCACCATTAGGAGATACTCATGGTACTGGCAGCAGGGGTGGTCCCCAATGGCAGAGCCCAACCCCCATCACAGTGACTGGTCTGGGGATGGTCGTGTGACCCAGTTTGGGCTAATAAGACGCAAGCAGACATTTTCCTGGGGCTTCTAGGAAGCATGATCCCTAGATCTTCTAAGGAAGCACAGGCAAGGAAGTTCTATTTCCTCATTGACTATGACCAGAGGAGCAGACATTCATGGGAGTTGGTCGCTGCCATTTTGTGCCCAGGAGGGGAGCCATTTTCCAGCTGAAGAAGATGTGGGGGAAGGCAGAGAGTCAAAGAAAAACTTGTCCCGTGCTGCCTTGCTGAACTAATCAAGCTTCACTAAGAACCTAGACTTTTCATCACATTTCCTTTATTATTTAAACCAGTTCGAATTGGCTTTTCTTTTTCCTGCAATCACAAGATTTCTCTCTGAAATATGTCCCTCCCTCGGGTGTGCCAAGGCAGTCAACCGATCAAGAATTATTTTAACTCGTCCTCTGTCCCCACCACTTCCCCTTTTGGGGCATCCAGTTCAGATGACCTCCATTCTGGTGCATTTTGCAGTGAAAGCATCGAGACTGACCATGTTGAGATCAAACATTTGAAATCAAGGTGGCCTCTCTATCTCATCCCTCTATTTTTTTTTTTGAACACCCCATTAATTCTTTCCTTCAGGACCAAAGTCACTTTCTTAAAAGACACTGTGAATTAAATATACTTAAGAACACGGAAAAAACAAACACACTCAAATTTCCCTGCCAGACAATATGAAATCCATGATTGAAACCCTGCTTACGGTCACAGTCCAGTAACCTGTCACTCTCCTAAATGTCTCAAGTTACAGCCTCCTCAGCAGCTATGCTACTGTCTACACTTCAAGCATTCCCTCTCTCCCCCCAGATCCCACCTGGCGATAGTTGCCTATACACCAGGATTCACACTACTATAAAAGAGTACATTTGTATTGACCGGAATTGGTGCTGAACAATTTCCAGCAGCAAAGCCAAATTGTGTCCTCAACCTGACACGGAGCTTGAGCAGGACAAGATCCTCCCCCACAAACCCCGCAATTATGTCAGCATTGCAGTCGAGTCTCGGGAAACCACTTTCATTGTTGTTTAATTACAATTATAATAAGCCAGTGGTGACAACTGGCATTGAATGAGGGAATTCTGGTTGTCAGGACATTTACAAACACCATGTGATATTAACACAATTAAAAGTTTACAAAGCACCCAAGAATCACTCTCTCTACAAACTTGCTGGACGGCAATTTCACCATGTGTATGACCAGCCTGAAAAATACATTTCCTTTTACCCCAGCGATTCCATTTCTGTCCAAGGAAATTATACAACAAGGATGAAAAGACTTACCCATGAGGGTGTTTATAACAGCAAATGTGAATAAGAGTGACAAACATCTCAATGTCCAGCAATAGACAGTTGGGGGGATAAATCACGGTCTATCTAGACAGAGGTATGTGATGCATTTGAATTTGGTGCTATTATTTAATGTCGCTATAGATGTATATTTATTGATATGGAAAGAAACACAATTTCAAGTTAAAATGCATGTTATAAAATATAGAGAACTTAGATCATAGAGAGTTTTAAAATTTATGTTCATAATTTCTAAAACTTTATATGATCTGAAACAAGGTATATTTTAAAATATTGATATATGGCAGGGAATATGTATAATTATATTATAGGCTGGAAGCAAATATAACAAATTGTCAATAGCTATATTATCTCAGGATGCTTGAATTATATGTAAACAGTAATTTTTAATTTGGTTATCTCTTTTCCTAATTTTAAAATAATTTACATATATTACTTGTCTAATAAAATAATAGTGTTTCTCATGTTTGTAAAGCAATTCTGGCTAATTCTACCAGTATAAGCAAAACGTAAGATTTCAATGCTGGTTTAAACTGAGTAATCTAAATGTCTGGAATCATGTAAGTTAATAGTTTACTTTAATACACTGTGTCATGCAGGGTCTAGGCAGGAAAACAGAGCTCATGCCGGGTAGTTCAATAGAGGCAATTTAATATAGGGGAGCAGTTACAAAGGTGTTGAAAGAGCTAAAAAGCCAAGTAGGGGACGGCAAAGAAAAGCTAGAGATTAGCAAAAGGAAGCTTCTACCACCTCCAGGGCTGGTGGGACTAAGGGATGAAGGGGTCCTCACAAACTCTGGAATTGAGCCACCTTGGCAGAAGTTGTTCTCATGGAGTAGATAGGTGGTTTCAGTTGGAGGTGCCACCAGAAGCTGAGAGAGAGGAGAGGGAGAAATGCCCTGACTTCTCTTTCTTTCTCTCACTCTGCAATTTCCTGCTGCGTCTCCTATTGGCTGAACCTACCTGGAAGCCAGCTGGCAAGGGCACCTGGGAAATGTAGTTTGCAAGGATCAGCCCCCTGTGGGGAGCAGGAAAGGGAAGGAGGGTCAAAAACAAATGATTATGGTTATAGCTTATATAAATGCTTTGGCTTCAGGCGCTGACCAGCTACTTTTGAACTACCAAGCTGGTTCTCCCTTTAATCAAGGACGCCTTTGCAGATGGTAACTTTATATATTCTTTATCTTTTGATCCTAAGCCTGAGATTCCCAGAATTTTCCGTGACTTAGAGGCTTATCCAGAATTGGGATCTCTCTCTCTCTCTCTCTCTCTCTCTCTCTCCCCCCTTCTCCCTCTCCATCTGAATCATTATCAAAACCCCTATATTTCTAGGAAATCCAGAACCCTCCTACTTCTCCCAGTTTCTTTCCCTTGGGAGGTATTGTATATTCCTTATCTTTGCAGACCACTTCCTCTTGCATCACACTATGTGTTCTGTGTCCCACACCCTATAGGTCCTTATCGTTAATAAACAAACTGGTGCTAAATATTTCCTCCCCACTGACACTGATTAATATATCTCCCTACCTACTGTGTTTCCCCGAAAATAAGAACGAGTCTTACATTAATTTTTGCTCCAAAAGATGCATTAGGGAGTATTTTCAGGGGATGTCTTATTTTTTCATGTACAACAATCTACATGTATTCAAATACAGTCATGTCATCTTCTTCTGGAACATTGTCGTCACGTACTAAATGCATCCGTCTGGCTGACGATCTTAACTGGGTTTCTTTTCGGGGTAGGTCTTATTTTCAGGGAAACACGGTAGGTAACACATTTGCAATTCAACTCTACATTTAAGATCGTATTCTGGTTTTGAAACTAATGAACATTGTAGAAAATTAGGAAAAGATGAAAAAAAAAAGGGAGAAAATAAAAGCCAAGTATAACCCCAGCACCGTCTCTTTGGATGTCCTTTGTCTTGTTTTCTGTGACTGCTCCCAGCCGGGGCTCCTAAAAGCCATCCTAGTTAACTGTTTTTTCTTCTTCCCTTGGGAGTGCCATTGGCTCTATGAGCCTTCCACTTTTCCATTGCTTTGCCGAGTGGGGGGGATGCCTCCATTTTTTGGTTTCCTGGGAAATAAAGTCCAATCTCTTTAGCCCTGTCTACCTTTTTCGTGCAACATGTGTCCTTTCTCTAGTTGATCTGTAAATGGGTCTTTGAGAGCAGGACTGTGAGAAATGTTGTGTGATGTTCTGTACTGTGTCAGGTTCAAAGCTGATAAATGTGTGTGGGGAGGTGAGAGCACAGACTCATAGTGAGGAGGGGGTGGGGCTGATTTTGGGGGCAGGTATATGCACATTTACTATTCACGTGCTGGGCCGGTTTACATAGTAGCATTGGAAGTGGTTTGGTTTAATGTGACAGCTGAGAAGTGGGAGGTGGCAGGAATGAATGGAAAGAGCTTTGTCGTCTGACAGACCCAGGTTGGAGTTCTGGCTCTGTCACTTAGATGTTGGGTAGTCTTGGGTGAGGTACGTACCTTCCCGGAGTCGATTTCCACATCTGTGAAACACAGCTAAGGGTGTCTACCAACAATGTTATTGCTCACCCCCGTGCCAGACACGATCCTGAGTTGCTCTTCTTTGAGCTACATGATTCCATTTAGACCTTGCCATACTGTTATTCCCATTATGGAGAGGAGCAAGCTGAGGCTTCACAAGGTGAAAATGACATTCTTCAGGTGGAAGAATCTGGATCTGAACTCAAGTTCAAGTGACATCAAAGCATGTGTTCTTATCCACTACTTCGTTCTGCCCCTGCCCTTCCATTTTGCATAGTGGGGGTTGAATAAGGGATAGAAGTTGCTAGTTGTGAATTTATAGATACTACCTCCAAAGCTTGCCCACTGGGTTTTGTTAAATGCTGTCCTACAAATTTTCATATGACAGAAAATCAGAATGATTTTGTTGACGGTTGTGGCCAGAAAGCCAATCTTTTAAATATCTGTTGTTCTCTTGTCTTTTGTAAGAGGATGTTCCAAACCTGTCTTTGTTATTTCTTAAAATATGATCTACTTCCTAGAATCAGATTAAGATGGAAATGGATTCCTGCTAAATGTGCTTGGGCTGATACAGACGTCAGGAGAACAGCTGGGGCGTTCCACGGAGGGGTGGTGCCGGGGGGGGGGGTAAGCGAGACCATGTGCCGTGTGAGAAGAGCAAAGAACAGGACGAACAAGTTCCAGACTTATTATGGAGAAGCTATAAAGAACGAGATAGGCAGAGAGTAGGTAGGATCCACGGCACGAGCCTACAGGCCAGCCCAGAGAGAGCTTAGTTAGCTTGCACACCGATATTTACGCTTTTGGTGGTTTTATGGTGATGATGGATACTTCCTTTGGAGAGAGTGAAGGGTTTTGTTTTTGTTTTTGGTCATAAGTCGTATATATAAGGCAGGTACCTACCTATATAGGGATAACCTGGAATGAGTGATCTCATTCACATGCAGTGTTTCTCTGAGGATGTTGTTGGATGAATTTAACATGTAAATTGATAGATTAAGTAGAGCAAAATGCCCTTCCTCATGTGGGCGGGACTCGTCCCATCAGTTAAAAGCCTGAAGACAGCAAAAGGCTGACCTGTCCCAAGTGAGATGGAGCTTCTCTTGCCTCACTGCCTTTGAGCTGGGACATCCGTTTTTTTTTCCTGAACTGAAACATTGACTATTCCTGGGTCTTAAGCCTGCAGGCTTTCAAACTAGAACTTACACCATCAACTCTCCTGGTTCTTAGGCCTTCAGACTCAGACTGGGACTACCCTACTAGCTCTCCCTGTTCCAGTCTGCCAACGGCTGATCTTGGCACTCATCAGCCTGGCACAATTGCATGAACCAATTTTTTTATAATACATCTCTTCATGTCTATAGCTATCTATCCCTATTGCCTGCATGCATCCTATTGGTCCTGTTTCTCCAGAGAACTCTGACTGATACATCTAGTCTCCTTGTATTTAAAACTTGGGCCCTCGGCCATTACATCTCCCTGAAAATACAGTCTTTTCCAATGCTTCATGTCAGAGGGAAAGATGTCATACTATCATTTGTTTTCTTAAATCCTCTCTGTTTTCTAAGGCGGGTGATTGGTTTGCTGAGAAGGAAGATGAGGATGAAAGATGGATATTGGAGGAGCACAGAGAGAGGATGAACGGTACCAGTTAATAAAGACAGTCATATATTATGGAGGGAGCCTTGGGGCCAGGAGAGGGAGGAACTGGCATCCAGGGGGGAAAAAAAGCGCAGGTTTAAAGGACAGTTTTATAGGTTTTTCTTCCATGGGATGCAGTGTAACCCTCCCTGCCATCTCTTCCATGCAACTTCCAGAGAAATCTACATTAGGCGCTGGCACTGTGGGAGAGGGAATTGTGCTTTGAGGGGCTTGACAAGGTGAGAGCCAGGGGTGGAGGAGTGACAGATGCAGGGGGACGATAGGATGTGGATTCTGAGTCCCAGCTCCTCGTTCCACTCGTTGTGTGACACCAGGTCAGTCACCTTCTCTGTACCTCAGGGCTCGCACCTGGCACCTGCCCGGTCTTCATCTAAGAGTTGTGACGGAACTAAGAGGCGTGCTTAGTACACAGGGCTTTGTGAAGCAAACGTACCAAGGAAATGGTTCTGTCATTGCCACTGTATCATGAATATCTGGAGTTTTTACGAAATTGAATCATAAATTGTAAATGATAGATGTGACGTGAGTGAGATTACAAAATTATTCCCAAATAAACTCATTAAGGGCGGATTAAGGCCATCCACAACCCTGCGAGTCAGCAATGGTGGCGATGCAGCAATATAACAGTAGGTGGCGCTAGATGCCATAGCTTTTAATCAAGTCCTGATTTCACACTTTTCTCACTTTGATTGAAATGGAAATTGGCTACCAACCTCAATGGGCCCCCATTATCTCTGGGATTGAGTTGGCATGCCAGCGGCGAAAGTGCTATCCACCCAGTTTGAGAGAGAGAGAGAGAGAAAGAGAGAGAGAGAGAGAGAGAGAGAGAGAGAGAGAGAGAGAGAGAGAAACTTTAATGAAATACATTCATCTCATAAACTCATAAACTGTTTTGAAAGACTAGCTGTGAGGGGCCTACCGTCCAGCTATTGGGCACCAGTAGCCAATGGGACTCCATATGGGCTGCTGTGCAGAGTCTTGGAAGAGCTTCAGGATGTGACACCGGCCCCAGGATGTAACAACAACCTTGCCAACGGTACTTCTGTTTAACAACTATAATAGCGCCTACATTTTCAGCACCTTCCATGTGTCTGGAAACGTGCAGGGCTACCCCTTAGTAAGCAGTGGCTCTCTGGAGCTCCCTGCAGTCTCATCTCATCAGAAAAGCGTTATTTGATTGATTAGCAATGTCTGCCATGGTCCCAGCAAGGAAAAGCAGCACCATGGCACACAATTGCCACTTCCACGCTGGGCACTTTACCTGCCTTTTCTCACTGAATCCTCATGATGACCCCAAAAGGTAAAGTGACTGAGGAGCCTGACACTCAGATTAATGAAATAACTTGTCTGAGGTCACCCAGCTGGAAAGCGGGAGAATCAGTTCAGCCAGTCTAGTTGACTGAAGGGCTCCCGCCGCTGCTTATTACACCATGATTTTACTTCCTTTCCTGAAAATGAAACAAACTATTTGGCAGTTCATCCTAGAGAAATGAAACAAGTTGTGACCCAAGAAAGTCAGTCCCTTTTCGTATTGTCAGTATCCTCCTGGGGGGAAGCTTATGTGAGGTAGGGGTTAAGTCCCCATGTGGCTTCAGTTCTGTTTCTCTCTTCCTGAAAGAAGACGAAGTTGGCCATCTTTGCAAAATCCAAGTGAACCCCCAGAAGGTCCAAAGGAACCCAGCCTCCCATTGGTTAATAACTATTCGCTCCATTTTCCACATGAGAAGCAGAGGAAGAGCCAAATTTAAGGCAGTGGTGGAGGGTGAAAGAGTCCAGATGCAGAAGAGCTGGTTGGGGCTTGAATTCTTACTGGAAGGAGCCGACACGTGACTCTACGGCTGCTGCGAGATGACTTGTGATGCTGTGTGCATGATGCCGTTCGACGCCAAGTGACATGGACCATAGCATGAGCTTGAATGAAGGGCAAGACTAGCTGAAATAGTTCTTAAATACCTCCTGTGAGTTAAAAACTGGCTGGGATGTGACACTGAACAAGACACTGACTCTGTCCTCAAAGAGCTCAGAGCCCAGTAGAGGAGACAGGTATGAAAGGGACAATTCAATGACAATGTGGTAAAGTGCAGGCACCAAACCCAGCCTCGGGCCGAAGGTTCAGAGGTGCACACTGCGCTGAACACAAAAAGTGGAGGGAAAAATATCTCAAACAGAGGGAATCATGAGGACTTGGAACGTAGAGTAGGATGGGGGAGGGGGACGGGCGATGAAGGTTCCTCTGCCACCCCCCCTCCCCCAAACACACACACAGGCGAAAACATGCCCAAAGCTGGTAATGCTTCTGAAAAGCCAGGAGAAGCCGCTTCAGCAAAATAAGCTTAGAGATGAGAGCCCTAGCTAAGGACTAAAGATGAGGCATTGGTTTTATTTCATTTCATGTTTTAGTTTTAGTTTTTTTTGGAATAGGTAGTATTTTCAAATGGTTTAAAAACATACAAAAGGGTATACAGTTATGAAAGTTATAAAGTATTACTTCCATCTTGTCCTTAAGCCATTCCCTTCCCTCCCTGGAGATACCAAGGATACCAAGTTCTTGTGTATCCTTCTAGAGAGATTTGATTGTTTAATAAGTGTACACACACACACACACACACACACACACACACACACACTCTTCTTTCCCGTCACAAGCACCCCCCCTTCACACAAATGGCACTATTGTTTGTGCAGCAATTACCCCCCATAACCGATGCACCTGGGAGAGTGCCAGAGTGTTGTGGGTGTATAGGAGGCCAGAGAAAAGATGACACCAAGCTCATGAGTCTTTGAACCTGGAACCAGAGGCATGAGTGGTGGCCTCAGATAACAGGCAGTTATCTGATGCTGGACTGGAGCTCGGAGAATAGGATGGAATAGAATAAGGTCTGAGGTACTGAATTAAGTGTCAGAGAGGGAGGTGGGAAATATGGGAAGGAGAGAGAGAGAGATGACTGCATTCCCAGCTGGCATCTTGATTGTGGCATCCAGAGACACCTTGAGCCAGAGGCCCCCAGGTAAGCTACAGAAACTAAGAGCTAATAAATGTTTGCTGTCCGAAGCCACTAAGTTTTAGAGTAACTTGTTACACTGCAATAGATACCTAACACACAGCCGCGGAGGAAGAAGCTCTCCGCAGGAAACAGCGGGTGACTTGGGTTACATAAACTCATTTAATTTCTCTTTAGGGCCTGGACGCAGGATTAATGGAGTGCTTGGGCCACGCAGATCAGTCTTTTCCATTGGCGAGGAAAAAGTGCTGGCCCATTTCAGGGCCTGAATCGGCCCCAGCATGACTTGGTTGCAACAAGGTCTTCCCATAACTGAGCGACCACAGGAGACAGTAGATTGTAGTACTGAAAAGCACAGACTTTATTTTTTAAAAAATTAGTTTCAGGTGCACAAAACAATGTAATAGTTAGACATTTATCATTTATATCCCTCACACAGTGATAACCCCCCTCCCCCCATCTACTACCCCCCCGACATCGCACACAGCCATTACATTTCCACTGTGTCTATTCCTAATGGTGTACTCCGCTTCTTGTAAATATATATATAAAATTGTAGTTGGCATTCATTATTGTTCCGCTTCAGCTTCAGGTGAACAGGAAAAGCACAGACTTTAGAATCAGACAGAGTTGGATTCAAATCCCTGTCCTGCCACTTGCTGCTACTTTGAGCTGGAGCCCTAAGAAATACATGTTCTTAAATGCCCATTTTACAGGTTCAGAAACCCCCAAGTCAGGGAGGGTCGGGTGACAGGTCAAGGCTCTGTAGGCAGGGAAAGAGATCCAATGGTGATCATTCAGTAAACAAACTATTGAATTGTTTGCAAAGTAAAGTCAATAAAAGAACAATCTGGGACTTTCTTAATTGGTGTGTATACATGCATGTGTGTTTGGATAATTTTGATTTTCCCGGTGCACTTGGCAATGTGGCCTGTAGTGCTGTCACGCCCCCCCTTACACACACACACACCCCTCCCTACCCGGATGGGACATTCATGCCAAGTACAGTCAGAATATCCCCCTTCGTGGCCCTGCGCCGGCCCCGTGGGCATCGTGATGACTGGTCTGGCCCCGCTCACGATGAGCAGATGTTTCTTCCCAGCTGTCCTCAGACTGGTGTTTCCAGCCAGTGTGTCCTGGACAAATGCACCCAGTGCTGCAAAGGCTTCCTATCGGTGAAGGAGCGTTCCAAACACGAAACACAGCTGCAACCCTCTTGTGTTTCGTCCGTCCCTGCAGGAGGGACTCGCTCCCTGGTCTGTGGAATCCTCCAGTGTTCTGGCTTCAGCCTGAGGGTCCGTGGGGAAGGAAGGTGGGCTGAGGCTCGAGCACCAAGGCTCTGCTTGTATTAACAAGGTTACAAGAAAGTCAAGCAACTTCCATCTGATGTATTTTTTGTTGTATTCGGCTTACCTCTGTAGGATGTTTCATATTTGTATGTTTAACATAAAGTTCAAAACCACCGATTTAGGCAGCTATTATGCTTACGTTGTAAATTGTG
Organism: Rhinolophus ferrumequinum; assembly: GCF_004115265.2. Classification (NCBI taxonomy): domain Eukaryota; kingdom Metazoa; phylum Chordata; class Mammalia; order Chiroptera; family Rhinolophidae; genus Rhinolophus; species Rhinolophus ferrumequinum. The sequence goes on along the minus strand of NC_046308.1, from coordinate 12,456,975 downwards.
TGTGTGTCTCTTTCCTCCTCTAAATTCTAGCTTCGCAATGCATGCAGGGAGTGTGACCCTGTCACACTGCATCTTGGGTCTGGCACAATACCAAACACAGAGTGGTTTCTTGGCAGTTACTTGTTGAGTGAGAGGACGAAGGGGTGAAAACAAAACTGTAACATTAATTGATTTTCAACATTTACACCCAACTCATGACAAAGCCTGGAAGATGGAATTACGGGTCCAGAGCAGAATGTGGGTGTTCTCAGTCTTGACAGTGCAAATAGTCGTAAAAGACATGTGGCGAGCTGAGGAGGAGCTAATCCCTTCTACAAAGGAAGGGGTCAAAGATACTCTGTGGTGAGTGGGGCGAGAAATGCAAGTGTAACCTAGATGGTGGTGGTGGTTGTTGCTTTAAGACGTTGTTTTGTTTTTGGAGCAGTTTTAGGCTCACAGCAAAACCAAGCAAAAGGTGCAGAGGTTTCCCACATGCCCCCACCCACAGGCACAGCCTCCCCCATTATCTGTGTCTCCCCGCAGAGCGGGACGTTTGTTACACTTCATGAACCTACACGGACACACCATTGTCACCCCAAATCCATAGTTGACATGGGGGTTCCCTCTTGCTGTTGCCCATTCTATGGGTTTGGACAAATGTATAATGACATGGATCCACTATCCTAATAGTGTCATACAGAAGAGTTTCACTGCCCTGATCGTGTCTTTTTAAAAGTTACAGAATGGAAAAAAAAAAAAAAAGTTACAGAATGAACCAGTAGAGGAACTGAAGGCAATGCTATTATACTTTTGGGGGGATGGGAGTGGGGGGTGGGGAGTGTGTAAGGATGAAAAGAAGCCAGATCCTCATCTGTCAGAGCAGAAAGACATTAAAGTCTTACACGTGTAAACTGAGAAACTGAGGCAAAACTTAAATCGTTTGGAGAGATGGATCCCTGGGAGAACCAACGAGAAGTGTTAGGAGTTAGTTGCTGCCTGGGGGATGGCATCCAGAGTGAGAAGTAGACAAAGAAGAAGGGGTTCCTCTTTGGTCGAAGACTTCCCATGTTTTGTTTTCTGTTAAACCTGTGTAAGTTTTACATTAACTTAAAAAACAAATTACAGGAAGTTGAGAGCCCTAGCTGGAATTAAAATACAGAGCCCCACTTTCTTCCCACGAAAATGAACAAACACAAATATCCATTCTCACTTCGGAGTGAAGACAAAATTAATTTGGAAAAGAAAATGCAGCCGGGGAGAGGACTTAGCCACCTTAGGAAATTGAGGGAAATGTAATTGGGTGAGAATTACCTCCTTAATTACTTCTGACCAAATCAATAACGGTGCTAGGTGAGAAACCATGGTCGCCACCAATGAGTACCAAGTTGCTGAGAAACTTAATTGGGGTTCAGGTTTGTTTGAAAAAGCAAAACACCTTGCTTCTCGTCGTTAGCAAACACGGTTCTCGGAGGGCGAGTAGAGACGGGACACGACTGGCTGGCAGCGTGGGGTGGAGAAAATAAGAAGCTAAATCTACTTATTATTTTTAAACGGGAAAGCCTGAACAGAGAGCCCTTCTCCAAAGAAAGCCTGGATGCCCTGAATGGTGCCAGATGTTCATTTTCACAGTTTCCTGGGGCTAAACAAGGGAGAAGCCAGTTCGTAGTACAAATTAGAGGGAGGTGGCCCAAATAGCGGAGAGGTAGATGAGCGAGCATTTGTGTTTTTGAGCAGAAGATTCTGTGTGGGAACTGCAAAGATTTCTGCAGAACCATCTTGGATGTGCCTTTGGTGGGGAGGTGGGGAGGTCTTTGTTCCAAAGGGGCCCTGCTGGGCATACCTTCTAGGTCTTGCTGGGACATGGTATTTGGGCGGGCTTAAGATCCTATCTAGAGTTGAGATTGAAGTGTGCCCTACTTGCCTAACCTCGTGAGACACACTTGTCTCCATCAACATTGGGGCCTCTTGACAATTGTTAGGGCCGTCTCGTTTCTGTCTCACACTCTGTACCTGGCTCTTGGTTCTTCTGATTCTTGGATTTGTCTGTGAATCATCTCCTCTGTCCAGAATGTATTGGATATTTTTTCATTCAAAAAACGTTTACTGAGCTCCTCTGAGGATGCCAGCCCAGTGTTAGGTTCCCAAACGTCCCCTTCAGAGTCTCATGGGCGTAGTCAGACAATTAAGCAAATTACCATCCATGGTACATATGAGGTATGATCCAAAGATATGGTGACTATTTAAAAAAATTATTACAGTAAAAGACACATTGCCATTAATCCCCCTCAAAATATTCCCCCTCGCTACAAACACACTTATCCCATCATTCTTGCCACTTTCTGAAGCAGTTCTGGAAGTTCTCTTTTGTGAGTGTCTTTAGTTGCACTGTCATAGCTGCCTCCATGTCCTGAATTGATTCAAAACGTTTACCTTTCATGGTCATTTTGACTTTGGGGAAGAGCCAGAAGTCACATGGTGCCAAATCCGGTGAATAAGGTGGATGAGGACACACTGCAATGTTTTTATTTGACAGAAATTGCCATACCAGAAGCGATGCGTGACATGGAGCTTTTCTGTTGTGATCAACAAATATGGTGAATGCTGCTGCCGCGTGCCATCTAATGGAAAGGCAGGGATCTTCAATACGGGAAGCGGCACATCGAACCTTCGAAACAGTGGGTGACAAGTTTCAACTTGTTCAGTGCAGTCAGTTGGCTGTGAGCTACGGTTGAGAGAAGGTATGTTTTAAAGTGTGCCGTAAATCATCCTCCATCATGACAACGCTCTGTGTCACACATCGCTTCTGGTATACGGCAATTTCTGTCAAATAAAAACATAACAGTGTGTCCTCATCCACCTTATTCACCGGATCTGGCACCATGCGACTTCTGGCTCTGCCCCAAAGTCAAAATGATTCAGGACATCGAGGCAGCCAGGACAGCGCAACTAAAGACACTCATGAAAGAGGACTTCCAGAAATGCTTCAGAAAGTGGCAAGAATGATGGGATAAGTGTGTTCGAAGTGAGGGGGTGTATTTTGAGGAGGATTAATGGCCATGTGTCTTTTACTACAATAAAATTTTAAAAATTTAAACAGTCACCATATTTTTTGATCACACCTTGTACATAGTCTGTGGACTTGAGGGCTGGGTACACTTCTGCCCAAGCAAGGGCGGAGGGGCAGTCCTGGATGAAGGAAGTGACTTCTCTGTCCAAGTGGGTTCTTGAAGGACTAGGAGGGGTCTAAAAGAGGAGGAAGGAGGATAGTGTTCCAGGCAGAAGGAATGGCATGTGCAAAGACGTGGAGGTGGTCGAGAACTTGATACTGAAGATGGTTCAGTCCAAGTGGAGCATACAAATGGGGCAGGGTTGGGGGAGTGGTGAGGAAGGAGCGGCAGGTATCATAAGCTGCAGCTTGATTTATCTATGGGCTCTGTTTACCTGAGACAACTTGCTCTTTTGCTTAGGCCACTTTGAATTGGGTTTTTCTAGCATTTGCAATTAAAAGGGTCTTCTTGGCCATAATGTTGTTAGCACATGGCAAGTATTTTTGTCTAGAGGACCCCAAACTGTACCCCAGGAGAGTTATACTGCTTCCCTGTGGCTAAACCAAAATCCACAGGCGGCCGTTTGGAATCATCCAAGAGCATCAGAACGGAGAGATTGCCCAACACAGCCCCTCCGTCACATGACAGGTATACGGAAATGGCCATTTATTGAATGCTTACTGAGCGCTAGGTGCTGCCGTAGGCGTTTTACACGTATTAACTCATTTCACCCTTGCAACACATTTTGTGGGATAGGACTGTGATTAACTTCATTTTACAAGTAGAAAATGAACTTGCAGAGAGGTTAGGTACATACAGTTACATGACCAGGGACAGAGGTGGGGTTCAGATCCAAACTGCAGTTTGGTTCCAAAGTCTGTACTCTCCCTGCCCCACTAACCGATGTGCAACCCAAGGCCCAGAGAAGCTGAGCATTTTCCTGAGGTCAAACAGTAAAGCAGCAGAAGATGCCAGACAATCACATACAGCCAGCAGCAGGTGCAATGAATCATGTGATTTGGAGTCACATAGATCTGCATTCACTGGCCAGGGTCTCTGGCAAACACAACACTTCTTTGAGCTTCATTTCCATCGTGCACAGAGCCTACTGCACAGGCTTGTGATGGAGAGTCAATGCACTAATGTGTGTCAAGTTCTCAGGACAGAGCTGGTTTATGGGGTCTCTCAATAAATGCTAGTTGTTAATGTAATTGTTATAATTAATAAGCTGTACTGTTAATGAAGGTGTAAAATGCAGGTGCACTGCCACATGACCACGGGCAAGTCGCTGAATTACAGTGGCCGTTGGTCCCATCGGTAAAGTAGGGTTATTATCTGCCCTTTACTCATGACACCAGAGCATTACGAGGATTAATTAGAAGTTTTATAATGTGCAGTGCACTTTGATGCTCTATAAACATGGAAATGTGATGGTTGAATATTTATATAATCCCTGTTACTGAACATCTTGAATTGCTTTACTGATGTTAAAAAAAAAAAAAAATTCCAACTTTCCAAAGGTGTATAAATCTGAGTTGAATAAAAGAAGATTGGGCTTTTATTATCTGCCAAGTAAATAGGACTGGGCATCTGGGCATCGGGGACTGAATGCAATGCCAGAGTCTGGGGAATGTAGAAGGAGATGCTGAGCTCCTGGGGCTGTCTCTTCCTGTAGATTTGAGCTCATTCAGGGTTAAGACTGAACCTTGTCCTCCAGCGAATCACCAGTATTGAGCACAGAGCTTGACATGCAGCGAGCACAGGATGAATGCTTGGTGAAGGGAAGGGTGGATGGGTGGGTGGGTGGATGAACAGATGGATGGATGGATGCATGGAAGTATTGAGGATGGATGGATAGATGGATGGATGGATGGATGCAAGTGTTAACCTCTTGCGAACGGGAGATTAGGGGGTTATGGCCCCCAATCCTTGGGCCAAAGTAGATGGGGAGTCACATCAGGTATTGGAGAAAAAGTCACTTAGGCAGTGTGACAAATTGGAAGCATATTTGGCATTGCACAGACCTGGGTCACCAGCTATGTGAACTTGGTCTTGGATCGAACCTTTCTTTCTTCATTTGAAAATGACAATAATGTCTGAAAGTTAACAGGGAAGTCCACCTACCCTGGCTTAAACACGAAGGAGGTTTATTACTTCATATAAGAGGGGGTCTAGAGTAGGATTCAGGATTGGCTTAGAGGCTGTGTCATGTCACTGAGCTGCCCGCCGGGTCAGCTGTCCACAGAATCCGCTTCATCCTTGGACATCTTCTTCTCATGTTTGTAAAATGGCTGCTGGTAGCAATCAGGCTCAAGGCTTCTTTCCCAGAAGCTCCTGGCAAGTGTCCTTTCATGTCTCATTGGCCCAGATGGGCTCGGGCTGGCCCATCATTTGAGCCAGTCATTGGCTAGGTGAATAAGATTGCTGTCACTAGAGCCGTGCTGCTCCAACTGCGGTCCTGAACCACCACCATCAGCACCACTTAGGAGCTTATACCTGCAAATTCATGGGCCACATACAAGCCCAGGACGCCTGGGGGAGGGGCTCAGGAATCTCCAGTAAGCTCTCCTAGGGATTCTTATGCCTGCTAAAATCTAATAACCACTGGGTTATATGACTCAGCTGGGATGGATTTGGGTGAGTCAACTATAAAATGTGGATGATAACGCCAACCTTTGAGTGTTGTTATGAAAGTAGAAATACTATATATGGAAAGGACTGGTACATAGTAGTAGGTGCATACTAACTTTTGGCTTCCTTCTTTCCTCCCCTAGTGATGTCTAAGTATTTATTCTTTCCCATGAATTGTTCCTTGACCCCCACCCCAAGTTGCCAAACATCCTCATGCTGCTCTGACCTGTGGAAACCAACCTGCAAATGGATGTATACTAAGGGGGGAGTCTCATAAGGTATCATTCAGCCTAGTAGCATTTTCACACCGAAAACAGGATGTAGGGAGTAGGCCATACTTAACCCAATGGGATGCTTCGTGAGTGGTGTAATTTCAGGGATGTGCCAGGTTGCGTGTGTTGGGGAATGTTTTAGGGCCAGGACCTGCTGCTCCATCCTCAGCTTATACCCCAGAGGCAACCTCCTCCTCCGGCCTCACCCAGGAGACCAGTAGACTGGTCAGGGCGCCCAGAGGCAGCCGCCAGGGGCAAAGGCAGAGGAGCGGAGGAAGCTGTGGGATGAGGCAGGGCTGAGGTGAGTCAGGCTGATGGCGGCGTCCCCCTCCGCCCTGTCCTGCCCTCTGTGTCCTTGGAGGCTTGCTGGGGCTGTTAGGGAGGGACCCAGCGCCTCTGGAGGCTTTGATCTTTGCATCTGCCAGTCCCAGATTCCCTTTGAAGAAGAATAATTAAAAGGCAAAATCCCTAGAAGTATTAAAAGAGAAAACACACACACACACACACACACACACACACACACACAAATGCTCAAGCAGACACCAGATGAGATCTGGGCACAACAGGCTCTGTTGGCAGAGTTTCCTGATGTAACAGCTGGCTCCGCACATCGGGCTCAAAGGGAAAAAAAGAAATTGGCCACTCGTTTGAAGGAACTTCATTCTGAATAAACTAGAACTGAAAAGGTCCCTTCGTCCCCAGAGAGGAAAAGGCTTCTCTCGAACAGAACAGACGGGAGGGCAAGGGAAATGTTGGCAAGGAGATGGGGATCAATTAAATCGGAGCCCTGGCCCCTCCCTTGACAGGAGCGTGTCCTTCTGGGTCCTATGTGCATGTCCTTTTGAGCCACCCACAGCTTGGGGGGATGACCCCAGTTTGTCATCACGCTTCCAGAACTCGTTCTTAATCCCAAGCTAGGGACATGGAGACAACTTCTTTGGGATCAAGATAAATGGAGGCCACTTGAATTCATCAAATTTGCATAACCCACTTCCCTAATCCTGTATATTTTTCTTACTGTAGGATTATTATTATTATTATTATTATTATATTATTATTCATATTAATATTATTATTAACTGCTTTGAGCATCCCATGGCCCTGGTTCCAGTAGCGCTTCCCCACCTGGAGACCCTGGGCAAGTTATCATCGCACGGAGCACCAATTTCCTGCCCTGTAACATGAAGACACGCATAACATGGCCCTCCTTTCAGAGACATTGTGAGAATCACAGCTCATAAATTCAAGGCATCTCTCATAGCACCTGGCATTTAGTGTGTGCTTAATAAATGTTGGCTATTAGGACAATTATGAGCTCTGCTAATAAGCTCCTCAGCTCCGGAAGGCCCCATCTAAACGAAACCGTACTAGGAGGAGCCAGTATGCATTAAACAATTTAAAGAATATAAAGGGATCCTCAAGACAGATTATCATGTACAATACTGGTTCCACCACTTCACAGCGTCTGTGACCACTTTCCTTGGTAAACAGAGGAAAAGTGGATGATTTGATCTTGAAGGTCCCTTCCAGCAGGACTCACTGTGTCATTATAGCCTCCTTCCACTTGAGAAAAGACCCACGTGAGCAGGTCCTTGGTGTGGTGATGGGTCCCTAGTTCTACTGTCACATCCAGGCCTTTTTTTCTCTTTGGAACTGGCTTCTCGGCTGGGTTCCCACTGACGTTCTTGCCTCTTCATGATCTATTATGGGTTGAATAGGGTCTCCCCCCAAAAGCCATGTCCACCTGGAACCTCAGAATGGGACCTTATTTGGAAGTAGGGTCTTTGCAGATGTAATTAGTTAAGATGAGGGATTAGGGAGCGCCCTAAACACAATGGCTGGTGTCCTTATAAGAAAAGGAGAGGACAGCAGAGAAGGCGAACACATGAAGACGCAGGCAGGGATTGGAGTGATGTGCCTACAAGCCAAGAATGCCAAAGATTGCAGGCAACCGCCAGGCGCTAGCAGAGAGGCGTGGGTCGGATGCTTCCAGAGGGCCTCCAGAAGGAACCAACCCTTCAGACACCTTGATTTTGGACTTCTGACTTCCTGAGTGGTGAAAGAAGACATTCCTGTTGTTGCAAGCCTCCCAGTTTGTGATCATTTGTTATGGTGGTCCTAGGAGACTGCTGTAGCACCTTTCTATAAAATAAACCTCACTGTCACTCATCTCAAAACCTTCGATGGTTTCCCATTCACCTCTAAGCAAAGTCCCCATTTTTCAGGGTATTCTGTAGAGCCTTTCACGACGGCATCTGCTGGCTGCCCCTCTGCCCCTACCCACCCTGTGTCCCAATCACTCCAAACACCTTTGAAATATACCCCTTTGAAGCGTACCCCTGGGAACATATTCTGTCTCCTGCAGGAAATGACCTTTGTCTCATTTCCCACTTGGAAAGCTCTTCCTCGTCCTTCAAGACTTAATGTCCCCACCACCGTGAAGCCTTCCCAAGCACCCCTTTCTTGACTGCCCTTTCTGCTGGCCATGTTAGTCATACCTCAGTTTGTTCCCATAACATCTCTCTCTCCTTGGAACACTGAGCTCACACACTAAAGTTATTTGTTTGATGCGTCTGCTTTCATACCAGTTGTGAGCTCCTGAGATCACATGGTCTGGTCTTCGTAAGGCATCAATTAATGTTGGGGGTTAACTAAATGGCTCTAGGGAACATGTAATGAAAGGTGGAGGGAACTGATACCGTTTTCTTGAAGATACAACAGCTGGGAGGTGGCAGAACGTAAAGGACATGAAAGATCAAGGTAATCGGTCTTGGGGAGACCAGTTGCCATGTGGTCACACATACCATGACTTGGTCACCCAGGAGCTTTACTGTTTTCTGTACAGCCAGAAGCCTGCCACCTCTGGGAACAATGAAAAGTACGACTGTGCTTTCAGGGGTCTCCGGGAAGCAGTTGGAGGCCTCTGGAGGCTTAGCAGGCGCCAAGAAGTACGGTCCCTGCATGGACTACCACGCAGTGGGTGGATGCCAAGAACGTGGACCCCTCTGGCCATGAAATGACCCTCTGCTTCCTTCATGACAGGCAGGAAGACCTGGAGGAAGTGAATGTAAGAAGCTAAAGAGGTGTGGAGGGGACGGGAAGCTAGAGTATGGACTTGTGTCCCATAGACATAGGTTTCAAATCCTCCGTCTCCCGCTGCCTGGTGGAGTCACCTTGGACAAGTCCTTGATCCCTCTGAGTTTCTATGTTCTCATCTATCAAAAGGTGAAGCTGCTCATAAACCCTGCCTTGCAGCATGGTTGTGACCATTAGACAGTGGACATAAAGTGCCTGGCACGTAGCAAGCTCTCGGTAAATGGGATCTAGTTTGTTGTTGTTGTTGTTGTTGTTGTGTTGTCTAACAGGGCTAATTATTAATCCAAAAATATTTTCTGGGGGCCTGTTAAGGACGTGTCATTGTTTTGGGGTCTTGAGGCTCAAAACTGTTTAGGTCCCAGATGCTTTAGGACTATGAAACACTGTTTTCAAGACCAGAGAAGGTGCGTATGAGCGCACTCTCCCTCAGGGTGGGAGAGTGACGGCTTCATTGTACCCTGGTTGGACCAGAAAAGGCCGTCTGACCTTTTGTCATCCTGTCCATACCGCTGAGGGTAGTTCCATTAAATGAGTCCTGTTTCCTTGCTGGATCCCTTCACAGAAAATGTCACACAGAAGCAGGAAGCTATGGACTGACATTTCTCTCCCCTTGAAACCTGCCCAGGTGTGGACACAGGTAGCACATCAAAAGCTCTTTTCTAAACCACTGGGAGGAAATGCCACTAGCACCAGTCCACTGGGACTTGTTCTCTGGGGGCAAGCTGATTCATCACGTTTGTCTGCGTTTGTTCAAGGTGCATTGCAAAAGTCGTTTATTTTTGTGGGTTTTTTTTTTTTTGCAGCCACATTTTAAAAATATAAACATTCCCCTGTTTAATGGAGATACAAATCTCCAGGATGTGCATTTTTGAGCCTATGGTGTTGGTGGAGACGCAAGACAAAATCAGTACTCTTTAGGAATAGTGAAAGCAGAACAAGGACTCATTTGGAAGAGAGAATGACCATACGAACTATAAAAGGAGAAATGCGCTGTGGAACTCTCCGACGCTCCGGGGAAATCCATTTCCCCCTCCTCCCTGTCAACGGAGAACTTCAACCATATTTCCTGCACTATGAGCCTAATCTTTGAAATGGCCCAAATCTCATTTTAACGAATGCACATGATTGAGTTTGTCTAACTAGAGGTTTAACGACCTATAAAATGTATCATGAGCACCTGGCAGCACTCAAAACTCTTCGATAGCACCTGCACCTCCTAACGTGCGATCCCGGGTTGGGGGATATTCAGCTTGGCTGTATTTAGGACACAAAGTCTAGTGTTTGGAAGAGAGAAATTCTACACAACCATGCAGTCCATGCTTTGCTGTAACTGGCCATCATCAAAAAGCTTGTGTTACTGCAGCCTATGGCATTCTCTTCTTGACTGATAGATTGATTCATTCATTCGTTCATTCATTCATTCATTCATCCAGTTAATATTTATTGAGCACCCCTCTGTGCTAGGCCCTGTGCTAGGGGACTTAGTATTAGGGATGGCAGGGATAATACCAGTGCGTGCTAAGTACCCTGCGTTGGGCTAAGGACCTGGCATGAATTCTCTTATCCAATTTCACCACAATCCTACAAGGTAAATATTACTATTATCATTACCAATTCCCAGAGGAGAAAATCAGCCACGACCAATCAGCCTCAATTGCAAGTTCATAGGGAAGAGCTGATTGGCCTAGCTTGGGCCAGGTGTCCACTTCTGCCTGCAGCTGAGGTAAAGAGGGTGGAACTGTGTCACATACTTCAGAGCTGTCCAGGAGAAGGCGTTGCCTCTGGGAGCAGCTGCCTTCTTCCACATACGCTGGTCTGCAGAGAGTGGACGTGGGGAAAGACGAAGGGTTGGGAAGAGACCAATGATATTCCTGGTCGTGGGACCACTCTTAGCAGCCTGCACTGCGCCTTCCGCTGCTGACACCCCTTGTTCTCAGGAAAAATCCCCCCCCTTTCAATCAAGCTTCTCCAAAAGGGTTTGTGCTACTTATGACCAAGAGGGCTTGAGTTAGCTGTTCTTGAAATCATGGATCTCTGAGTGTTTCCAGGGCCCCGTCCTGAGTTTTGGCCTCTATCTACCCCTTGCAAAATTGTGTCCTGCAGTGGAGCCAAGCAGTAGAGTGACAGGTAGGTGTCTTGAACACTCACTCATGCCAAGCAACCCACTGGCACCCTTGCAGGATGTAAAATGGTACAGCGGCTGTGGAAAACAGTGTGACAGTTCCTTAAAGAATTAAAACTAGAATTACCATATGATCCAGCAATTCCACTTGTACGTTAACATCCAAGAGAAGTGCATATGCTGATAGTCTGGTGGGGAGAGGAGGATATTAAACTAACATTTATTTAGTTATCATGGTGAGTACCACAATGGAAAAGTCTGGTAAGCGTGGCAAATACTGATGGCGGAGACACTTGGAGGGAGGATTAGGAAGCTTTCTTTGGGGAAGTGATATCTCCACTGAGACCCAAGTAATGACAAAAGTGCATTTATTAAGGGAGTGTTCCAGTAGCAGGAGCGGCTTGTGCAGAGGTCTGGAGGTGGGAAGATGCTGGGTGTGTGTAGGACACTCTCGCCTTGTCCCCTGAATTTTGAGAGTGGCATTATCCTGGCACTGCAGGTAACAGTGAGGCGTTAGGAGCCCCTCCCCCTTTGGGGAGCTGTCTGATGACCTGTTTATTTTATATATGGACGTATGTGTGGTTACGGACCAGACAGACATGCTTCCCTGTGCAGAAATTCTACTTTCATGTGGCCACTCACCAGACAGGAGTCAGCGTGTCCTCCTTGGTGCAGAGGACAGAAAAGCACCTTCATCTCCTCATTTGCATTTTCCATTTAGTTTGCAGGTCCCCAACCACTAATGAGAAGGTGAGCAAAAACACCGCCCCAAGCAAGTGGCAAGCTCTCTGTACATGTGTGTATGCATGTGGTGTGTGTGTGTGTGTGTGTGTGTGTGTGTGTGTGTGTGAGAGAGAGAGAGAGAGAGAGAGAGAGAGAGAGAGAGAGAGAGAGTGATTTGGGGCAGGAAAGAGGGGGCACCCTACCCCTGGAAGTATCATCACCCTGGACCTCAGACCCACCATAGTCTGCCATCTCCTGCCTTTTCCCATTCTGTCTGCCTCTTTTCCAAGTCTGCCTAGGACGTTACAGCTTTCTGAGCCCAAGTCATACATTTGGGAGGTGATCGCAGAAAGCACCAGTAAGGACGTGAGAGAAGCATATGAAAGCTAATGAGCAAGCAGGTTGCCACTTGGGGCACCCTGGGCTCATCCTGCTGGAGATAATATGAAGTAGGAGTAAGCAACCTTGTCTGGAAAGGAGCTCACAGTGAATATTCTAGGCTTTGCAGGGTATACGCTTTGTTGCACAGCTCTACCCTTATAGTGTGAAAGCAGCCACAGGCAGTATGTACCATGTGTAAACAAATGGGTGTGGCTGTGTTCCAATAAAACTTTATTTATAATAGCACGTGGTGGGCTGGATTTGGTGGGTGAGCTGTAGTTTGTTGAATCCTGGTATAGATTGTGCCTCCGAGTTGTCGCATTTGTCTTATCCACCAGCATTTGTCTGCCATTGGAGGAGAGCCACTCTTGGGGCCCTTTCCTGCCCCTTCTGGAATGCCCCAGACTCCAGGTGGACAGCCATGGGTGCTGCCGTAGGAAGCCATAGAAGCACCTGAGCATGGTGAGAGCCAAGAGGATACAGGAAGGGCATGAATGCATCTGCAACACCCCCTAACAGCCACGTGAGGACTATTTTACAATGAGTAAAACAAGGCTCAGAGAGGTGAAATGATGGGCCTAAGGTCACACAGCTAGGAAGTGGTCATGATGAGAACAGAGCTGGTCCCTGTGCTGTTTCTGCATTGCGAGATGCTAAAAGACAGACATTTTAGGTGGTGTTTCTGAGTTGCATTTTAACATCTGGCAAGGCACTTTTGTTCTGAAGCACACAGTTTAGAAAGCATGTCACTATATCCTTTCCCATGACATGAATTTCTTCCTTTGTTTCCTGGACTATTATAGAAGTGCTTGAGATTCCAAAGAAGAACGAAAAGAGATGATCTAAGTGTTCTTTATTCTGAACAACTTTTTAAAATCAATAAAAACACAGCAAACTATCCAGTAGAAAACAAGGCAAGTGATACAAATAGGTAATCTCAGAAGAGAAAATACAATAGATATAGACAATAGATATAAAGATGATTGTCAATGTCGTCAGAAAGTAGGTAAATGCAAGAAAACAACGAGATCCCGTTTCCCCATCATATTGGTGAAAATTTAAACACCTTATTAAGAGCAGGTGAATATGTGGAGAAACTAGTACTATCGGTAGGTGGCAAATTGGTGCATACAGAGGGTGCCAGAAAAATGTATACAGATTTTAAGACAGGAAAAAAACTGTATTAATTGTAAGACTCAGTAGATACTGATACCAAAAGATGAATCCAAGTCACGTTTGACTTCTGCAATGACAAGAGGTGCTCACAGTGGTTTCCATCAGCGTCTAGACACTTCTGATGACGGCGAACTACTGCTTGAGCATAGATAATATCTCTTAAAATGGTTATACATTTTTTTTTTGGCAGCCCTGCTATTTTCTGGAGGGCACTTTGATTAACAAAATCCTCTTTCTCTCCCTCTCTTCTTCCGAGACCCGGAGGAAACAGAATGGTCAGGGTGGTTCCATTCCCCTCGCCAGTGACCGGTGTGCAAACTTGCAGCCCAGTCCTGGCTGATGGGGCCAGAGGAAGCTAATGATATGCCTGCACGTGTTACCTAGGACATCTCCAGCCATCAGGTGACCACTGGGGGAGGCCTTCCCAACTCACTGAGGATGGCAGAGCGTAAACGTGGGCAAAAAGCACCTGGGTCCAGTGTGATGGCATGGAGCCCCTGAATTATCCATCTTTGGAACGCACCTACATTAGACTTCTCATTAACATGAGAAAATCAAGCCCTTGGGGTTTAGCCATTGGGTCTTTTTTTAATTTGCAGCCCAAAGTATCCCAATTAATATCATTGTCTCTTCCATTTATTAATTGGGCCCACATGTCCAAGTAGACAGCGTACAGGGATTTTATCGTAGCACTGCATGTAATAATGAGATGTCAGGAGTCACTGAATGTGCCTCAGTAGGGACCTAGTGACATAAACTGTGGTTTGGGAACATTACCGTATGCTAGGAAGCCATTAAAATCAATACGTTTCTTACGCACTAATTCCACCATGCAAAGATCTCCAAGACATCGTCTTAAGTTTTAAAAAAATTGTGAAATAATGAATACATGTAGTAGAACCCCATTTATGATAAAATCATCCGCAAAATAAAGTATGGGTAAAGATTCATATATATACATTTATCCTATAGAGGAAGAGTGTGGGCGGAACCAAATCACACACATAAAAGTACCATCTCCAGAGATGGGAGACAGACAGGAAGCGATCGTCAAGACACTTTGCTTTTTTATCTATAGCAGTTGCCTTTTGTGGCAACACACATGGATTCCTTTTATGACTTTTGTCATTAAAAATAATGTATAGGACACATCCCACATGCTCATTATAGAAAAATATAGCAAGTGCTAGAAGTTTTGTTCACACTCTGCAAGATCAGAGGTCTTTTTTTTTTTTAACCACTAGTTCAGGCTTCCTGGGAACAAAGAGGAACTTCTCCTCAGGCCCTCAAATGTTTGTCTTGCGTGTGGCACAATTACTTGGGCAGAGGTTCAGTGTTTTTAATCAAAAGCTACTTGTTCAGGAGGCAGTGTCATTTTTCCTCGCCTGTCTAAACAAAGCTTTGTGGGAACGAGGTGTGGAGAGCGGAAGGGCTGCATCATTTGAATTAGTGCGTGTTGGGAGGGGGGAGGAAGGGGACGTGTGGATGGGGCGCTCCATGTATGATTCTGGAGAATTCTTTATAGAAAACTCTGCCCTGCGTCTACCAGCACCAGCTTGTGTCTTCCAACTATTTGGCGCCACACAAACTTGACCTTCCAGAGGGGAGAGGCTTCCTTGCAATGCTCGGACGGACAGTAATGACAGAGAGGAAGGCACAGGCTGTGTCATAATTACCTTCTTGTTGTTGCCTCCATTTGCCTGGCTCTGATTTCTGGGTTGGGTACCATTAGTCTCAGGGTTCCTGTCATGTGGCCATTAAATCATTGTTTTCTCTGACACTGTCATTTCTGCAAAACCCTGGAGGGAGGCGACTGTAGTCTCCGGGACTGGAATGCTGCCACCTGGTCATTATGCTCAACAGCCCTCAAATGGCTGCCCGGGACGCCATGAGCCTTTGTTGTGGCCACACAATGTCTCCCGAGACTGAGCAGATCGGTCGCGCTGTATGGCCCCACGCTTTTTCAGAGTGGAATTATCCTGGTGAGGGGGCACCCGCTGGCACTCATTTGGGAGAGGTCTGGCGAATGGGTGTAAAGAAAAGGAGAGTGACAGAGGAAATATTTTTCTGAAAGTCCAAAAGGATGCTTTTCTAAGTGTGTCGCTTATTCTTTTTACCCCCCTAGCGAGAGAGAAAAGCAAAATTTTTCAGACGGGGGTCTAGCTGTCATGTACAATCAGTGGTTGAGACCAGGGAGATGCAGGGTCCGCTGGGCACAGAAAGATGAGGTGGGGGGGGACAGTCCTGATGACCAGTTGTCAACAGCCCGGCTGTAGCTTAATGGACGATGCCAGTGGGCCTTTGACAAAGCGCCAGGAAACCAAGGACCTGTCCCAACGTTGGGGGTCAGAATTCAGCCATTCAACAAATACCGGAGGTGGCTGTGTGCCAGGTACGCTGCTAAGTGCTGGGGATACAGCAGTGAATTCACCAAAGTATTCTCGTTGGTAGGAAGGAGATGGTGTATTTATATTGGGAATTTGAGGAGAGTGGACTCGAGGGACAATTTACAAAGGGGTGGGTGCGACGTAAAGAACCCTGAAAGAAATAGTGCAAGACCTGGGCGTGCAACAGGAGGGAGCCTTTCCCAGGCTCACGCCTGAGCAGGACACCGTGAGGGAGCTGTGACCAGAACTGAAAGAGGGGAGCTCCCTGGGACGGGAGCTGTGGCTTTTGGTAGAGAGTCACCACCCAACACTACAGAAAAGAGACAGGGAACAGATACTCCGCCCTCTCTCTCCTCCTGTCCTTTGATCTCCTCATGGTCTCTTCTACTGGCTAAATCCAACCATAAGCCTCAGCGCTGGGGAGCTCATTAAAGCAGGACGCTCAGGTCATGCCCCCACCCCTGGGGAATGGAGCGGTGGGGAGGAGAAGGGCGGCAGGTGGACCTGGAGAGGCAAATGGAATATTTCTAGCACAGTCCTTGCCCTCATGGAGCTTATGTTCTCCTTGGCCGACGAACAGGCCATTAGCTCTAAAACATAATATTGCCAGGACCTTCACTAATCCAAGCAGCACCTTTGTGCAAATTAGAAAAAGCTACTCCTTTCTGCAAATAGATGCAGTCCGTGCCAGGGCACGTGGTTACTGAATGCAGCACGGGCTGGACATCGGCCCCTATTTGCCGTTTGGGTCCGGGGCATGCGTGAGACTCAACCCACACAACTCCCTGTCTCTGACTGCCAAATGGTCAAGGTGCCAGAAATAAAACTAGCAGAGGAGAGGGACAGAGGCTGCAAGGCCAGGCGGGCAGCGGGGATTCTGTCCACGTCCGATTTCTCATTGCTCCAGGGTGCTCTGCCTTCCTGTTAGCTCTGCTGCCACGGACGCCACCACCATGGCCCAGGACGGGCAGGTGGCTGTTGACTCACACAGGCAGCTTGTCCAAAGCTTAAGTCTTGCTCGCGCCAGTGACATGACTTGGTACAAACAGGGCCTATGAGGGGCTCTGAGGAGGTCCGAATGGGCTGCTGGCGCAGAACCAGCCCTCTGTAGCCCCCCACCGCCCCCCCCCCAACACCTCCCAGGCAGGGAAAAGCCAAGGGCAGGTCCTTGGTGGTAGATAAGTCACTGGTGGGAACCGCCTGGAGCTGGCAGGGGATGGTACGGCTGTCTTCTCCCGGCTCCAGCTCCCTGAACTGTAATGAACAATTTGTCTTTCAGCTTTGATCTGCTGTCAGCGACTCCTGGTATTAATTTCTTCTCGAGCTGTCTTACATTGCAGCCAACAGAGGGGTGAAAAATGAAGTGGGAATATCACCGGATATGGAAGACCATCACCTGGCTGCTTTTATTCGTGGTAAAGCTGTGGTGAGAGATGAGGCCTGGGCTGTGCTCCTTTTCTATTTTTAAGAAGTAGACACCAACCCCCAATGAAGCATCTTTCATTTTGTAGCGGAGGAGCGTTTGTCACCTTTCTCCTATCACTCTCCCTTGTCTGCATATTATCTCGGTCTGTTTAAAGAGGCCAGGCAGAGAGACTACAGAGAAACTCACAGATGCCCCGGTCATCATCTCTGTCTATAAAACGGTCACCCATCTCCTGAACGTGCCCTCTTGTATGACTTTTGTCTTTTTTAGGTTGTGTTTTATTCAGGGATGTGAGGTTAGCGGAAATGGAAACACAGTGATCCAACTCAAGTAAACAAAACAAAAAAAGGAATCTATTGGCAGGAAAGCTTAGCTACTCGTTGTCTCTGGGGCTCTTCCAAAAGGCATGGGAGCTCAGGTCTGCTATTTCTGCACCTCTGCTTCTTTATGCTTCCTCTCTGCATCCTGGCTCCTTTGGTTCCCTTACAGAGCCCGTAATAGCTGTGCCAGAATGGCGCGCCCAGCCCTGGAGTTTATTGGACTTTCCTCTCTGTACCCGGTGCTGGTCTGGATCAGTGTCCAAAGTCCAAATTCCCAGATAAGAGAATCTGATTGGTGTAGCTTGTATCGGGTGCTTTCCTCTGGTCCAATCATCTGTGGCTTGGAAGGTGGGACTATGTGGTTGTAGGCTGTCTCATCTCAGAAGCAGAGAATGTCAATGGAGCCAGAATGACTTCTCTAGAACTTCCAGAAAGAGATGCTATGGTGGCAAAAGCAGATCTGGATTTCAGTCCCTCTTCATCCAATCACTTCCAGATTTGTGGCCTTTGATAAATTATTTAATTTCCCTAAGCCTCAGTGTCTTCATCTGGCACATGGAGTGGTAAAATGTACCTCCCAGTGTTATTGGGTGGGTTGAATGGGTCAACACATACCTCAGTGTGGCTTACCGTATCTGGCACGTGGGCAATGCCCGGTAAATGTGACTTAGTGGCACATACAGCTTCCTCTGGGCCTGCCTCCAACTTCAGCTGCAGCGGTGGGGACAATTCCTGGGCCCTATGGTAGTGCCCCACCTCCAGCACTTGCATCTCCTCCTTTCTGCCTTAAGTCTTTCTCCAGAGCCTTGGGAGCCTGCTGAGCTCCCCCAAGGTGCAGCCCGCAGATTTGCAGGAGTGCACGCCTCTGGGGCAACCCCTAACCCATGGAGGATGGAAGCAAGTGGATAAATGCTCCATCCTCCCATTGTGCAATGGTTTCCCAGGGGGCCTTGCACCCTGGTTGGCCCACGATGGTAACAGGCTCAGTGATGCACCCTTTATTGTTTTGTCCTCCTCCTCTTACACTCTCCTTGCTCCCTCGTTTCTACTTCCTGAGATCACCTCCCAAATAAAACTTCCTGCACTCAAATCCTTGTCTCACGCTCTGCTTTTGCAGAAACCAAAATTAAAGCAAATAGTAAGTTAGCTAGTTGGTTTGTTGACCTAGGAGAAAGGTCTAGTGCCGGCCCCACCCAGAGCCATGCCTGCGAGCTGAGCTTCCAGAACATGGCCCACAGGTAGTTCCCCCACGTGTAAAACTCCTCAGCAGCTGGAGGAGTGGCTGATAGGGAAGGAGAGACAATCCCAAAGGTCTGGGGCATTTTCAGCTGTCTCATGGCACAGAGGAGAGATAAAGCTTCCTATTGACATTGGAAGGTATCGGTGGGTGGGGGGTGAGGTAGTCACAGCTCAGTGGCCCAGTTTTTCTGGAGAAGCATAAATATGATCACATCATTGTTGTTTAGAATGTTTCCACGATTTCCCCTGGAAGTCATGATCAAGGTCAAAATTCTTTGTAGCAGACTTCAAAGACCTTATGGCTGGTGAACGTGTACATCTCCAGCCTCTACTTCTACTGCCCTCCCTTACACACTCTACTCATTCATTCATTCTCTCACTCACTCACTCACTCACACCTTACTGGATGCCTACTCCACAGTAGGGGCCATCGTGGACCTCTTTGAGCTTCTCCTGCTTTCTTGTGCCTCAGGGTCTTCACAGATACTAGTCCCCCCGCCAGGAACACATTTCCCTCCAGCCCGTTCACCAGTTAGGTGCTCCCACAGTACACTCTGTCCTCCTCCTCTGTCACAAACTTCCCAGTGGTCAGCATCCGAGAGATTTAGATTGAACACTTGGAAGGCTCCAAAATGCCTCTGAGATACTTGGCCATCTCCTAGAGCATGTGTGTGAGAGATGACCTAGAACCCTTCCTGCTGTCTCACAGTCCGATCCCATTCTTGCCCATGTCAGAGGGACCTCCCTGCTTGCCTCCTCATACGGACCTTGGAGTACCCTCCAGAGTTGGGCTTGACTTTCCATTTGTCCACTTTATGCACGTCTGCATTTAATTCGCATCTGCATCTCACCTCCTGCACATTCTCAACTCCAGCTTTGCTTTGTATTCATGCAATGTGTTCAGGCTCCTGCCTGCTTAACTTTTAAGTTATTACCTCCTCCAGGAGCTTCCCTGGGTCAGTTCACACCAGTCATCGCCTTTCAAGGTCTCCCATCTCCCATATGTCAATTACCATCTGCGTCGAGATGCACGACTGTGCATTACTGTGGCAATTAAATCTTCACCGGATCTGTTTGCACGTTTCACTGGAAATACTTTCCGGGAAGGCTGGGTCTAAATAACATTGCATGGAGGGCCCACTATGTGCCAGGCATTATATGATTACGAGAGTGTCTATGTAACAGAATTGTGGTGAGGATGAACTAAGATGCTGCGCCGTCTCTTTAATCCTGGAATCGACAAAGCCCAGAACAGTGCAGTGGGTCCTGTGGGTCCCCAAGCAATACTCCTTGATGCCAGCTGTGGCCATCCTTGCGTCCATTCCAGCCCTCCCAGCACTTTCTGGGTTTGGGTGTCCTCCACCTGGAAAATGATGTTCTATATGTCATCACTTAGGCTTCATTGTGAGTGGCTTGGAGGACACCCCACATGGGGCGATTTTACACAGACCTATTATGGTGGCATATGCGTTTCATGATCTGTGGCCATCCCCAGCAACAGCTATTTTTAGCTTCCTAGCAAAGGTTTGGAACAGCTCCTGCTACGGTTTGTTTGTTTTTTCCTTCCCCCCTTCAGTGCTGCCGTTGGCCACTGTCTAGTATGACCTCGCCAGCTTGAGCTGGGGGATTCCAGAACGAGTGGAGAACTGCTGGAATAAAGCGGCTTGTCTGGTCACCGTGCTCCCTGGGCCCAGACCCACCAGAATGTGTTGGCTCTGCGCTGAGCATTGATGGTTACTGACATCTTAGATTAGTGGCTTGCCATCAAGCACAGAGGGGGGATCTCATCAGTAGGCCTGGCTCTCCGCACACGTCCAGCAAGCCCACTGCCTGCTACCTCGACAAGCCTGTGTTAAGCTTGGCCCACCCATAGGGCTTTGCCTGTGATGTTATCTAGGCTGGTGTCTTAGGAATTTGGCAAAAGAAATCAAATTTCAGCAAAGCACTTGTCACGTGTTGGAGGGAGATCAAATTTCAGCAGTGTCCTGGGAGGCAGGTGCCATATTTGTTAAGACATGGACAGACCTGGGTTCAAATCCCATCTCTGACAATTATTAATATTAGCTCTGTAACCAGTTGCTGAATCTGTCGGAGCCTCAGTTTATAAAGTGGGTCCAATAACACCCCCACACACAGGGCTTTTGTAAAGACGGAGTTAGTTAGCACAGCGTCTGGCCTGCAGTCAGTGCTTCTTTACGCTCCTTGGCAAAGCATTTAAGAGCCGGTATTCACAGAGTTAGTTACATTTGATGTAGGAGAAAATGTGTAGAGGTAAAAGGAAAGACTCTGGAACCAAACTGCCTGGGTGTGATTCCAGGTTTTCCCATTTACTACCGTGTTTCCCCGAAAATAAGACAGGGTCTTATACCGTATTTCCCGAAAATAAGACCGGGTCTTATATTAATTTTTGCTCCCAAAGATGCATTCGGGTGTATCAGGGGATGTCTTTCTTTTTTTCATGTACAACAATGTACATTTATTCAAATACAGTCATATCATCTTCTTCTGGAACATCGTCATAACGTACTAAATGCGTCCGTCTAGCTGACGATCTTAACTGGGACTTATTTTCGGGGTAGGTCTTATTTTTGGGGAAACACAGTAGTTGTGCATAAAAGGGGGACTATGGAAGGAATCCATGTGCTATATAGTTAGCACCTACTCCTAGGGTAAGAACTGGTTTGGGATGATGGTCAAAGATGATGTCAACCTTATTTGTAATATTGTAACGGCTTACAAGGTTAATGTACACGTATTTATGTTATTATTTGTGCACGTAAACACCGAGAATGAAAAGAAAACAGCACTGGTTATTTGAGTTCCCCAGATTTTCGTGGGCCACAGAGAGGAGGCTTTATGACAATTGGGAACTACTTCTCCATCTCTTGTGACTTGGGTTGGATATTGAGGGGCTGGTCTGCATCCAGCAGCCTGCAGATACTCTCCTGCCCAGCGCATGGCCAGGTCTTTCTCTAGCTCTAAGTCCTTGAAGCTACAGAACACCCCCCACGTTCCGAAATGGGGGAGTCACTCCCACCCCCAGCTACGGCTACCCCCTTTGCCAAAGTGTGGCCCCACTGTTGGGAATACACAGGGCAAACTGCTTGCAGGAGGAACCTAAGGAGGACTGAGAATGGAGCCAACAAAGCGAGCATTCTGAGCTGGCTCCTGCCGTCTCCGTAGGTCCGTCTCCCGAGTTATTGAAGAACAAGGCACGAGAGCTCAGGACACTCACTGCCCGGACAGCCCCGGCCAGTGACAGAGCGCTGTGAAGGTCCTAGGGCCTGGCCGTTTCTGCCCTACGGGCGACTCCTCCGTGGACACCCTTGCTCTAGAGTTCTCCACGGGGCTGGCCAAGACTTTCTCAGAGCTGCACTGCAGTCGGACGCGATTTCAGCTCAACAACCCTTCCTCCCTTCTCTCCCCGAACCTCCTCACCGCCCGAAGGCTTTCCCTGCTCAGTCCGGCGCCCTCTCCTTTTTACCTGGCACAGGGATTACCCCCAACAAATCTCTTGCCCTTTACCTGTCTTGATACCTGCTTCCCGAAGGACCCAAACCCTCATGACTACTTGAATCAGCATCTTCATTTTGGTTAATTGGATACCTATAGGTATTCCTGGAAAGACGGGGCAGGAGGAAGCAAGGTGGTCACGTACAGCCCCCATGCTGTACAGCAGTTTACCTCACAGAGGTAGCAGCAAGTGGGTTTCTGTGAAGACGGCCATGCTTTCTTAGTTATGAATGAAATGCCGAGAGGAAATAAGTCCAACACACGGACCTGGGTGGGAGAGTGGGGTGTTTGGGCCCTGTTCCAGCACAGTCACATTTCTTCGTATAATGTGACCTTTCCATCTGATTACCACTCTGCTCTTTTTGCCAAAGGAAAGCCAGGAGAAGAGGTATTTTTAGGAGACAACAGGCAAGTTAATTGGGCGGCTCTCCATTTGTCAGACTTTACATTAGAGTTCTGAGGGAGGGAGTGGCCCTCAAAGGAAGGAGCTGTGGACTTGATTCATTTTCAAAACCTGCCCCCAGGCCTGGGCAGCCCCCCACCTGGCATTCTGCATGCTCTGGAAGTACATGACATTTAAATGACATCAGAGCCACTTCCCTGGGCAGCTCCACTGCCGTGCCCTCTGCTGAGATCTGTCTTTGTCAGGTGCAGGGAGCCATTCGGGTCAGGGAAGGACACTGTTCCCTCACTCCCTGAGCCCACGCCCTATTGTGAGGACTGACCAAATCAAACACAGCCCTCCGTGAGCTGCTCATGGAGACTTAATGGGGGCCTTGTGGACGCGTTTCATTTGCACCAGCACATTCTGTGATGACTCAGTAGCTGAGGTGGAGGGAGGTGGCCCAGGAAGGACAGCCAAGGGCTTCTTTCAGGGAAATGATCAGGAGTCAGGTGGGGACAAAAAACAAAAGAAAAAATGGTTTACTAGCTTCTGAGAGTGACTGTCTGTGAGCTGACGCTGGCATCTCCTCCCCAGCTCTGCGCTCAGTGATGTCACGTTCGTCTCTTGAAATCGGCCCCAGTGGGAGTATTTACACCACAGAAATTGGCAAATGGTACAAGCAAGGGTTTGTTTGTTTTCTATTTACTGGCACATCACTGGGGCAGGTTTCTATCTGTATAGACCCATTTCCCGGATGCATTGTCCCTACACCCCACCCTCCCTCAACAGTATTTCTTCCCAGATTGTAATTATCTATGCATTTATTATTTCTACAATGCTTCCTTTCCTAGCTCTACCACTTATGACCTCTGAAGTTGGGCAAGTTAATTAACCTCTTTGTGCCTCAGTTTTCTCATCTATAAAACGGGGTAATAAGAGCCTTGAACCTTACAGAGTAGTGTTCTTCATGGTTGCCATGCAGGAGTGGTGTAATACATTGTATTTAATATTTCAATATGTCCAGTCCTCACAGTAAGCCAGGGACATAGGTATTATTAGCCACACAAGGAAAGGGAACCCCCAAGATTTTAAGTAACTGGATGAAAGTGTCACAGATAATAAGTGGCAGAGGTAGGATTGAACTCAGGGCTTTGGCAATTCCAGTCTGTGTGTCTAATCACTGCATTAACCCCCCTCTACAGCATATGTCTTCTTCCTGTGGCAAATCTGCTTCCCACCACTCAGCTTTGGGCAAGCACAGGTGTTCAGCAGAAAAAAGATGGCGTTCTTCTCGTTTCCTTCAAAGAAACCTTTTTTGCCTCATGGAGAGAGTGAGAAAGGAATTGGTTGAAATTCATTTGGAATTCTGAGTTCATTATCCATGTACTTAAAGCCTGTCTATTTGACAAATGAAATGTGAAAAATGTAGTCACTTACCCACGTTTGGTCTTTGTGGTGTCAGATACAGGCATATTTTAGGAACATCTGGATGGTTCAAAAAGGGACCGAGCCAAGCTGTTCTTAAGGAGAACTTGTGGAAATGAAGGGGGCAGCCCTTCCACT
The DNA here is from genome assembly GCF_004115265.2 of Rhinolophus ferrumequinum. NCBI lineage: Eukaryota > Metazoa > Chordata > Mammalia > Chiroptera > Rhinolophidae > Rhinolophus > Rhinolophus ferrumequinum. The sequence goes on along the minus strand of NC_046308.1, from coordinate 12,432,715 downwards.
TTACAGGTGAAGGAACTGAGACCCCCAGCGGGAGAAGACTTGGCGTAAGGTTACGCGGATTTTTGGTGGCAGAGCTGGGGTCTAAACTCTCATCAGTGTGGTTTCAAGCCCATCACACTGCCCGACTGCAGCAGAAAATGCTCGACACGGGGCCAGGTGCACAGTCCCATGTAAAAGAGCAGGATGTACGTGGGAGCGAGCATCTCAGGAAATTGCCTGAGAATTCATAAGCAGGGCTGGTCTGAGGAAAACCCCATCTATAGATGAGGGAACTGAGGCTCAGAGAGGTTGAGTAACATGCTCGGGGGCTCAAAGCTGCTGGTAGGGGTGAACGGGATTGGAACCCAGCTTTGTGTTAGGTCAATCGGCCACAGCCACCTCCTCTGGAGCGCCGCGATCAGAACCGCAGTTGTTTATTGAGTGCGTATTCTATGCTGGGCATTTCGGGACTGGAAAGAAATGGGAGGTGTAGTCTCAGCTTCCCGTTTAGCACTGGGGAGTCAAAGTTTCTCTAGGGTTGGGTCAAGGTCAGTCACGTTGCTTGCATTTCAGGACTTTGTAAAGACACTGCCACCCAACTGCTCTGCAGCTTAAACTTGACGTGTTTCCCTCTGCTTGATTCCCAGTTTGCCAAAATTTCAGTCATTCACACGCAATCATCACGGTCTATGGTGGAATCCCATGCACCACCTCTTTTACTATTCATATTTTTCTTGACAGTAACATTCAACCAAAAACCGTACCTACTTTTAGTTTCTTCCTAAGCAATAATATACCTGACACTATGCCTTCGAAGTGCTTGTTAGTGTTTTCCTAATGCACCATCCAAGTGAACATATAATTATTAAGATGAAAAGTGGCTGCACATATAAAATCATCCTGTTTACCATGGGTGGCTTGTATAGCAACCTCTGGGCAACATGGCCTGGATGTTGTATGAAATCTGTGTCACTGCTGACAAGGTAGAAAGGCCCAAGCACCAAGATATCTGTCAGTGGGGATTCTTTGATGGCTGCTGAAGACTGAGCACTTCCAAGGTGAAGGTGAGGACCGAGGCACTGCCTGCCTGCCACGGTGTGGAGGCTTCTTCACGTGTCAGTTTGATCTCTAAGATTTTGCCAGAGGGTCTCTTGATGTGTGTTCCCTTGGAACTACACAAGTCATGGCTACGGGAGGATATCTCCCCGTCACCAAACTCCTTATGCATGAGCTCTAAGCCTCACAGCCTCTTGAAAGATTGACATTATAGTCCAGCTTCACAGGTGAGAACTCAGAGAGGCACAAAGGCACAGCCAGCAAGAGAAGAAGCCCAGCGTCCGGCCCAGGTTGGCCTAACTTCAAAACCCAGACTCAAACAGTGTGCAGAGCTGCCAGCCTGGACTCTGTCCTCATGCCTCTCACCCTGAACCGCCAGATCTGTGAGGGTCCCTGGATGGGAGCATCACATGGGCTCAAGCGAAGTGCATTTTAGTTGTGGCCGCAGCCCTTGGGAGCTTCCCAGAAACGGGGAGGCCGGTACCCTGCCAGGTTCTGCAGGAGGGAGAATTCCGAGGCAGTCTTTTTCTTGAGGTCTAGAGAAAAGGCTGTTCCTTGAAGCAAGGAGGGACCGTGGGATAAGAAAGCACTGCTGCTGGGAGAAATGAATGAATGCTGGGGCTTGTTTTAGAAAATATAAAGAGCAGCTTAGGAGAGCTGAGATTCTGACAGTGGGAAAAACCGAGGCTCAGAAATGCAAGTGTCTTGACCAAGATTGTATAGCTTGTAAGTGATAGACCTGGGATTCTAACCCAGTTCTGACATAAAGGCAGTTTTCCTGACACATCGGTCATTCTTTCTTCCCCCTTCCCTTCCCTTCCTTTCCTTTCCCTTCTTTTCCACAACTGTAGAGCCACTCACTGCTCTGCCCGAGCCTTGGGAATAGGTTGGGAACTATATTTGAGTTTTGAGCTCTGGAGCCAAACCCCTGGAATTTTCTGGATTTGAGCCCCACCACCCTCCTGCCCCCGCTGAACACAGACATTACTTGGGGGGTACTGCATGTTTTGTTAATTATCTCAAGTACGTATCTGTTTTGCTGATGTCGACACCACCTCACGGTCTTGCTCTCCTATAGAATGAATCGATTCCCAGTGATAGTTGCTTAATGAAAAAATATGAGGATGTTTCGAGAAATACAAACAGGTAGGGAGAGCCCACACGCCCAAGAGCCGAGGCGTCTAGCTTCTAGGGCTCTCGCTGATGAAAAAGCTGCTCAACACACTTTAAACCAAACGGCTGGAGCGCGAGTGTTTGGCGACGCCCCACCACTTCCAGGCTCATGTTCTTCTTACCCACACCTGCATTTCATTCTTCAAGTCCTAGGCCGATGGAGGGAGGTGGCTGAGATGGGCAGGGAGGAGTGGAGTGCCCCAGCCACGTGACCCCTTCCAATAGATTTCAGACCCTCAAGTACAGTTTTAAAGAGCTGTGTTGAAAAGAACCTTCTCTCACCCATCCAACTGTGATGTGTGTTTGGGATTATTGCCTTGTAAATGAGCTACAAGGTGTCACCTTTGCTGTGTAGCTCTTTTCTCAGCCCAGCGTGATGTCCTGGATCCATTCCCAAGCCTAAGTGGCAGGGCAATTCATTACCGTGACAGCTGAAACCGTGGTCCCAGATGGACCGTGCACCACCGGCGCCCGCAGGGCCTGACATTCGGCCACTTTGCCAAGAACGTCACAACAATGCGTGATTATATTTGATATGCTTTCCTTAATTCATTGTGGGCACGGTGGGTTAGAGAGAAATTGAACTTTAAAAACTGGATTGTGTTACTCGGAACGACGTAGGTGCGGTGGGTTTAGGGGTTCGGGGGGGCGTTGCACTGAAGCAGACGGCAGGCAGGTTTAGGTTTAGTTCAGGCAGGTTTGGACAGGTTGAGTGACATGATGGGGTCTCCAGGCTGTGTCTGGCCTGGACTTGCCTAGTGTGTGGCAGAGAAAGATGTGTCCTCATCCCCAAGCTGACTTTACTCATGTATTTCCTGCGTGGCCCTCGAAGGCATTTAAATTTGAAACCCCTGTTTTCAGGAAGTGGATTAAGAGACAAAAGTCTGCATAACAGAGGCACTTACTGATGCCTTTGGCAGGCCTCCCGATGCCCATTTCATTACATTCATTCCTTTGACAACCATTTACTGGCACCTACTCTCTGCCCTGATGCTGGGCACCTGGGAGGCAGAGGGCAATAATAATTAACACTTGAGGATGGTTGCTACTGGCTTCAACACTGACCATGTGTCCTCATAACAACCACTCCAGTATGTACTATTATTGTCCCCATTTTATGGATGGGGATAGTGAGGCTCAGAGAGGTGAAGTAACTTGCTTGTGGTTGCACAGCTGGCGAGTCCATGTTCCTCACCACCACACATCACTTTTCTTTGGCGAGACTGATTCCCAGGGGAGCTTACGTTAGCTTCCAAGGATTCGTCTGGCTTTAAACCCCTGCCACGCTCTGAACCTCACCTGCTCTGCACTTCTGAGAAATACAGTGTGATGCAAGTGTTTCTTAACCCAGGAAAACTGGAAAGGCTTCTTCATCCCACTGAGGAATGCCAACTGTCGGCTCTCTGTTGGTAATTTTCACCCCTTTCTGGACTTAGAGGGAGACTGTTCAGATGTAAGCCGAGGAGCTTTGTGCGCTGTAAATCTTCTTAAAACCTACGCTGGTATCTTTCCAAATATGGCGATTTCTCGGGCCTGGATTGAGTATTCATTCCTCTAGCAGAGGCGAGAAAGGCCCCATATAAGGTCATGCTTGTGTAGTTTTCATCTCCTTGTACAAACCTGCCCGCCTGGTTTTATCTCCTGCTTCTCTAGTTCTGCAGCTGTGGCGAGTACTATCAGCCAAGACGTCACTGTGGGCTGGGAGGCTGAGGCTTCACTTTTCCCTACTTCTTCTGTCACCAAAGAGAACAGGTTTTGTTTCTCCCCCTCACCCCCAATCTTTTCTTTCTCCTCTCAGGATATTAATTAGGAAAAGCAAGAAAGAACAAGAAAGAGGAAAAAGAACTGCAAAGTGATCAGGTTAACACGGGGAGAGGAGGAGCCATAATTAGCACAGATCAAATTTAGGGTATGAAAAATAAAACGGCACCTTTCCACCCTATGCGGTCACAGTGAGAAGGCCACCCGGGAGCAGGTGGCCGAATCTGTCAGTGCACTGATCTTGGACTTCCAGCTTCCAGAACTGTGAGAAATAAGTATTTGTTGTTTATAGGCCACAAAAGAAAAAAAAAGAGAGAGAGAGAGACAAAGAAAGAAAGAAAAAGAAAAAAAAGGAAAAGAAAAAGAAAAAAAATGGCGAGTAAGTGAGGTTAGCTTGAATGGAGGAGCAGACCCAGCCATGTTAATTAAGTTCAGGGAGTCACCATGGAAACCCCAGTTGGGCACATTTAGGAACTCATGTTAATTACATGGAATTATCCGCACTGGAAAACAGTGCTCTGGAGTGCGCCCTGATGTATTCGGGGAGTCAAGGCTTCGGTCACCACTGATGACAAACGGAATTTTAGGTGGCTTCCCTCTGGTTGCAAACTCTGCAGCTCAGAAGTCTGCACGTGAAGTTGTTTATTGGTTGCCAAAGAGTTATGCCCTGTGCCCCCACTGGGCCACCCCAGGCCGTCTCCTCAACCTCCCTGGACCTTCTCACGATCCAGCAGCAAAAGGGTTAACGGCTGGTCCAGAGTCCTTCCCATTGCTAAACATGTTTTATATCATTTACTCTCATCCTCAGCTATTACTAGTCAGGAAAAGGGAGGCTCAGGCAATTAGCTTCAGGCTGTACAGCTATAATGTGCCAGACTTGGGGTTCGAACCCAGGCAATCTTGCTCTGATCTTCCTCTTCCACCTCCTCCCCCTTTTTCCTCTCCCTTCCCTTCCTCCTTCCCCTCCCCCGCCTCTCCTCCTCTTCTCCTTCCTTCTCCAACACCTTTATTGTGATATAATTCACATACCATACGATTTACCCATTTAAGGTGCACATTCAATGGTTTTTAGTATCTTCACAGATACGTGCAACCATCACCACCGTCAATTTTCAAACATTTTCACTAGCTCAAAAAGAAACTCTTTACATATCACCCATGATCCTATAGTCTCCCACCCTTGGAAACTACTAATCTTTCTGTCTCTGTCGATTTGCCTGTTCTGGACATTTCATATACATGGAATGATTCCGTATGTGTCCTTTTGTGACTGGCTTCTTTCAGTTAGCAGAATGTTTTCAAGGTTCATCCATGTTGCATGTATCAGTACTTGATTCCTTTTTGATGGTCAGTAATATTCCATCACGTGGCTATGTCACACACACCGTGTTTATCCATTCATCAGCTGATGGATATTCGGGCAGAGGCCACATGTTGACCTCTACATCGGATGAGCTTACTGAAGGACACAGTTAAGGGCAAACCTGGGACTCAGACCCAGGCCTGCCTCCTTAGCTTGTGCACACAAACACTAAAATGGATCTCTTGTTCCACATTGTTGAGGAAAGATGTGAAGCTCCTCTACGGCAAGTGCAGAGTTTGGGGGACTCAGAGGATGTACGATGTGGAATTATTATGTAGGAAAGGAAAGCTGTGAGCGACCATGGAAGAACCAGGGAAGGAGGAGACTTGATGGCTCTTTCTGGAGAGGTAGAAGGCCCTTGTGCAAAAGGTGAGGGATGGACTTACTTCAGAGGGTGGGACCAGGGGCCTAGGTGACCTCAGGTCAGCCCTTAACCTCTTTCTGCCTGTTTCCTCACATGGAATGTGGAGATGAGGAGAGTACTTTCCCTCTAGGGTTGTTTGGAGGCTACGTCAGTTAATTTTTGTAAAAATGGTTAGAACAATACCGGGCTCATAGTGAGTACACTAGGTGTGCTTGCCATTATTTCTGTTATCACATAGGGGACGTCTCCTGGGGTGGCTCACCTTGATCCAACAGGTACAGAGGTGGGTCCCTGAAGATGATGTTTGTCTAAGAGACCCTCAATGCCCCACTGTCCTTGCTCTGGACCTCAGTTTTCCTGTATATAAAATTAGGAGAATGGGCACGTGTTCTAAGAATGTTAAGATTCTCTCTACTTAAATTTCCTCATGGAGACACTGCACTCCCCACCACACACAAACCTCTACTCCCCCACCCCAGAGTACAATTTCTATGTCTATATGGGAGTGAGGTTTCTCAGGCCCTCCAATGGGGGAGAGTTTGTCATCCTGTGCCACACCCTGTGCTGCCCTGCTCGCTCTCCCCTACAAGGTGTGGATGCAGGATAGCGCAAAGGTTAAAACCAAGGGCTCCAGTGAAAGGTGGAAGGCGCTCCTGGTTCCACACCCTTGACTAAGTCATTAAACCGCTTTATCCTCAGTTTTCTTATCTCTAAAATGGGGATAATAAGAGCATCTCCCTTCTATGTTTGTTTGAGAATGAAATGAGTGAGTTTATGTAATTGCACCTTGACGCAATTAGCCTATAGCAGGTGAGCTCTCAGTGCATTTGAGCTATTGCTATTACTGTGAGGCCAGGACCCTAGGTGGGAAGTCTGGGTCTTTGAAACATTGTGATCTCAGCCCCAATACCCTTACTTAGTAAGCAGACTGTGGGCTCTGCAGTTTGTGAGTTTACTGGAGAGAGACCCTCTCTGACCTCCATTGGCTTTTAGGCACCTGCCTGTATTATTCCCATTAAAGTAAGCCTCTGTCGGTGTTCTAATCATACCTCCCAGTTGATACCACACATTTCTATGGAAAAGGGAACACATTCCATGCAGCCGGCACCATATGAAAGCTCCCAGCTATGCTTTTCTTGTTCAGGCAGCGTTCTCTGCTCACTGCTCCTGGGAGTCTGAAGTTAATTGACAGTCCTGTTCATCTCCCTTTGCTTAACTGATAGATCCCCTCTGCCCTTGAGTTTGTAAATACCGCATGGTACTTCTCTGATTCCACTTTAGTCTAGCTCTTGCCTCTGACCACAACACACACACACACACACACACACACACACACACACACACACACACACACACAGTCTGCATTTGTATAATGGGACATTGTGAGGGCAGAATGAGTAGGGTTTGATAAGTTTGGCAGTCATGTCTCTTTATTTTTATTTTCAAGCAACGTAGTCAATACAAGTGAGGAAATACAAATAATATGCTAAAGTATTTCCCTTTCTTAGACATTTAGTCATTTAATAAATATGTATAGATTTTTTAGTGTCTATTACATGCCAGGGATGTGTTGATCCTTCTCTTATCTGTCTCTTTCTTTCCATCTCCCCTGAAATCAATCTAACCAGGCTTGGCTTCAGGGAGAATCAAGAACTTAGGAGCCAGATAGAACTGGGTTCGAATCCTGATTTACCACTTACTGGTGTCACCTGGGACAAGTTGTTATATCGCATCTCCCAGGCTCCTCATTGGCTAAATGGGGCTTGATATACTTCTCATAGTTGTTCTGAAGATGAGATGAAATAATATTTTTCAACGTCTATCGCAGTATTCTCTCACTGTGTAGATGTTTAGTGGTGTACTAATTTTTGTCAGCCCTCCACGCTCACCGAGTTTTCCATCACACCCCAGCTCCAGCTTCACTCTTCACTTCATTCACTCTCAGTCATCCTTGAGTCTCATCTTCAGGGAGCTTTTCCTGAAGCCCTGGACTAAGCTGAATGTTCCTGCTGTGTGCTCCCATAACGGCCTACGCTCGCCTTTGGGCAACACTCATCATGCTTGAAATTACTTTTTCAACACGATCTCCCCCTCCAGGCTGAGACTTACATAAGGGTGGGGACTGCGCTCTGTTTACCAGGATGGGCGTCAATTATAAGACGCACCAGCCAATTTCTCAGACAAGTTCAGATATTAAAAAGGAAGAAGAACTGGAACCAACCCAAGTGTCCATCCATCAGGAGGCAAATGGATGCATTCTCATCTATTCATACGATGGAATACAAGTCAACAATAAAAAGGAACAAACTCCTGGTGTACCCAACAACATGGATGAGTCTCAGAAACATGCTGAATGAAAGACGCCAGAGACCAAAGAGTGTATCCTGTATGCTTCAATGTAGAGGAAATTTGAAAGCAGGCAAGGCTCATCTACAGTGATAGAAAGTAGATCGGTGGTGGCCTGGGGCTGGAGGTAGAAGGAAGGAATGGACTACAAAGGGACAGGAGGGAACCTTGTGGGAGGATGGAACTGCTGTCTTGAATGGGGTGGTGGCTATGGGGACGCATACATTTGTCAAGTCTCATTAAACTGTAGACTTCAAACGTGTGCATTTTATAGTTTCTAAATGATACCCCCAAAAGTTGATTAAAAATAAATCAATAAAACAAAGAAAGCAAAAAATGAATCACGAAGAAAGGGGAAGAAAGGAAAGAAGGAAGGAAGCCATCGTGGCAGCTACTCTTTTTTTTTTTTTCCCATTCATCTGAAGTCAGTAGTATGCTTTATTGAGAACGAGGCTTTGTAAAATGAAGGCATTAACTGCAGTGACAATGCGTGGTCTATATTAATGAATTGTAACTCAATATCAAGTTCATTATCAAAACAAACCCCCCATTTGCCTGAAGCCCTGTGCTCTGTGTCTAGCTCGAAAGAAAGCCTCCCTTTTCTTTGTGAAAGCAGAAAAGTGAGCCTTCAGAAAAAGGCCATGTATGATGGAAAACCACAAAATACCTTTCGCCGAAACTGCATGAATTGTGGTCCTTTCGTTTACAACTGGAGACACCCTAGTGCTTGTCTGCTTTTGGTTTAAAACATTGCCTGGGCCATGCTGTTATCAATCTTATCTAATGATCTGTTTACCTAAAGTGCACAATTACAGAACAGGCTTTCTTATGTTCCGGGGCACAAAGAAAGAACATTAATGAGTCTGCTGGATTAGACGGCTGAGCAGTGGGTCTGCAGAGCTGCCTTCCCTGGGTCAGGCTGTCTACTTTTCTCTTTTTAAATAGATAAAATTGTTACAATAATTTAGCTTAAAAAAAAAAAAGTATAGGAAGAGCTAACAAATATTAAGTGTCATGATACAAAGGAGAAGAGGTGGGGAGAGAGAGGGAGAAGGAAGAGGAAGAGGAGAGAGTAAGGAGAGGAGAGAGTGAGAGGAAGAGGAGAGAAAAGGGAAGAGGAGAGAGAGGAAGGAGGGGGAGAGGAGAGGAGGGCGAGCGGAGGGAGAGGAGAGGAGAGGAGACATCTTTACTGTGCAGCTTCCAAACCTTCAGTGAAATAAAAACTGTTTTCTGGGCAGTGACATCTTTTTATATTTTCCCTGAATCAGGGCTGGCAGCTGAGGAGGTGTCTGGCCTCTGACCAATATGCCCGCCGCTTCCTTAAGGCTCCTACTGTGGATTAAATCCAGGTCCTTCAGGTGCCAGGAGTGGTGATCTGCCTTCATAGACAGACAAGGGACAACGGGGTTTGGCTTCCTTCCATTTGTTCTAATATCAGAAAGGAAGAAAGGGGACACCTTTGTGAGTAACCATGAGATGGCTGATGTGATGTGACTTCTGTAGACGGTGTGACATCCTCTCCCAGAATGCTCCTGTCACTTCCGATGAGCTCAGAAGCCTTTGGAAATGAGCAGGACCCTGGCTGTAGGAACGTGGTCTGGAACTGAAGTTGGAGACTTGAGAAGGAAGCCAGGTCTGCATCCCAGCTGATATTAGCAGCTCCGAGTAGCGTGCTGGAAAAATGGGTCTTTGGGGCCAGACTGGCCTGGTTTCGAGTCTCAGCTTCTCCATCACACAAATCACTTTTTGTCTCTGAGCCTCAGTTTTCTCATCTGTAAAATGGAGGTGATAATACCTTTCTCACAGGGTTGTCCTAAGGCCTCAAGACAGTGTTTCGAAATCACCTGGCACAGGTAAACCCTCAGTGAGGGGTAGGGTAACAAGACACACGAGCAGGTGGAATAGGGGGCACAGTGTAGACCGAGGAGCCAAGATGCCATCAGCATCAAACTCCAAATAAAAGTGAGGAAGACCACATTAAAGGAATCTTCAGGTAGCTGTAGGAGAGTGGGTCCCCCGATTCCTCTCCTCTTGGAGAATATAAAAAACGAGAGTGGAAAGGGAAAGGGAGATTTGTGAAGTCGTTTCTTCAACAGTAGCTGCTGGGCTGCTTTGAATCGCGACCAAATGGAGAAGGGTGCTTATCCCTCACTTCAAACAGAATGAGAGAGAGGCTTTCTCCATGGGACTGACTGCTCAAACGCTTAAAATGTGACCCCCTGCAGTTGGGGGCCTGGGGGGCTGGGCTCTGACACCCCCCTGGAAACTCCAGAGGACCGAGCCAGGCTGGGGAGTACTTCCGGGCAGGGCGGAGAGATGGAGAGTAGCTGGTGCTGGCTTAGGAAGTGCTGCTCGTCTTCAGTGGTGTGTCAAGGGTGCGTGGAACCTGGGGACCAGCTGTGACACCCAAGGCAGGAATATCAGCCTGGGATTCTGCCTGCAAGAGCTCCCACCAGAGGCCTGGGAGACCCCAGTGTTGGGAGTCTGGGGGGTGGGGAGCATCGGCTACTGGTAAACCAGAATCTGAGGGGTGTGCACAGCTAATAGTGGACAGCAGTGGAATAGACCAGAAGGCTGTAGCAGGGACCTTCCGAAGAGCCAATGGAAGTGCCTACAGGAGAAAGAGCCAGCTTTAGACATCTGGTCCTGGGGGAATAGAGATATCTTATGACAGCACCAGAAAGAACCTTCCTGTGCCCCTATGTTCCCTTCCAGCCGCTGCAGTTAGAAAGCTTAGGGGAGGGGGCATTTCCATGGGTAGAAGAAGGGGGCATGTCCCATGCTTCCCTCCCTGGTGGCAGGGGGCCTGCATGAAAGCCATCCTTAGGAGGCAGGAAAAGGGAACACAGTCTTTTCTGGAGGGAAAGTTGAAGTGCTGCTTAATATATTAATTTCTGGAATCAACACTTTTAATTTCTGACATTTCATCACGACTGTGTCTTGTGACTTAAAGAGACTGCAAGACTGTCTGCCACGCAAGGAGAAGAACCGGATACCTTGTTTCTAAGAGGGGCCTGAGGAAAGCTTCCTCCACTGAAAATATTTGAAAGGAGCAGTGAGAGGCAAAAATAAATTCATGTTTTGATCAGATCCCAGGCTTTATTCAATGGACAGGTTACTTTTGTGATCACTGACATTACAAAAGGTAGGTTCGAGGCTTTGTGAGATTTTTGGTGGTGCGCTGGAATGGATAGAGAGTCCTGTGGAGTGTTTGTCACTTTCTGACTTCGGGACTTCTGGGATAAGTGGCGTGTGTCCTCAAACACTCCCGGGTACTTTGGCCTTGGTGAGTGAGCTGGAAGTGAGTCGGCTATGGGATGCAGTCAGTATTTTCTCTATGCTCTCAAAGCCCTCAAAGTAGGTGGTTTTCCTTTTTTATGCTCTTCTTTTGAGAGTAGGGACATATTTTCCCTCAATCCACCCATTCCCAGAAATAAAATCAGGCTCTTGCTTTGTTAAGTAATACATGATGGTTAAAAATGAGGACTTTGCAGTCTGACCTGATTTGGGTTTGAACGCCAGATGGTCCACTAACTAGTTGTGGGACTCTAGTCAAGTTAGTGAACCTCTCTTAGCCTCAGTTTCCTCACCTGCAAAATGGGGTTAATAATACCTATCTCTTAACATTGTAGAGTGAATGGAATTGGATAATTCATATCAGGGCTTAGCATGGCACACGGCACAGAGGAAGTAATCAACCAATAATGCCAGTTATTTTTATTATCACCATCAGGTGCCATTTATATATATAATGTATCCTTTATTTATATATATAATGTATGTATACTTTAAAACATTGACCTTTTTTTTTTTTAACTTCATGGAGGATATAAAAGCATCCTTCGTTTTGCCATCCCTAGGACAACTTTGAGAGAATGACGATTCATGAGGAGACAGGGTTTTTTTCCTTAGTACTATATCTTCTTTCATTAGCAAAAGACTAATGTTGTCATGACACACAACAGAACATGGTGGTGGTGGTGGGGCTTGGGAAGATGTATATCCGACACCAGAAGGTGGGATAACATTAATCATAAATCCATCTCAGTTATTACTCTGGATCCAGTCCTTATAAATATGATCTTGAATCTTCTCAAGATTCAATTACAGGTGAGAAAACTCAGCATCAGAAAAGCGAAGCAGACAGACCGAGGTCACAGAGCAGGAAGCAGCAGCAGGACCCTGCAATGCTCCCTGGCCCGGGTCCCACGTCAGGTGCCTGATGCGAGTCTGTCTGGTCAGCCAAGAACACTCAACACCTGTCTTTTATTGATACAGTTTAAATCTCAAGCCCTGGAGCCACAGGAAAAGGGGTATTTATTGGTTTGGGGCAGAGAGGGGAAAAGTGGGGGTGCTCTTTAGGGTTACAGAGTCATCCAGGCTGCGTGTCAAGTTCCCGTGAACCTCGCAGCGTGCTCCCCCAACCCCGTCATTTTTCCTTCCTCTGTGCAGATGCCCGATTCATGTTCTCTCAAGTTCCTCGCTCCCCGTCAATAAGCATTGCTTCCTGCATTTTGAAAGGCCTCTTTTAAAAGGTCTAAAAATATCAGAGAAGTAGTTTGATGTACAGGATGAGATCCACTAATAAGCAATTGCAACAGAGGCGACAGTCACGTGCTAATTGCCTGTCGGGCATTTTCTTCAAGGGCTCTTAGAAATGCAATATTTTAGTCATGTTACCCTTTGGGCTGCCTTTTCCTGAATGCATAAGAAATGATCAACACGAGACTTATCATCTCTGGAAATGTCAGTATTTCGATGTGGCAATCTTGATATTTGGGAGCCAACAGCTTCCACCCCTAAGTGGAAATATGAAGAGATAACATTTAATGAGCACTTAGTATGTGCCAGGGGCTTTTCTTGGCATCATCTCAACGATCCTCCCAACAGCCCTGTGAAACAGGAACTTGTTATTTCCATGTGGGCGATAAGGAAACGGAGGCACAGAGAGTCACTTGCCCAAGGTCACACACATAGCAGGTATTGGGATGTTATCCATATTTATGGAGCACCCAGCATGTACCTGGGAATAAAACATGTGTGGCTCGTGTCCAGATGGAATTTACAGTTAACTGAGGGATGTGTTGTTGCTGCACTCAGTTTGGAGAGAGGTTCTTGGTCCTGAGAATAAAGACTAGAGAACACTGAATGAACTCCCTTGTTCCAGGCACTGTGCTAGGCTCTGGGGATCGGCTCATGAGCAAGGCAGGGTCCTCTTCCTCAAGGAACTCCAAGCTTAGTGGTGGGATCAGAAAAATACATAGGCAATTATGATGCAGGGTATTTTTTTTTGTAGAAAACCAAAAAAATGTAGTGGGTCAGAGCTTGGATTCGGACTGAATCCATTTAACTAGATATTTACCCAAATTATTCAACCCAATTAAGCTGTTTACAATGATCAACATTGCAGCCACACACAGCGCAGAAACTCATTCCTCATTAGCTAGATCTGTCTTCCTCTCCATTTTATCTAGCAGGTTTTGGCAGGGTATTGACCCAGGATCAAACTATGCCTTTCTTAGAAATGTGATTTTAATTAGAAATGGCTTATAAATCTTCATTGAGAGGAGCATAATTCAGAAAGATGAGTCTAAGCCACACACAGCCCCGCCCCCCACCCCATCATTAGCTGTTTCTCTTCCAGAAAAGCTCACTAGCAAATGTTACCGAGAGCCCAAGAAAATCCCAGTGTCCTTGGTTGTGGTCACGGACAGAGTTACGTGCTTGTTTGCATTGCTTGCAGATGAAATTGGCACTTTGCTTTTTTTCTGCCACAGACTTTTGAATCTACTCTTTAAAAATCACCCCGGCAGATGCCCCCGTTAGAGAGATACTTGTCTACTGTCCCTCTTACTGCTGCCAACCAGGCTCATCTTCAGAGCACAGTCTCTCTCTGGTCAGTCAGTCTTGGATTCAGATTCTAACTCCAACACCTACTTACCTGGGTGTCTCTGGACAAGGTATACACCCTCTCCAAGACTCAGTTTCCTCATCTCAACAAATAGGGATAATGAGAGTAGCTGTCCCACGGGCTGAGGAGTTGGTTTCAATAATGTATGAAAAGTACCTGGTACATAACAGATGCTCCATAAGTGGTAGCCATTATTTGTTCTTTAAGAGTCACAGGGCAAGGAGGGAATCCAAAACTTGCCAGGTTAGGTTCCTGACTCTGCACATGAAGATGAAGAAACCAGAGAGGTCGAATGACTTGTCCAAAGTCACACAGCTAGGTATCAAGAGAGCTGGTGATAGGCTGGTGAGGGCCGTGCGTGCCCCACCGCTGTTCAGAGCTCTGGAAACATCTTGCCATGGAAAAGGAGAGATAGAGATAGAACATTCTAGGAGAAAGAAGAGGAAGGGCATGGCATATTCGAAAACGAGTTTGGCTTCTGTGTAGACCAAGTAATGAGAGATGGGGCTGGAAAAGTTGGCAGGAAACAGATCATGCACAGCCTTTTAAACCTCAGCAAAGACAATCTTCATTTGAAGGGCAGTGGAGGGCCATTTAATTGTTTTCACCAGGGAAATGACAATCTCATACTTGCATTGAAAGAGAATGGGTTGGAAGAAGGTCAGATTGAAGGTAAAGAGGGCAGTTGGGGGACAGGTTGAATAGTCCAGGGTAGAGACGAACGTGCCCTGACCAGGTAGTGACCTTGGGGAAGGAGGCAGTGTCTGTAGAACGTGACCCTGAGGCAGCTGATTGGACATAAGGGGTGAGGGAGAGGGAGAGATCCAGGTGAAGCTCAGGTTTCTGCCTGAACATGTGGGTACACGATTGCGTCGTCTATTTAGATGGGGAATGTTTCACCATCAGATAAACCTTCGATTGGGGAAAGGTATTCAGGATTTTAGTCGTCCTCCACTGCTGTGGTTCTCAACCAGGGGTGCTTCTGCCCCCCAGGGAACATTTAGCAATATCTGGACACATTTTTAGTTGTCACCACTGGAGAGTGCTACTGGCATCTAATGGACAGAGGCCAGGACCGCTCGACATCCTACAATGCACAGGACAACCTGTCGGCCCCCAAAGTCTAGAGTACCAAGGCACCTGCTCTGCTGAAGTGCAAAGCCTCAAAAGAAGTAACACATTAGACCTTTCCAGTTACCAAAAGCTTTAGTGGGAATTCATGGAGAAGAGTCCTCCCTAATTTGACAATCCCAAGGGATAGGAAAACTTGGGCAACATTATGTGTGAAGAGAAAGAGTATTAAAAGACTGATTTACCAGAGCTCTGTGGGGGAACATTTTGTCAGACACGGTGCCAGAGAGGACTTGTTTCTTGGGGGGAGAATGGTGATACGCCCCCATCCCCAATGTATTATGATAAGTTCTAGCTTTGGTTCAACGTCTCATTGGTATGAGACAAGACTACATCCAGCCAACAGTGAAGATTCAGATTAGACGGATTCAGTGTACATTTGTACATTTCTTTCCACGGTACAACTTATTTCTATCTCCAAGCTCCTATATATTTTTCGCCTTTTTTTTTTATTTGGTACTTCTTATTTACTATCTCGATTCATGCTTATTTATGAATGTTCTCTCCAATGGAATTGTGGGTTCTTTGGGACAAGACCCCAGGTCTGGTTCATTTTAGTGCATCCCAAATGTCTGTCATGCTAGGTATTCAATATAGACCTCAGAGGTCGCCCTGTGTCCCAGGCTGCAGAGGGGTATTATTCTCTGTCATTGCTGCCACTGAGCTGCGACCCACCTGGACCCATTGAAGCCCTCGACCACACTGAACCCATCCCAGAAACCACCCCGAATGTATCATCTTTCCGCTTCGTGAAATCCAGAAACCCCGAGGCGCTTCCAGGCTTGCAAGCAGACCGCTAGACATAGCTAATTTTCAAGTTATTAAATAAAACTACCGATTGCATAAATTCCAATTTAGGCAGAACTACATTAGATCAAAATTGAGCCCCGTAAGAAATTTTCTCAGCACAGTTTGAAAACAGGAATTTCGAAGGGAAAAATGCCACCATCTCCTGATAGAAGGTGTCCTATTACCGGCAATGATGATTTTGAATTTAGCTGTCAGAAAGATTGCCGAGAAAAATATGTTGGTTTATTCAGTCCAAGAAGGGTTTAATTGGCTTCTGTCAGATTTTATATAAGTGCTACTTGCCACCGAACCCCGCATGGATTCTGCAGCTTTTAAATTTAACAGCTGACGGCTGAGTCTTTGGAGGCTGTGGGAATGCTGAAAGGGGGGCTAGAACAGGTCTCGTTCCACAGTTGTGCAAATGCTTGTCTAAACTCCGGGTAGACCGACCCCCCCGCCCCCCACCGCCGCGTACAAACTGTGGAAACAGATGGGGGTCACAGGAGTAAAGATGGCACACATCCCACTGTCTCAGCTCTATTTTCAGGTTATTCCCTGTAAGTATATATTTTTCGAGAGTTTCCAGAAGGGTGTTCCATGTGATTGTCTTTTTTCCTTTCTGTATCCCCAACACCTAAAATCATGCGTGGCACATTCTTGGAGCTCAATACATAATAGTTGAATGAATGAATGTTCTCATCGGGAGCCTCTACTCTTCCCTTGCCGCCCCCGCCTGCCCCCTCCCATGGATACTGTGCTGTTTTTTTAAAGTACCACTATGGATAAGTGCCCTTGACATTCCCAAGCAGTTGTTGTGTAGGGTAAGGGATTTCTCTCTTTTTCAGGTTACTCTCCATCAGCGTGTTGCTTGGGAGTGCCAGTGTCTGAGTTTTTGTGAAATCTTTTGTGCCAGTCACGGCTGTTCAGTCAGTCCAATACTCATTTCCAACACCTTCACTTGTTCCCCTTGCCACTGCTTTCCACACTCATGTCAGAGACACACTTCCCCAGCCATTCTTGCAGTTAGAAAAGTCAGGTGACGCTATTCTGGCAAATGAGACATAAGAGAAAAGAATGCTGGGGAGGTGCCAGGAAAGCCTTTCTTGGCCTCCTAAAGGCGGCAAACCTAGCTCTCCCTCTCTCCTTTCTGTTGGAACGTGACGGTGACGCCTAGAGCTGAGACAGCCATTCTGGGATCGTGAGGGGAAAGGACCTGTCAGTCCTGACATTCGTGAGCTCCTGCACCAACGCCTAGACTTCTTAGATGAGAAAAACAAATTCATTGTGTTTATGTCCCTGCTTTTTCATTTTTCTCTTCCTTGCAGCTAAATACGATCCTAACTGATAACACACGGTCTTCTTTTCTTCTCACTTCCCTCTGGTTCTCGTGAGATTGCAACTGAGTAATGGGACTGGGCTAAGAGTTCAACATAAGGGACGGAAATCATGCTCGGGGGCTCCCCCTCTTCTGTCACTAAGGATTCTAACGGGGTCAAGCATTTCTGCCACCAGGATGACCCTCTCCTGCAAGGCACCCACCTCATCCTTCATGGAAACCCATTCTCACACCAGTTCTAAGGATTCTTCCCTAGACCTGCCTCTTCCCTCTGCCCCTTAGGTTGGGAGATGGCCTTGCTCATGATGGACCCCATTCTGTGACTTCACAGGTAATACTCAGAGTCCTCCAGACTTCCTCTCTCGGCCGACCATGTGTTCAAAACGGCGACGTGGCACTCACATCATCGGAGAAGAGAGAGCAGCATGAGTAATAATAATAACCTCTGTCATCCCCTACGGCGGGCGAGCTGTGTACCGAGGGCTGTCCTCAGTGATTTTGCGTGCATTATTTTATTTCCTCTTTCTAGAACATCTATGGATAGACCCTCATCCTAGTCAACCCATTTCACAGAACCTCAGATTAGAGCGTGTCAGGTAGGAGAGTTGCACTCACCTTTGCCTGACTTCAAAGGCAGAGCCCCTACCGAGTCACTAAGGTTACCTCACCTCAGGTAGACTCTGATGTGTTTCTTCTACCGTCGCCCTCCCCACCTTCTCCTCCCCTTTGTGCAGCATCTGCCTGTTCACAGTTGAGACAAAGAGCTCACTTCCTTCTGTCCAATGTAAAGATAGTGCCTATTGTTCCTTCTGTATCAGGAGGTAAAGAACATATGCTTTGCCTGCATCCTGATTTATCACGGTGGGGAGCCAGTGGGCCTGCAATTAGACACAGGAAGATTTGCCTAGGCAAGCATTACCAGTCCAAAGCAGTAGGGCATAAAGAAAAAAACAAAACAAAACAACACGGTGAATTCTGCAGTTGTCTCATGCCGTCACAATGGAGCCAGAAGAAAGAGAAGGACTCACTGATAATCTTCCTGGCCTAAGTCGTGGGTGATATAAAAATGAAGGCTGCCCCTGGCCGGGATTCTTCAGAACTGGGTTTCATGTGGTGGTTAGATCTTTTATTATTATTATTTTTTATTATTATTATTTTTTTTTAGGGTAATCAGTGATTCAGTGCAGGGGGCGTGGTCTCAGTGATGAGAGGCCAGAAAAATCACCCAACATCCAGCCCACTTTGAACAAAGAGCAATGAGTCACCTGTACGTACCTTTTTGGGCCACAATTTCTTGTATCTGGACAAGGAGGAAAATCATTTCATGTGCACAGGGGAAACATACTGTGCTGGGAGTCAAAGTATCTCTTGGGGGAAATCTTTCTGAAATCTGTTGGTTCCCCGTTTCTGAGTCCGGGCAGCTAGCTGCGTGGACAGTGGGCTGGACTTCCGAGACTTTCTCTGAGTATCTCCATTTTCACCACAAAGGTAGGGGTCAGACATGCTCAGGCCAAGGTCATGTCCATACCTGGAATTCTGCCTAATTTGTCCCCTCCTCCCCGAACCTGCCAACTCCCCTCTCAACGGAGAACCAGCCAGTGGGGCTCCTCCAGGCTCAGTCTACCCTGGTGCAAAAGGGGTTAATAACAACACCTCTATCATAGGGTCGATAAAAGGATTAAACAAAATGTCATCATGGCTCGCATTTCATAGTATTTTCTCTATGCCAGGCTCTAAGAGCTTTTCCCATATCAACTCATCAAATCCCCACAACAGCCCTATGAGAGAGGAGTATTTTTAGCTGTATTTCATCTGTTCTAAGATGCACATCTTTCCACATTTTAATAGCTCTGAAACTGGGGCACATTTTATCATTGAAACAGGTTATAGTGTAATCAGTACAGTTTTCTTTCTTTGCGGCACAAGGAAATTATGATGCATCTTGAAATGAAAGATGTCTTAGATTAGATAAAATACGGTGTGCCTGTTTCACAGATGAGGAAACTGAGGCAGGGAGAGGCACTGATTTCCTCAAGGCCACACAATCTAGTCATGTGGCAGAGTTGGGATTTGTACCCATGGAGTTTGCTAAGAATCTGCTCTTCTAATCACTAAGCTAGTGAGGGTATGAGCCGAGCACCCAGCGTCATTCCTGGATGTTTTAGGATCTGCACAAATTAGGGAAGCAGCTTTCTGTCTGGTTTTTCAATGACAGTGAGATAGAAAGTTCAGGCACCAAGAGACACAGCTTGTATAAAGAATTCCACACCTTTATAGTTTTTGCCAAATCCCATTTCTGCATTTCCATTCTAGAGTATGGAGGAGGTGTTCTAAGTGTCCCTCTTTTTTTTTTTTGGCTTTTCCACAAGGAAGAAAATGTGGGTCCGTGCTATCTATACATGTCCTGTTCCCTCCTTCCCCCGTGGCTAATCCCATTAGACTCCTCTTTTGCTTCCTTGGGAAGCAAAGGGAGAAGGAATTCTCTAACTGATTAGGGAGCCAGAGCCCCACAGAAGGTTTCCTCAAGAGAAGACATTCAAGCAGAGGATTTGCATATATTATTCATATTCCTTCTGTTGAAAAAAGCTACATGAAGATGTTGTACAAGGCAGAGTGTCATAGTAACATTAGTTATAATGTCACAACCTCCATCTCTGTGAGAAGGAAAGTAGCTCGTTTCATTGGACTTCAGGACCCCTTTGAGGGGTTTTCCCAAGTGTCACCTAGGACACTAGTGCATGGTGGACTCAGTAGTAGTCAGGCATCACCATGCAGCCCCGTGTGGCCTCACCTTCATCGTCCACGGAGCCCGATCATTCCCCAGAACAATTCTCACTGGACAGTTACCTGGCTGCCTGGCATTTGTTACTCTCTTTTTGTATGTCACCCCCCTCAAAATAAACAAAAACTATCTGAAGCCAGTGACTGTGCCTAACGCCTTCTGTGTATCTCCCCGATGCATGCTAACCACTGTCACTGCTTGGGTGGCATGGCGAGGCCATGAAAAGGCTTGGATCCTGGAGCCAGACGGATCCGAGTTCAAATCCCTGCTCTATTCTTTGTTGGCCGGGTGTTCTTGGGTAAGGGACCTGTCCTCACTGAACCTCAGTGTTGCCATCTGTCTCAGGAGGTAACAGTTCACACCTTGAAGTATTGTAGAAGATTCTGGAATATCACACGTAAACTTTTGCTCAGAATGTGGCACGTGGTAAATACTCAATATATGTTAACTATCATCATTGTTATCACCACCACTGCAATCCTTCTTGGTTTGATTTACACCAGAAATCGATCGTAATCTTGACACATTTTCTTATGGCTTGTCACTTTTGAGTTAGCCTGGTTTAGGTTAATCAGTGCTTTATGGTAGCTCAAAAAATTGAAATGTGAAAGGTGTGATCCTTCAGAGGTAAACCAGGGACACCCTGAGGTCTTCATCATTTCCCAGAAAGTGGGGCGCAGCAGGATATAAATGAGTCTTTCGTGTCTGAGGTCTGAGTTCATCCAACAGTTTTCTGGATGCCTTCTCCCCTTCTGACCTCCCTGAGTCTCACCTACTCTCCTCCCAAGAAAGAGATATCATTCCACCCTCTGTATCTCTGTATCTTCCTCTACTTTCTTCACCTCTCTATCGCAAGGTGGAAAACGATTACATTTGCTTGGGTACTTGGCTTCTTCCCTCAAATCTCCATCTCAATCTCTCTCTCTCTCTCTCTCTCTCTCTCTCTCTGACACACACACACACACACACACACACACACACACACGAGTCTGAGTTCCCACAACACCCACTGATACTTCCTCAGCATATCACTAATCACCCTGCATTATAATTATCTTGTCTTATCTCTTTCATTCCCCATCCCAAACACGCACACTATAGATTGCGAAATTTTTAAAGGCAAGTCTCATCAGTTACAAGAGCATGTGTGGAGCACAAAACAAAGGTTCAATAAATGTTTGCTAAATGAATCAAAGCACAATATAGCTAAAATCTAGAGAGTGCTTGCTGTGAGCCAGGAGCTGTTCTAGGAGCTTCAGGCATACCATTTAATACTCAAAGCAAAGCCACGAGGGGGCACTATGATAGCCCCATTTTACAGATGGCAACGCTGAGCAGAGAAGTTCTGCAACTTGCCCAACGTCACAACGCTGCTAAGCAGCAGGTCCAGGGTTCAAGTCCAGGCTCTTTGGGTCCATTGCCCATGCGGTCACCCTCACCTCTGCTTCTGAAACAGCCACCTTTGCTCCTCATTCTTTCCCATGTTCTCTTCCCCCCACTGCTATGCCGGGGGGTTTCAGTCCCAGAGAGGGCTGCACTGGATGGAACCCACTTCTGTGTAGCATTTTGAGATGAAAGAAGACATATGACAATTGCATCTTGCAGAATGAGCTCACTAAGAGGGCTGAGTGACGAGGGGTGAATAACGACGTGTTAACCCTTAGAAAATAGCTCTGGAACACTTTGGACTCCCACGTAAGCACAGCTGAGTTTTAAGCTCCCTTTTGTGCACTGACTTCCCCCCAGCTCCCCATTCTAGGACAGGACTCTAGGTGATCCGGTGTGACCTTTGACCCTCTCTCTCACTGTTCACCTACTCTGGCCAATCACGGGTGAAAAATGGATATAACAATACAGACACACTTAACAAAGACATAACTGGCCTACTCAGTTACAATCATTCAGAAACAGAAACACTTGACTCTAGTCATTAAATGCATAGTGATGATTGTTCTTTGTCTTTCGAATCGCCAACAGTATTTCATGTCACACGTACACATTATCAAGTGTTAGCATCATGCTAAACAATTTCCATATCTTACTTCACTTAGTCCTCACACTATCTCTTCCTAGTTGATGTTCCTGTTCTCATTTCTCAGACACGAGGCAATAAAGGCTCAGGGAGGCTCAGCCACTTGTCTAACGTCAATAGCTGGTGAGTGGCAAAATCAGGCTTCCAAACCAAGTTGGGCGCTCTGCAGCCTCTCCGTAAGACCGAGGACGTGCCTGAGCCTCGAGCCCAGCGGATCTCTGAAAATAATTTCTGCAACGGCAAACCTACAATTCATCTTCATTTTTTTCTGATGTTCTACAGTGTCACTGCCGATTTATCCCATCATTTTGGAATTACTGGCTAATAGGATGGCCCAGCTCACCGTTCTGGCTGCTGTTTTCATTCTTGACGAGAAACCAACCATTGATAGTAACAGGGATGTGTCTCAACAATTTAATTACACTATGATTCTCCTCTTTCCTCCCGTCCCTTATTGGTCTGGAGGCTAATTCCTATTTTACTTGGTCATGAAAACATGACTGGTTCCATCAGAGTGGGGAGACTTACCTGTGACGGAAGTTCTGAAGCCAAAAAGGGCCAGAGGGCCCCCGAGATGCGGGAACTCTGCATCTTCTTGGTGGCTGATACCTTGGTCATCTTGGAAATCCTTCAGGCTTCGCCTGTGCCCCCAAGGGAAGAGTTTTTCCAGAAGCTTCTACCTCAGCTGCCACTGTTGTGAGGGTCTCCAGCAATTTCACTCTTATTTCCAAGTGTCAATTACACAGACTCCAAACCGTTTCTGACCCAGCAGTAATGGAAAGCAAGTCATCCGGGTCCAATCAACAGGATAAGGAAGTCCAGACAGGGTCGATAAGGAAAAGCCTGGAATTACTTTTTAGAAAGTTACCAACTTTTGTGAGCTTTCCCTCTCTTTGAAAAGGAGTATCTGTCTCTCCCATAAACAAAAATAAAATATGAACTAAAAAAATAAAACTCCACTGAAGAAGTCTGAGGGGGACCCATGGTGGGGCCCCCAGATGCCCATTTTAAGGCAGTCCCAACAAGCGGCTCAGGTTCCCACTGCAAGAGAAAGCAGCTGCAAACTGCGAGGCTGGACCAACTCGGTTGCCTGGCAACGAGACGCTGTAGACGGCTTCCTCATTGGCTGCCTTTGAAGGGGGCGGAGTTGTGAACTCCCGCAGGCTCTTGGGATAATGGCAGGAGCAGGCTACCGACCAGGGAGCCACATTCTGCAAACTCTGGTTTCTTCTCTCAGACCTGAGGACCCCGACCCTTTCTCTCTGCCTAACAACAAGTGACTCCTTATTTCCAAACTCTGCTCTGTCCTGCCACTAACCACTAGTGATGTTTTGTGTCTTGGGTTGGGTAGCTCATGTGTCCCTTTAGCCCCGCATTTATCTTAACCCGAGATGTCTATTTCTCTTTTTCTACCTGACAAACTCCTACTCATCCTTCAAAGCCCTCCTCCACACACCCACCCTCCCCCCACACGTGTTTATGTACATATGTGTATGACATTTACTGACTGCTTAGAATGTGCTAGACACTGCTCTGTTTTACATATATTAACTCAATCCTCACAAAAAGTCTTTAAGGAAGATATTTTATGACTCTGTTTTACAGACTAGGAAACTGAGGCACAGAGAAATTGAATAACATGCTTAAGGTCACACAGAAAGTGCCTGAGCTGGGATTCAAAGCCAGACCTGTTTGATTTCTAAATCCCAAGCTCTTAACCACTTTGCCGCACGGCTTAGGATAAGGTGCCTAACTTTGCTGAGCCTTGGCTTCCGTATCTTTAAAATGAGGAAAACAACTTTACCCCAGGATTAAAACAGATAATGTATGCAAAGACTGAGCACATGAGGAGTCCTGGTTAAGAGGCAACTATCATTTTTTCCTGACACCCCACCCCCAGGAAGAATTAGTCACTTTTACAGTGCAATGTTCATTTTACAGCAGGTATTAATATCAACTAATATTTATTGATCTCTTGCTCTGTGCCAGGTGCTCTACTAAGCACTTTAAATGTATTAATTTATTTAATTCTTTCAATAACGCTGTGGGGTCGGTTGCCAGCTTGCAGAAGATTGACTGCACGTGCTCTGATTTGCATGCTTTCTCCTTGGCATTATTTCACACTGGATCAACCCGACTCATGTTTCATCTCTAAACCTTGAACTGCAGAGGAGTATGATGTCATCATGGCCACACAATGAGCCCCCGCCTTCTCTTTAGAAGGTGTCTGATGCTAGATGACCCCGCACAGAATACAGAATGCCTAGCCACACAGCTCCAGTTGCTGACGCTTGGAAGTCATTATTTTCTTGCCCGTTGTCTGAAGACTGAGTCTGACCTTCCCTTTCACAGGAAGTTTTGGTCCCCCGCTTCCTTTGTGGGCAACACTGGCAATGAGCAAGCACTTGGAGAGGATGCAGAGAAATTACATCGTGTTCAGAAGATGGTGCTGGGGACGAGAGAGGATAAGAAAACAGAACGGAATGGGAAATGGTTAGCCCTGAGCGGAACAACCGGCTGTCCTCACACGGCAGTGAGGGACGGTCTTGGCGAAGGACTCAACAACTAGTTCTGTATGAGCCCAAAGACTAGGAAGAGGGTTTGGGCTCAATATGAGGAAATCCACCACACAGCATTGTTTTAAAAAGTGTGAGCTCTGAAGACAGACTGATTTGGCCACTGAGCAGCCTCCACGAGAATCTCATAAGACGATGAGAAAAACCAAATGGCTAATCCATGGGAAGCACAACGCTGCACAAAAAGGTCGTGCTCAACAAATGTTCATGCTTATTTCTTTTGTTATTAATACCCACCTGTTCGAGTCATGTGAGAACTGGAAGTAGAAAGGGCTCTGGAATGGAAAGGACCTGTGTTCAAATGCTGCCTCTGCCATTTACGGGTAATGAGACCTTGGTCAAGTCACTTCACCCATCGAGCCTCAATTTCATCACGTCTATAAACAGTGATGGTTATGCCCACCTTATATAGTTGGAAGGATTCAGAGAAATGATGATTGTATAGAGCCTGGTACCCAACAAGGGCTCAAGGCTCGCTATTTCCCTTTTCTGTGCATGAAGGGGTATGGAAATAGGGAGAGAATGAGCTCCCCAGCATGGGAGGGGTTCAAATAAGGCCACATTCTGAGGTACTGGGGGTTAAGACTTCAACATATGAATTTTGAGGGGACACAAATCAACCCGTAAACACTGAGCAACCTCAAGCTAATAGCACACACAGTGTTGGATAGATGTCAACTATGTTTCCCTCAAAACTTCAAAATATCCCTATCTTCTCCTGTGAACTTTCTGTGGCATCATGGGGCACCTCAGTGCACACTTTGGGAACCACAGGGCTATAGGAATGTTTTCTGTCTCTGAGCTGAGCAGCCTGGATGTGCAAGAAGTTAAAAGCCACAAGACTAGACATCAAGTCATGACGAACGGAAGTTTGTGGATAGATTTCTCACCTCCGCAGCCCTCAGGTAGGACAGGTTCTGTATTCCCCAGAGATCCCCTTCAGGACCGAGTTGGGACAACCCCCTTGCCTGCTCCCCGATGACCCAGCATTGGCTTCTTTCCTTTTCCTGTTTCGCTTCCCCACTCCTCTTCTGGTTCTGCATGGTTTCCCAAATAAACCACTTCTATCCAAACCCTTGTTCTGGGGTCTGCTTCTGGGGAACCCAACCTGGGTCAGCGTTGGCTGAGATAACCCAGGAGGTCAGACCTGAGTCAGACCCTGACGTTTCTCCTTCCCTCATCTTCCGTGGACCAGCTACCTTCGTCGGTCACGTTGCCCCATCATCACCATCTTACCATTGCTCTCACGAATATCTCAAGGAGTTTCTTGGTATTCTCCACATTCCTTAAACACGGAAAGGCCAACATGTTTTCAGATAGGCAAGCACATGCCCCCAACAGCGAAATATTTGTCAACTAAGATATGGAGTGATTGTTTCATTCTTAATTCCTCATTGATTTATGCAAAATATAAATGGAAAGACATGAAGTGACAGGCATTATCTCCTCCCAATGTGCCAAAAAGAAAGGTATCTGAAGGTATTTGAAATAGAAGAAAAATTTTGGTACATGCCCGACATGAACTGGGGTAGCCAAAGTAAAATCTCAAAATCTGCTAACCACTCGCATTTCAGTCATTAATATATATAATTCGGCATGAAAAACCTATTGGAAAACTCATCATTTTTTTTGAGTATCTTTAGAATACTTTTCTGTGTTGCATCTAGTACCCAAAGAATTCCTTCTGGGTATTTTTACTGAAATGTCAGCACTGGGTTTACAAATTATGGGGCCTGGGGCAAGAATAAAACTCGGAGCTCCCCTGACACTTGGTAGCTGGCAGTCTGTTGATGAATTGCTTCCCAGGTGAAATAACACTGTATAATGTATATTTGGATCACATCCATGGATTCCTGTACTTCATCAGATTAAGGAAGAATTCCAGCTTGCTACTCTGTCCCTTGAGCCCCACATCCCGTTCCTATCCCATCCTCCAAACCACACCCCAAGAGGGGGAGGTGAATTTGGATCTTTGTAAACAAAGAGCAGAAAATATAATGTCAACCTCCCTCTCCTCTTTCTCTCCTTACGTTGGTGCACCAGGCCCCGTAGTGGAGGAATACGGCCTCCGGGATTCTTCTTTGTGAATTTCCCCCACTGGAAATCTAGGATGTGGTCCAAGCTACCTGCATGGGTAATGCTCTCCATCTGTACGGCTTCCCCTCACAGCATGCCGGGCAGCGAGGCAGGTGGGCGTCATGGAATCATTAATCCCATGTTCCAAGGTGGAAAGCGAAGCCCTTGGGATTTAGTACTGGGTTAGTGGTGGAGGTTGCCTGGGAGCCCAGGTTTTATGATTCCAAATTCAGTGATTTATTTCAGCACTCTGTCACACTGTCTTGATGGTCTTTCACGGAAAGGGGTGTGTGTGTGTGTGTGTGTGTGTGTGTGTATGTTCAGTTCAGCAGAACGACCTGGGGTTATCTCTGCAAACTCTGCCAAGACAAGTGGGATTTCCAAGTCACCCAGAAGACTTTCACTTCTAGCCTTTGGGGGGTGCCTTTGCATGAACATCCACAGAAGACATCTCAAACCGCCATGTCAGGTAGGAAAATACTTCCCTGCCAGGTTTTCCCACGGATTTCAAAGTAGCTCACAGTTTCCTGTTCAGTACACACTCTAGCCGATTTCCTACCTGTACGGGTAGAATTGTGTCCCTCCCAAAAGATATGCTCAGGTCTGAACCCCACAGCCTGTGAATGTGACCTTATTTGGGAGAAGAGTCTGTGCAGATATAATCAAGTTCAATGAAGTCAGACTGCATTAGGGTGGGTCCTGACCTCATGACTTCTGTCCTTGTAAGAGTGAAATTTGGACGTAAGGAGAGAAGACACATAAGGAGAAAGCCAATGACACAGAGGCAGGGATGGGCGTGAGGCATCTATGTGCTGAGAAACGCCCGGATTGCCAGCAACAGCCAGACGCTGAGAGAGGCAAGGAAAGGTCTTCCCCTGGAGTCTTTAGAGAGAACCTGTCCTGTCAGTGCTGAGATTTTGGACTTCTGGCTCCAGAATGGCAAGGGCATTTGTGTCGACATTTGTGTCGTTTTAACCCCCCTAGTTGGTGATCATTTGTTACAGGAGCCCCAGGAAACAAATACAGCACCCATCTTGCTCCAGCTTTGTTTCCTTCTCCCCCCTGACTGGGCTAATAGAAGACTGCCACACAGCTCTGCAGAGTCAGCGACTTAAAATTAAACATGAGGCATCAGTGAATAGTCAGTTAAATAAAAATAAAGTTCCCAGGTGAATCTAAGACACAAGTAGGGATAAGAATCCCTGCCATGCATCCTGTTTGTGAGCTGCTTTTTCACATAACAAGATATAAACAGCCTCCCATGTCTATCGATGCATTTTTTAACATGGTTTTTCAATCAGTGCTTGCAAAAATGGAGTTCTGATTTCCTGGCTGTCCAACAGTTTGTGCAACTAGCTACTTGGTATTAAACAGGAACCAGTCTATTTTCATCCTGGATCTACAATCAGGTAGTTTCATTGGGGGGGGGGTGGCATTTTGTTGGTTGCAGAGACCTGAGATTCTCTTTAGCTGACCATCCACCCTTCGTTGTGGGGCCCTAGTACCAGGACACATCGCCAAGACCTCATGTAGTGGACGTTTGCTGCTTTTTTCTGCCCAGAATCCACACTTCCATTTGGGGAACAAGTCCTAGCCTCCTCGGATCATGGGATTTTTGTGGGGGTCACCGGAGTAAGTTTATCACCACACCTGGTCAACAGAGAACCCCAGATCCCCCGGCCAAAATGAGTGGACCAGAGATAACGATGTCAACCAAATTGGGCCAGTCAGAATCATTTCAAGGAAAGGGGACTTCCTTTCAGGTCTTGGAGCTAGAAGGATGTGAACTGGGCTCTGTTCCAGGACATTCTTTGTGCCACAGGAAAATCAGGCCAACTCAGACAGAAACAGGTTGAAGAGAGAGATTGACTTCTGATGAAATCTGTCTATGTGGCTGGATTCAGGTGGGCTCGAGGCTAGCACCATCCGAAAATGTCTACTTATGTGAGTCCATGAACAACATTGTACTGTGGCTGTAGTTGGTATTACTGTCTTCCTAAAGTTGATTTTGGAGATTTTGAAATTGAGGTTTTGTCACCTGCATTGGAAAGAGTTGCCTACTATAATTCTATTCTACCTGAAGAGTTATTTCCTGCAGTCTCCCCAAATTCTACTTGGGGTTTAAAAGTATACTCCCACACAAGAAGGAGGCCGTCTGACTGTAGGATCATGGGAGCTGGACTTGAGATGAATTCACCTGAGAGGCAGTATAGGATGGGGTAGCAGGGGAAGCCTAGTGTTTAAGCCAAACAGAACTGAATTTAAATCCTGATTTGTAATCTTGTATGTTAGCCATGTGACCGTAGGCAAGTTTCTTAACTTATATAAGCTTCAGTTTTCTCATGATGAAGAATAAAAATCAAATCACCAAACTTATAGGGCCAGTAGGGGTTTAAATGACATACATTAGAAAAAAACATGTTAACACATATGCTAGGTGACAAACATAACATGTAATGCATACAAAATACACTTCAACTATCATTATTAGCTCCCAAGTTCTTTGTCCTCCTGAAAGTTTCCTTCCTCCGTCCTTCCCTCCCTCCCTTTTTTCTTGTGGGTGGGATCCACTGATGGGCTGGCTATCCCCTATGATGGTAAACAGGAAATGGACCATCTTTTGCAAAGACTAAAAGGCCAGCTATAAATCAACTCAATCTCTGACTATAATATTAAGGTGATCTTCCCTCCTCTAACTGCCAGAAATCAAAAGTCTTCCTCTCTGAAGGGTGATGATATTATTCAGAGCCTCAAAATCTCTCTCTATATATATTTTCATACACATTGTCTGGCAATTAATAAAAAATTGCCTATAGCTAGGAGACAGGCCAGATAACAAAAGATCAAGAGAAACAAGGAACAATAGAAGCAAACCCAAAGGTTATCCAGATATAAAAGTTATCAGACACTAACTTTAAAATAACTGGGATTAATGTGTTCAAGAAAATAAATATTACTGTGTCATTAAGTTCATTAATCTTTCCCTCTTCAGTGTTCATTAATCCCATCCAGTGTATTTTTCAGATGTTGTAGGTTTTATCTCTAGAGATTCAATTTAGGTTGTTTTTTACTATTTCATGCCCCTATGTAACATGTTCAATCTTCCCCTTAATATTTGTTTTGATGTCATATCTGAGTCAGTTTCAGTTGATTGATTTTCATATGATTATGGGTCCCATTTTCCTACTTTTTAAATGCCTGATGATTTTTGATTGGATGTTAGACATTGTGAATGTTGCCTTGTTGGGGGCTGGGTATTTTTGTATTCCTATCAATGTTCATGAACTTTGTGCTGGAACATAGTTGAGTTTGATCCTTTCAAGACTAGCTTAAGGCTTATGAGACAGATTTAATCTAGGGCTAACCTTGCCCTTATACTGAGGAAAATGTTTCTGAGTCCTCGAGTTGATGCCCCCATGTAGTGTAAGCTTTTTCAGTCTAGCTAGTGGGAGCAGGCACTATTCCTGGCCCCGTGTGAGTTCGGGATATTGCCCCCTCGAGTGTTTGTGGATGGCTCTTTCATAGCCTCCGTTAGTTTCCTCACATGCGAGTACCGGTCAGTACTCAGCTGCAGACTCCAGGGGAACCTTCTGCAGGTCTCCTGAGTTCTTTTTCTTTGCAGCTCTCTCCCAGGCCTCTTCCCCTATGAATTCTGATGCATTGGCCTCCCTGAGCTCCCAGGTTTTTTTCCTCCATGCAGTGACTGCCATTCGCATTCCCCATGCTGCAGTCTGGAAACTCTCACCCTCAGTAAACTGAGGCAATCTCAGGACTCACCTAGTTTGTTTGTTAACTGTCTCTCAGAGATTACTGTCTTCCATTGTTTCATATCTAATGTCTCAAAACTCTTGTTTCATATATGTTGTCTGATTTGTGTGCGTGTGTGTTTTCAGGCAGAAGGGTGCATTCCATTCCTGTTATTCCACCTTGGCCAGAAAGTCCATAACTGTATAGTGCAATAGCTGAAGTTGAGTACTCTATAGGTAGGTATAACATGGCATTAGACCAAAAAGAAAAGAGAATAGAGGTTATCTTTGGAGAAGAGGGAGGGATGGTAACTGGGAGGGGGACCTGGGAGGTTCTGTGCTGTTGGTAATATTCTACGTCTTGGTCAGGGTGGTGATTCTATGAGCGTGCTCACTTTGTGAACATTAAATGCTGTGCATTATGCTTTGTGTGTTTTTCTGTGTGTATGTTATACCTCAATAAGTTTATTTAAAAATACGTCACAACCACAAAAATAAAACAAGTTTTCAACGTTTGTTATTGAGGGCAGACCTTAAGATTCACACCACAATCCAGTATGCTATGGGCTTTGGAGTCAGACCTAGGTTCAAATTCAGTGTCTATAGGTACTACATATGTAACCTTGAATCTTATCATCTCCTCTGTAAACCCCAGTTTCCTCTTCTCAGAAAGGTATGCAACGGCCATACTTATCCCACAGGGTGGATATGAGGACCAAATGAGATGTTTTATACAAAATATCTGCCAGACACATAGTAGGTTGTAAATAAGTCTGAATTTCAACTCAAATTATTGATTAATAGGTAATTGGTAAAATCATTTATGTTACATTCTCAGTTGTTAAAAAAAGAATGAGGTAATTCCAAAGTACTCCTGTGAGACATCCGTCAGGGTCCTAGGAAGAACAAGGTGACAGTCGAAGGGAGAGAATTGAGGAGGGTTTGATGACGGGGTTATTTACAAAGGTGTAGGCGGAGTTAGTGGAACCTAGCAGGGGACTGTGTAGTACTTCAAGGCTGGCGACAGTGCGGAGGTGTTACCTACTCTGGACCTGAAGGGACCAGGGGAGGGAGCAGAGAGCAGAATGAGAAGACCCTGTAGAAAAGGACTGTCCGACAGCAGAGCTGTAGCCTCCTAAAGAGGAAAGCAACCAACCATAGCAACCTGGCATGGCGGCAGCAGAAGAGATAAATACCCAGAGCTCACTTTCCTCTCGCCTTCTTTTCTATTGCCAGTACCTCCAATGTACAGTGGGCCTTCCATGAGGGTGGCTCAACTAGAGGTAACAGGGCAAGGGAGCCCATTGATGCAGTCCGTACAGGCCGCCGCCTCCAGAAGCACAGAGACTGGTGGGAAAGGGTGGGAAATGGGCTGGGCAGAAGTTGTGTGAATAGAAAACATCCAGCACAGTCTTCAAGATATATTAGGTTTACAAAACAAAAGAGATGAGAACTAAGTAATAGATCACATGCTAACTTTTTATTAGAGAGAAAGGGAAGAGAGGGAGAGAGAGGAGAGAGCCAAAGGAGAGTGAGAGAGAAGAGAGAGGAAAGAAAGTGAGGAGAGAGAGAAAGACCTTAGAAGGAAATTGTACCAGTTGTCACCTTGAAATGTGGAAACAGTAGCATGGAGGGAAGGAATTAGAAATGGAGGGTGTGTGAGGCAGGGCCCAGCAGGACACAGATGACAGACTCAAATTAAGGTGATACAAGGAGCATTTATTTACAAAGGGGCCATTTTCACAGGTGTGGGTATAGTGGACCAGAGGAAAAAGTGCAGCAACTGAGGGCTAGAGTTAGTGAAGCTGTGACCATTTCTGTGGGACAATGGGAGGGAGTGGTGACCGGCCCTTAAAGGACAGAGATCCCATCATGAAGGTCTCCTTGAGAGGAGCAATGATTTGTAGTTGAGGGATACAGCCAGTGGGAGGCCACCTTGCAGGAAGGATGCCCTAAACACACCCTGCTCCTTTCCTCTTATCTCCTGCCAGCGCCTCCCATTGGCTCAACCTACCTAGCAGCGGGAGGGCATGAGAGCCTCTTGGTGCCATACAAGTAGAAAGTGGACGGTGGAGAGGATGGACAAGCGGAAGATGTCTAGCATAACGTGTAACCTACTTTATCCCGGATAGTCTTTTGTACTGTTTGCATTTTTTTCCCCCAACCTATACTCATGCACTACTTTAAAAATACCCAAATAAAAGTCAATGTCAGTTCCGTTCCCCGTTTCACACACAGAAGCAAAGAGAAAAGCGGTATCTTCTGAAAAGAAGAGGGAAGAACAAATGGCTTCCTATTCAGGGCACAAAGCTTGGGCACAACAGTTTTTTCCCCAGAAGGCTGAGCATTCTAGATGATTATTACCTAGACTGATGATTACCAAGGCAAGATAGAAATGTCCATATATTTGTGTTTATCTGACCCCAAATGCGTCTCTTCCCCATGCTGCATTTCCCCCTCTTCTGAAAAGTGACAGCTAAGAATTTAGTTTACCACTATTGTTTCCTCTGTCTCTCCCTCCTTTTTCTCCTACACACCCCATCATGTTCCCCCTATAATTTCTTTATATAACTTATAATTTTGAACTCACAATTCAGCTAACCATTTGGAAGGCCATTTTCCCACTCTTGCCTTCTTTCAGGCGTCGTTGTTTAGACAACCTGGCTGGTGTGGCCCAATTTTTCAATTTTCTGACAATAGCTTCCTTGAAGAGACTCTGTCTGCCTCCTCTCTTTGGTTTTGTCCTCTGCTGCTGTCTCCATCCTGTTCAAGGACAACCTCAGAAATACACAACTGTTTCTTGTCTTGCAGTCACCCAACTCCTGCCACTTTGGTAGAAACTGTCTTTTCTTTCTCTTAGCTTCAGTGACACTTCTTTCTCAATAAAATATGCTCTTTCAAACAGGTGTTGAGGAGTATGACATTTGGAATATATAATGGCTGCATTCTAACATATACCTTCACCAGACAGTAACTAAAAGAAGAAAAGGAACTCACTGATGTGGAAAATCCATTCACAGGGTTTGCATAGCTTCCCACCTCAAGCCCTCACTCGGCCCTACCCCTTAGTGTGTTTTCTGATTTCCCCAGTTTTGTTTGCAAACTTCTTTCTCCCACTGAAGAAGCATGAAATTAAAACGAGACTTTCCCCTCTTATTTTTATGGTAACACTTGTTTGTTGTGGGGAAATTATAAAACACGAGTTAACCAAAAACAATAGCATTTGTTAATATTTGGATGTATTTCTTTTGGATATTTTTTAAGAGAGTTTTTAGAAGTACTCACCTCTCCAAATAAAAATAAGCTTGAAGAAATTTTTGACTGTGGAAGTAACATGTCTATTTTTAAAAATTAGATAACATAAAAAGTATACACATGAAAATGAAAAACACCATAATCTTTCCACCCAGGGATAATAATTTAGCATTTGATATACACAATTCCATATTTTTTCCAGATACATCTACATTTATATCTTATCCCTTTTGTTATTTTCTTTGACAAAAATTATTGACATCTTTCCCTGTCAGTGGATACTGATTTACACTGTCAGCTTTCACACTTTTGGTACCACAGTGAGAAATCCATTTTAAACTATGATCCAGTACAGTGCGTGTACAGTACCTCTATATTTATAATTGAAATAAAAGTTTCATGAACCACTACTCACCTCTATTATGTATTATGTACTCTGTTATTTTCTGTTTTATTCTCTTTCATTTTTTAAAAAATGCTGGTTATGACTCAGTAAATTGATTTCCAGGACCACTAATGGGTTGTGACTTGCATTTTGAAAAACATTCTCCTAGGCCACAATTTTAATGGTTTTATTGTATTTTGAACTCCAGAGTTTTAAAGTTATAGGAACCACAGAGGACGTCTTGTCCAGCTTCTTCATCTTATATGCAGAGGAGTGAAAATTTTATTTTCTCCATAGTTGGTCCTAAATTCCCCTCAGGAAAGAAATTCTCTTTGGAGGAATACCGTTATATGCTTGTGGGGCCATAGCGTGCTGCGGTGGCAGTCGCTGAACCCTTCTACACAAAGAATAAACAGGTATTTGGAATAGAGTACATTGAGCAATGTGCCAGAGGGGGGCAGAACCTGAGTGAACAAAATAAAGAACTTCTAGAAACAAGAACATCTCATATTGAAATGATATTTTTTGCATTGCTGTGCTGTAAATCCATCTACTCTTACAAGTTTTCAGTCAGGTTTAATATTAGATTGCTTTCAGGAGCAAGTGACAGAAATAAAACTCAAATTGGATTAAGAAAAAAATAAGCTTGGAGTGTTTATTTGCTTGTGAAATTAAATGCACCAGGCATGGCTGGGTCCGTGGCCTTAAATAATGTCATTGACACTTGGTGTCTTTTTTCTTTTCTTTTCTTTTTTCTGTTAATGAACATGTGTCAAAAGTTTTATTAAATCTATTGTTTAGTGAGAGAACCAGTAAGTTGTAAAACCAAAGAGGTTTTGAAAGGCTAGGTATTTATAGCCAATGATAGGGAAACAAACATGTTCAAGTCCAGTGACATAAATCTTTGCAATCTTTGGGGTTATCTTTTCTATTAGAAATTATTTGCATTTATATATATACTTACATATTTGCATTTATATATATTTTATTAGTTTTAGGCATTTATATATGTACTATATATATATAAGTTTGGGCATTTATATATATTTGCATTTATCTATATTTATATATTTTCATTTATGTACATACATATTTTATTAGTTTTAGGCGTACAGAACATAGTGCTCAGACATTTACATAACTCACAAAGTGATAACCCTGAGAAGTTTACTACCCACTCAACATAGTTATTAGAACACTATAGACTATATTCCCCGTCCTGCACTACACATCCCTGTGACCATTTTTTAAATTATAGTTGGCATTCAATATTATTTTATGTTAATTTCAGGTATACAGCATAGTGGTTAGACATTTACGTAATTTGTGAAGTGATCTACCCAATAAGTCTACTACCCATCGGACACTGTACATAGTATTTACAATACTATTGACTATATTCCCCATACTGTACTTTACATCCTCATGACTGTTTTGTAACTACCACTTTGTACTTCTTAATCCTTTCCCCTTTCTCACCCAGCCCCCAACTCTCCTCCCATCTAGTAACCATCAGTTTGTTCTCTGTGTCTGTGGGTCTGTTTCTATTTTGTTTGTTCATTAATTTTGTTCTTTAGATTCCACATATAAGTGAGACAATATGGTATTTGTTTTTCTCTGCCTGACCTATTTCACTTCGCACAATACCCTCTAGGTCCATCTATGTTGTCACAAATGGTGATATTTCATTCTTTATTATGGCAGAGTAATATTCCATTGTATATATACACCATAATTTCTTTATCCAGTCATCTATTGATGGGTATTTTGGTTGCTTCCGTATCTTGGCTATTGTGAATAGTGCTGCAAGTAAACATAGGGGTACATATATCTTTTCGAATTAGTGTTTCGGATTTCTTTGGATAAATACCCAGGAGTGGAATTGCTGGGTCATAAGGTATTAGGTTGGTGCAAAAGTAATTGCGGTTTAAAAGGTTAAAAATAACCAAAAGACACAATTCCTTTTGCACCACCCTAACAGCTTTATTTTTAATTTTTTGAGGGACCTCCATACTGTTTTCCATATTGGCTGCACCAATTTTCAATCCCACCAACAGTGCACAAGGGTTTCCTTTTCTGTACATCCTCACCAACACTTGTTGTTGGTTGATTTATTGGTAGTGGCCATTCTGACAGGTGTGAGATGATATTTCATTGTGGTTTTAATTTGCATTTCTCTGATGATTAGTGCCACTGAGCATCTTTTCATATGTCTATCGACCATCTGTATGACCTCTTCGGAGAAATGTCTATTCAGGTCCTCTGCCCTGAAACAAATTGCATTGTTTGTTTATTAGGTGTTGAGCTGTATGAGTTTTTTATATATTTTGGATATTAACCCCTTATCAGATGTATCATTGCCGAATATCTTCTCCCATTTAGTAGGATGTCTTTTTGTTTTGTTGATGGTTTCCTTTTCTGTGCAAAAACTTTTTAGTTTGATATAATTCTACTTATTTATTTTTTCTTTTGTTTCCCGTGTCTGAGGAGATATATCATAAAAATATTATTAAGGGTAATGTCTGAGAGTTTACCGCTTACATTTTCTTCTAGGAGTTTTATGGTTTTGGGTCTCACATTTAAATCTTTATTCCATTTTGAATTTATTCTTGTATATGGAGTAAGAAGATAGTCCAGTTTCATTTTTTTTACATGTATCTGTCCAGTTTTCCCAGCGCCATTTATTGAATAGACTGTCTTTACCCCAGTGTATATTCTTGCCTCCTTTGTCATAGATTAAATGACCATATAGACATGGATTTATTTCTTGCCTCTCTATTCTGTTCCATTGATCTATGTGTCTGTTTTTATACCAGTACCTTGCTGTTTTGATTGCTATGACCTTGTAGTATAGTTTGATATCAGGTAGCGTGATACTTCCAGCTTTGTTATTCTTTCTTAAGATTGCCATGGCTATTTGGGGTCTTTTATGGTTCCATATAAATTTTAGGATTATTTATTCTAGTTCTGTGAAACATGCCATTGGTATTCTGATAGGGATTGCATTGAATCTATAGATTGCTTTGGAGGGTATGGACATTTTAACTAAATTACCTCTTCCTATCCATGAGCATGGTATATGCTTTCATTTATTTGTATCTTCTTTCCTTTCTGTCTTCAATGTCCTATAATTTTCTGAGTGTAGGTCTTCCTTGGTTAAATTTATTCCTAGGTATTTTATTTTTTTGATGCAATTGTAAATGGGATTGTTTTCTTAATTCCTCTTTCTGATAATTCAGTATTGGTGTACAAAAAGGCAACCAATTTCTGAATATTAATTTTGTATCCTGCTACTTTACTAAATTCATTTATCAGTTCTAATAGTTTTTTGGTGGGATTTTGGGGGTTCTCTCTATATAATATCATGCCATCTGCAAATAATGACAGTTTTATTTCTTCCTTTCCAATTTGGATGCCTGTTATTTCTTTTTCTTTCTGATAGCTGTGGGTAGGACTTCCAGCACAATGTTGAATAAAAATGTGAAAGTGGACATCTTATCTTGTTCCTGATCTTAGGGGAATGCTTTTAGCTTTTCCCTGCTGAGTATGATGTTAGCTGTGGTTTATCATATATGGTGTTTATGATGTTGAGATATGTTACTTCTTTTCCCACTTTGATGAGAGTTCTTATCATAAATGGATTTTATCAAATGCTTTTTCTGCATTAATTGATATGATCATATGATTTTTGTTTTTCGTATTGTTTATGTGGTGTATCACATTAATTTGTTGTGTCATTTATGGCCATTGTTTCTTTTTTGATTTTCTGTCTGGACGATCTGTCCATTGGTGTCAATGTGGTGTTCAAGTCCCCTACTATGATTGTGTTACTGTCAAGCTCTTTATGTCAGTCAATATTTGTTTTATATATTTAGGTGCTCCTATGCTGTGTGCATAGATGTTTACTGGTGTTAATGTCCTCATGTTGGATTAATCCCTTTATCATTATGTAATGTCCTTCTTTCTCTCTTATTTTAGTCATTGTTTTAAAGTCTATTTTGTCTCTATAAGTATTGCTACACCAGCTTTTTAAAAATTTTTATTTGTGTGAAATTTCTTTTCTCATCTCTTTACTTTCAGTTTATGTGTGTCTTTCGATCTGAGGTGGGTCTCTTATAGATAACATGTGCACGGATCTTGTTTTCTTATCATTTCAGCTATCCTGTCTTTTGATTGGAGCATTTAATTCATGTACATTTAAAGTGATTATTGACAGGTGCATAGTTATTGTCATTTTATTATTCATATTTTGATGTTTGTTTGTTTCCCCCTTCTTCTTCTTAAAGAAGTGCCTTTAACATTTTTTGTAATATGGGCTTGGTGGTAATTAATTTCTTTAGCTTTTTCTTGCCTGGGAAGCTCTTTCTCTCTCCTTCAATTTTAAATGGTAACCTTGCTGGGTAGAGTAGTCTTAGTTTTAGGCCCTTGCTTTCCATCACTTTGAGTATTTCCTGCCAATCCTTTATGGCATGCAAAGTTTCTGTTGAGAAATCAGCTGATAGTCTTATGGCAGCTCCCTTGTAAGTAACTAGTTGTCATTCTCTTGCTGCTTTTAGGATTCTCTCTTTGTCTTTAACCTTTGCCATTTTAATTATGTAATTTGTCTTGGTGTGGGCCTGTTTGAGTTTATCTTGTTTGGGATTCTCTGTACTTCCTGGACTTGTGTGTCTATTTCCTCCAACAGGATAGGGAAGTTTTCAGTCATTATTTCTTCAAATGGGGTCTTGATCCCTTGCTCCCTCTCTTCTACTTCTGGTATTCTTACGATGCGAATGTTGTTATGCTTAATGTTGTCCCAGAGGTCCCTTAGCCTATCTTCATTTTTGCTTTTGTTTTTTTAAATTCTTTTTTATTTTTGTTGTTCCCATTGGGGTGGTTTCTGCTACCTTATCTTCTAAATCTCTCATTTGATCCTCTGCTTCATCTAATCTGCTATTGATTCCTTCTGGTGTATTCTTCATTTCTGTTCTTGTATTTTTTGTTTCTGACTGGTTCTTTTTTATGGTTTCTATGTCCTTTATGCTTACTGTCTCTTTGTTGAAGGTGTCACTAAGTTCCTTAAGCATTGTTATAATCAGTGTTTTAAACTCTGTCTCTGGTGAGTTAGCTGCCTCCATTTCATTTAGTTCTTCTTCTGGAGTTTTCTCTTGTTCTTTTATTAGGGACATGTTTCTTTGTTTCCTCATTCTGGCTTCCTCTCTGTGTTTGTTGCTATGTATTAGGTAGATCTCCTATGTCTCCCAGTCCTTGCTGGGTGGCTTTATGTACCTAGGTATCCTCTATGGTCCAGTGGCACAGTCTCTCTGATCACCAGTGTATGTGTTCCAGGAATGCTGCTTGTGTGTGTTGCATGTATTCTCCTGGTGTAGTTGAGACTTAATTGATTTTGACACATCAGTGGGTGGGATTGACTCTCAGGCTGACTTGCTGTGAGGACTGGCTATACCAACAGCACATGAGCTGCTGTGTGCGGACTGACCCCTCAGAGGGGGATTCGCCCAAGTGGGCTTTTGTGCCTGTTGAGACCACCCCTTTTTGGGTGCGCCACTTGTGGGGCAAATCGGGTAGTGCTGTGGTGTGGTCTGAGGCTGGCCTCTGGGTGTGTTGTTTCTTGTGCCTCTTGGGAGGGCCTCCCGTGCAGGCCAATTTCAGCATTGCCTGTGACTGGCCCAGGGCTACCTGGTAGGAGCTACAAAGCTTTGGCAATTAATTGCTGCCTGTGTTAGACCTGGAGGCATATGGGGGTGGCCTCTCTGTGAACCGAAGTCAGCTGCCACCAGTATTGGGCCTGGGGCAACTTAACAAAAGGCCCAGATCCCCATAGGCCTTTTGCTACCTGCCAGCTGCCCATAAGGCTCAGTAGCTAAAAGAGTCTCATAGGCTGGGCTGCTTGACCTGGTGTTGACAGTCCCCCCAGTGATGCTATGGAGTTGGGTGGGGCGGGTCTTAAGGATTCATGGGGCGTGACTAGTGTTTTCACAAAATTAATGTAGATTCAGTTCTTGCACCAGTACTGAGACTGTAGCTACTCTACAAAATGCCCTGAGAACACTGGCCAGCTGTCTTTCGCCTCGGGCATGCAGGACTCTGGGAGGCACCCCAGAAAGGCTGCAGTGTGATCTGGGGCTGACCGCTCTACACTGAAAGCTTTCCAGGCTACTGCAGACCAACTATTGCTGTGTAAGTCTCCAGCAGCTTGTAGGGCAGGGCCAGCTGCCCAGGAGCTGAGAGTGCTCCAGTCAACACCATGCTAGCTAGGTGGGGCAGCGTCCCGGGGAGTCACAGGGTGTGGCCAGTGTGTTTTACAAAGTTAATGCAGACTCAGCTCCTGCGCCAGTGCCTAGCCTGTGGCCACTTCGCAAAATGCTCCAAGAACACCACAGCCAGCCACCACTCACTTCAGGCGCAGATCTCTGAAAGCTGCCCAAGAGAGGCTGTAGGGTGAGCTGTGATCAACTGCCCACCACTGAGTGTTTCCCAGACACTTGGTGTCTTTATATCGCTTTTCTTCTTCTTCTCCTTCTCCTTCTCCTCCTCCTCCCTCCTCACTCCTTCCTCCTCCTTCCTCCTCCTCTTCCTCCTCTTCCTCTTCTTCTTCTTCTTTTTTCATTCTCATGTATTGATATCCAGTATTGGATCCAGGATGAAAAAACAATAATTAATTTAAAACTAAAGGACCCGGGGTGAATTCTCATTTGATTGACTAGGTTCATATGACCATCTTTGAACTAGTCATTGTGGCCAAAGGGATGGAATGCTCTGATTGGCCAGAACTGGATCACGTGCTCACCTTTGGAACCAGAATTGGTGTCACACCCACATTCACTTTGTTTGAGGTGGCTGAGAGGTGTTTTCCAGAATATTGGGTTTACATAGGGAGAATCCATGGTGGGCAGCAAACACAATATACATGGCCTGTTCACAGAAATCCCTCATTTGAGCAGTTAGCTTGTTGGAGGTTGAGGAAAGAGCTGAATTCCTCATCTGCCAATCCCATTAGTGGCACAGCAAGATGATCCCTAAATAGAACTAAGAACAAAAGGAAAGCCCCACTTGGGAATTTGCAGAAATCTTGGGGAGGGCCCCACATTTTCTACAATTGTACAAAGGGTATCTCTATCAATCTTGTCTAGACCTTAAAGGAAAGAGGATCCCTGAGGATATCTGGGTTGCATAAATGGGGATATTGAGGCCCAGAGAGGTTCAGAGACCTGTCTAAAGTCACACAGCTAATTTTAGTCTGCATATTAGTTTGGGTCCTCCAGAGAAGCAGAACCAATAAGATATATAGGAATTGGGTCACGTGATTGTGGAGGCTGGAAAGTTAAAAATCTGCAGGGTGGGCTGACAGACTGGAGACTGGAGACCCAGGAAAGAGTTGATGCAGCTCGAGTCTGAAGGCCATCCACAGGCAGAATTCCCTCTTTCTCAGGGACATCAGCCTTTTTTCTCTTAAGGCCTCCAGCTGATTGGAAGAGGCCCACCCACACCCTGGAAGCTGATTTGCTTCACTCAGACTCTACTGATTTAAGTGTCAATCTCATCTGAAAAATACCTTCACAGTAATATGCAGACTAGAGTTTGACCAAATATCGGGGTGCCGTGGCCTAGCCAAGTTGGCACATACAGATAACCATCACAGGCTGGTTTGTTCTGCAGCCAAATATAACAGCCTCTTACCGCCTCCTGCTGCACGACAAGATTTTCCAAGTGTGTGATAACATACTGCATTTTCCTATTTTATTTCACTAAACTTCCCACCTTCCTCCTCCTCCCGCTCCCCCGTTTTTTAACAGAGACTTCTGGGTATGGTGTTCTGAAGAACACCTCTTAAGAAGCTTGAGAATAGCAGTTAAGAAGCAGAGTCTGCTTCAATTCTCACTGTATTAGTTCCTAGCTGTGTGACATTGAGTAATTTATTTAACCTCTCCGAGCCTCAATATCCTCATCCATAAAGTGAGATAATCATACTGGCCTCAGTGCTGTTGTGAAGAGTAAATTAAATGAGCCGTGAAAGGGCTCAGCCCAGCATCTGGGCACACAGTCCATCACTCACTCATTCATTCATTCATTCATTCATTTATTCATTCATTCACCAGTAGGCCGCAGATTTTACCAGCCTGTGATGCCACTCTTCCTTTTAAGGCCTTAATTGTGATGTTCAAACTCCCATCCCACTCAATATCTAGAAGCTTCTCTCCCTCCCCCTTTCCCTTTCTTCCTTGCTTTCTGTTTTTTTGTTTTGTTTTTTCTCTCTCTCTTTTCATTTTCCTTTGTAAAGCCAGGTTTCCCCCAGTGGGGAACACATGCATGTTTCACACATTCATCTTGCTTGTCACTTCAGCCAGCCATGGTTCTCTGGACCACTGCTTCCCATTCCCCACGAGGCGCTGCTCTCTCTCTGCTTCAGCTCCCATCCTTCTGCTCCAGCTGCTGCTCTGCCCTGTGCACCTGCCCTCAAGCACAGCACAGACCACGGCGCCCATGGTGGCAGCAGAGAACAAGCTGCAACTTTCGTGCTGACTTGACTGAATGTTCCAGGATGGTAGAAGGGAAGCCGACGTAAAGTGTCACTTCTAACTGCACAGAGCCCACGGACCCAACACGTACAGCGCTCCCTCCACCCTGTCAGCACCTGCCATGCTGGGGACATTGCCTGCCTTGGAGCTCACATCCACATACTGCCCAGCCTGAGGCCTGCCTCTCTGCATCCTCAGACCTTGTTCCAGGGTGTCTGTCCGTGGGAATGTCCAGTCCCTTCAGGGAAAACCAGCCCCATCATCAGGGAAAGGATGTTGCCCCAATGGCCCTCTGTATTATTCAAAGAAACAGAACCAAGAGGATCTCT
The DNA here is from genome assembly GCF_004115265.2 of Rhinolophus ferrumequinum. Taxonomy (NCBI): domain Eukaryota; kingdom Metazoa; phylum Chordata; class Mammalia; order Chiroptera; family Rhinolophidae; genus Rhinolophus; species Rhinolophus ferrumequinum. The sequence continues at coordinate 12,389,806 of NC_046308.1, read as the reverse complement.
TTATTTATTATAAGAAGTTCCTTCTAGGCCTCTGTTTTCCCACCTGCAAAGTGGGCATAATGATAATTCTTATGTCATTGAGTTGAAGAGGGGAACGGCAATGATATAGGAGAAGGACATTGGAGGGAACACGTTCTACTGCTCAGAATCTGGAAGCTTTTAGTGTTGTCACAGAATTTTTTCCTAGACTGAGCCTAAGAGGAATGAGACGGGTGAGAATGACGATGACATCCTGGGCCACATGCACCTTCAGGACCCTGCTCATACCAAACTCTCTGGAAAGGAATTTCCCCGAGGTCCAATTTCTTCCTCCCGTTGGCTGGTTAGAGACGAATCTGAAAGATCAGCTAGAACTAGATTTTCTGTGTGGTAGCCATAGCTACATATGGCCATTGAGCACTTGAAATGTGGCTGGTCCCAATTGGGACAGACTTTAAGTGTAAATCACACACTGGATTTCACTAACAGCACTAAAAAAAAAAAAAAGATGTCAAAACATCTCAACAATTTTCATATTAATTGCACGTTGAAAGACAATTTTTTTATATATTAAGTGAAATAAATTACTGAAATTGATTTCACCTCTTTTTTTTTCTGAAGTGACTCCTAGAAAATTTTAAATTGCATGTATAACTAGGGTTATATTTCTGTTGGACAACCTTGTTGCAGAAGGCACTCAGAACAAAAGCTATGGGGTACCCACCAGTTTCCAGATGAATATGCCTCTGAATAATGGAACTCCGCGAGAAAGGGAGTTTGCTAAAACCCAGGAAGGGGGATGCAGGGTCACTTGCCTAACCTTGCCCAGCACCCCTGGGCCCTGTTCTCACACTTTCCCACTTCATACCTGGAATGCTCTTCTCTCCTCTCTGCCTTCTGCCCTCACATGGTTCAGCCCTTCTCTTTCCTCCTCAGGTCAGTTCCACTTTCATCTCTTCTGAGAAGCATTTTCTGACTCTCCAACTCCTGCTGAAACGTCATCTGCCTCGTGCCCACCCAACCCTGCTATTCTCTTCATGACACTTAGTATAGTCTGGAATTGTCTTGCTTATTTAATTGTTTCTTATATGTCTTCCCAGCTGAAGTATAAGTTCCATGAGTACAGGGTTCTTACCCATCTTGTTTTCCATCGCTTCTTCTCAGGCCTCAATGTCTGGCACAGATTAGGCTTTCAATAAGTACTTTTTTAGTGAATAAATACGATTCTTATTGTTCAATTTGACAGCTTTGAGTGAATTTGCAATTTAATCTTCTCCCTACTCCAGGACTTTAGCAGAGTGTACAGACACGTCTTCGGTGAATGGATTCTTTTTCTGGGAAGTTATAGAAAAGGGCTGAGTTTCATAGCGGAACCAATGCTGAATGGAACAGAGAAAAACAACCTGGAAATACTGTGTTTCCCTGAAAATAAGACTGGGACTTATATTAATTTTTGCTCCAAAAGACACATTAGGGCTTATGTTCAGGGGATGTCATCCTTGAGAAATAGTGCTAGGGCTTATTTTCTGGTTAGGTCTTATTTTCGGGGAAACACAGTAGGAACCCGAAACCAGAAGCAACCATGGTGGCATAAGCCCCAGGAATAGGCAGGAATCTTAGTAGAGCTTTGAGTATGGCGTGAGGCTTGAGCCAACACCTGGCTCGATGTGGTACTCTAAGGATGCTGTATAAGTTTCTAGGGCTGCCGTAAAATAAATCACCACAACTAAGTGGCTTAAACAACAGACACTTAATGTCTCACAGTTCTGGGAGCTAGAAGTCCAAGAGCAAGGTGTCAGCAAGATGGGTTTCTTCTTAGGACCACGAGGGAAGCATCTGTTCCATGTCTCTCTCCTTGGCTTGTAGATGGTCGTCTTCAGGTCCGTGTGGCATTCTCCTCATCTATATGTCTGTGTCCTAATCTCTTCTTACAAGGATACTTGTCATATTGGACTAGGTCCCACCCTAATGACCTCATTTTAATGTGATGACCTCTGTAAAGACTCTTATCTCCAAATAAGGTCACATTCGGAGGTACTGTTGGTTAGGACCTCAACGTATACATCTGGAGGGGGTAACGCAATTCAAACCTTAATGGATGCTAAAGGACCATTGCAAGGTGCCCCTGTAAGACCGTGAGGTGTTCTGCAACCCCGACCCCAGAGCAATACTCTGGTGGGCATGCCTTGTTTTTCTCTGCCCAGCATCCATCTCCCCTCTTCTGGGTACAGTACCCAGATTTTTCTTTGGGGACTTACCCTTCTGACCCTCAGTCCATCTGGTTCAGATAAGATTGGCCTCATACTCCAGATGCAGCACTGGGGCATGTGACCCAAGTCTAGCCAATCTGTGTATTTCATCCTCCAGTCACACTGATTGGTTCAAGTGTGGGCACATGACCAAACTTGATCCAATGGGACTCAATGCTAGGAGCTGTTAGGTTGGAGGCTTGAGAGTACCGGGGACCATCTTTTCCATGAGATAGAAGCCAATGCAGAGAAGAACAGATGAGAGATGTAGAGAGAGACTGAGCCCAGTGACAAGCCCCTGAGTTGAGCCATGCCTGAAGGTAGCATTAATAGTCGACTTTTCAGTGACAGGAGCCAGTAGAGTCCCTTTTATTGGCTAAATGCCAGTTTGCTGGGAGGGTAAATGATTTGGAACCAAAAGTATGCTAATGTAATTTTGCATCTTTCCCTTCCTGTTTCTGTACCTCAGCCATTCTGGGTGGCCTGTCGTGGGAAAAGTTCACCAGGAAAACAGAATTGTTTTCAGGCTTCCTGCATTGTCTCAAACGTGCCTGGTTTAAGGGCCCAGTGGAGATGGTTATAATTGGCCAATGAGAACAGGAGCCAGGGTGATGAAGTGTGCCAGCAACTACCTCAAGCAGATGAAACTCTTGGGGCTTCATGATTATGTGAAAAGACCCGAGACTTCTGAAAGGCAGGGGTCAGCAAATTAAAATTCTCCCAGGAGCTAAGGGCTTCTGAAGGCTTGTTTCTGATCATCTTGTTTATATCCTGGGCTAAAGAAATCTGTCTTTTTTTTCTGTGTTTTCCAACTCTCAGCACTGTTTGTAATTAAAGGGGTGGAGGGTGGAGAAATGAATGAGTTCTTTAATTGGCTCTGTTCTGGGTGACACGGAGTAAGAAAAAAAAAGGCCGTCACGGGCAGGAGTAGGGGGTGGCCCGCTCTGCCCTGGGAAACGGTGATAAAACCCCGGGCAGCTGGTGCTCAAGCTGCAAAGGGGTGGAAATCCATCGTCATTAGTGTGATTGATGAGCGCAGGCCGAGCGTCTGCTGGTCTGTGTGCCAGGGTCCTCCTGAGACACGGAGAGAACCCGAGTGTATGTCAGGTTTCCGAAGTCACCCCCATGTCAAGGTGTAGAATATGACTCCTGGTGGAATTATTATTCACCCTCCACTTTCCTTCAACCACGTCTCTGGGGGTGGGAGTGCTGACAGAAATAAAGCAAACAACCCTATTCGAAGGTCAGATAGCCCTCACTTGTAACATGATGTGATAGAAAGAGGTTAATGAACACAAATGATGACAACAGATGCGACAGCCAGCGTGTTTTAAGTGCTTTAAATGTCCCAGACTCTGTGTGGAGAGCAATACATAACATGATTTCTTTTAATGCGCTCATCCCATGTTATTGATACAATCATCTTCATTTTTTTTTTTTTTGGATGAAGAAATGGAGTCGCACAGAGAGGTTAAGGAACTTGTCAGAGGTCCCCCAGCACTGTTGATGGCCCTGACATTCATCGCCAAGCCCACCTGCCTACAAAGCTACGCTGATGTTGACTGCATTATGCCTTTTCTGTCTTCCTGTAGCTCTGCTCTGCCCTTCTATAGCTTTTCTTTTATTTTTTTGACCAAGTCTTGTGCTTTCATAGAGTCTCAGAGTCTAAAAATGTTGTTAACACTTTTATGTAGCAGGTGCTTGGATGCAAGCAACAGAAATAGACATTGGTACATTTAAGCAAAAATGGAATGTTCTGGAAGGATATTGGGGTCTGGTCTCTTTTGATTCTGTGGTAGGAATGGGTCAAGCTCCTACTAAGAATCTCCCCACGAAGGATTTTCCAACAAGAAGGGTGTTCAGATAGATGCTGAGGAGCCATAATTCCCTCCCATCCCCCGCCCGGACTTTTTAATAGGGCTGTGTGGTGATGGATGTCTTTAGCACCAGGCCTGACACACAGTAAATGCCCAGTGAATGGTTATTATTATTATTAATTATTATTATTAATATCCAGGAAGAGGCAGCTCAGCCTGTCTGTATGCCTGCTGTATAAATTCTGGGCCACTTTCCCTGTGGGATGATTTAAACGTCCTTTATGAACAGAGACATAAACCAAGCTAACATATCCTCCAGACAGAAGGATGCTGGTATGTCTTCAGATTGGTCACTAAAGCGTGTCCTACATTGGGAAGAAATCAAAACAGATTGCACCTAATTTCTCACACTGTTCCAAGCAAGAAATTACCTGTTGAAGGGACACACCATGACTTTCAAGTTGTTTGCAAACAGTTTTTGGGAAGTGTCATGTCTTGGCCTTGCTTGGCTTTCTTGGTTAGATTGTCTGTCCCTGTGGGGTTAGCTGGGTTTTCAGAGAGAAAAAGGCACAAAGAATCCACTTTTCTCACTTCTTCCTCATGCTGTCAGGAGCCTGGTGAGCCCTACTCTTCCCAGATGTGGCTGAGTGGGTTATTATGGGAGAAGCATGGACTTTGAAGCCAGACAGGCATTGGTTCCAGTCCTGGCTTTACTATTTCCTGCTGCATAGCCTTTGGCAAGTCACTTTGGCATAACACTTTGGCAAGTCTATGCACCTCTATTTTCTTATCTTAAAAATGGGATATCATTATTTACTTCCTAGAGATTGTAGTAGCCTGCAGTTGCTGTTGCTTTGCTCAGGGCTACTGCTGGGCCATATGACACCTTGGTATGAATTAGAAAAAGGCGTCCCTTCTTCTAGCAGATGCATCTGTGGCCAGGGTTTGTGGTTTGCTGAGCAGAGCACAGGCAGGGTTTTATTCCTTCCTTAGCCCCTCCGCTGGCGCTCTTGTGCAGCGTGCAACCTGTGCAACTGTTCATAGTGGCGGCCCTGTTTTTAATCTGCCTATTAAGACTTTTAAACCTTTATTCTATTACCCTTTCTTCTATTCCATCCCAAAGAATGGGGATATACCCAATTCTGGTCAAATCATCTGACAACAGTGATTGGTCAAAAGAATGGACATGTCACCCAAACAGTCCAATCAGAGTTTTTTCCGGAGACTGATATACACATGTTGGGGAAATGTAGCACTTTATTTCCATTGGGAGAATAATAGCCATGTTCCTTTTCATAGAGTTGGCCTGTATGGAGGAGGAGGAAATGTGATCCACAGGTAAAGACAAATAGAGATAAGTAAAAATGAGAGCTGGAGAGAGTTAAGTTTCTGGAGCCTGTCACTGAGGTTGGTTTCTGAAATATTTCCTGTGATTTTACGCACCTAACTCAGTTCTTTTCTTAATTATGTGAACCCAAATGATTCCCTTTTTGTTTAAGCCAGTGTGAGTTGGTTGTCTGACACAACCAAAACAGTCCTGATAATTGGGGAGTTGCTCTAAGATGTATTATGTATGGAAAACCCTTAGCTCATAGTGACACCCCATAAATAATAGCTATTGTTGGTTCTGTGCGATGTCAGAGGCATAGTGGATAGGGGGCGGAGGGTTCACACAGTCTGAGGGATATAAATGATAAACGTCTAAGTATTACTTTGTCTTGTGCACCTGAAACTAATAAAAAAAAATCATGCATTTAAAAAAAATAATAGAAAAAAATAATAGCTATTGTTATTGCCACACTGTACTACATGGAGTTCCCACCGGTTTTCTTCTTTGGAGTGAAAGGAGTAAAGTGCTTTATTAGATTTAGGATGTCAGATATGTCACCAGCATTTGATCTCACATACCTGGCAGACAACAGTAATTGATAAGGTTATAGTGTTTTTCGGTTTGGTTTTTTTGTTTGTTTGTTTGCATGGGGATGCGCTCAGAGTCCTTCCTAACACGTGTGACAGGAAGCTACTGCTAATCGTTTGGAAATGAAATGGGAGATGAAACCAAATATTTTGATTTTAGGCAATTAGTGACAAAATCCATTGTAATTCCTTTTTTAAGCCTGTAACTCATGGAAGCGTGCCAACAGAGGTGAGAAAATGTTGCTTTAAATCAATGCCAGGAAATAAGGGACTCAGAATGGCACCACAGAAACCTAAGTGGCTAACGAAGTTTGGCAGAAGGTTCGAGTGAGCCTGTGTAGGACATGTGGGTGCATGGGTGAGTGAATTCCAGAAGACATGTGAAAAGATTCGCTCCGCTCTGCCGTTGTATTGGGGGTAACGCTCACTTCCTGCTTATCTTTTTGGGGATGGGCGAGGGGTGAATTTTCTAGCCAGAGGAAGACTTTGTGTTGGACTAGGAAAAGAAAAAATTAAATGTGAACAAAACAAAACATGGCCGATTTTTCTGCCCACCTTGCAGGAGTCCAAGATTTGAGTTTCAGGGAGGGAGCCCAAGGGGTCAGGTTTAATATTAGAGAACGGAAACAGATATTTTATTTCAAATGCGCCTTAACGTTTCTAATGTGTTTTCACCATAGTGTGATGTAGAATTTTGATTGAGTGTTCCGTAAAGGTTTATTTTTCACCAAATCAGTTCTTAAAGAAGAATCTGTTTATGTAGAATAAGCCCACGACACAAATAATGCCTAAATATGCCCTCAACAACTGCTTTAAATCATTGATCATTTCCTATATGCGGAGAGGTGTTTTTTGCACACGTTATCTTTAATCCCTACAACAGACTCTACAGAGTAGCATTTTTACCCCCGTTTTACAGGTGAAGAATTGAAGATTTAGAGAGGTGTCGGAGTGGGTGGGACAGGATTTGAAAGCAAGTCTTTCTCATGCCAACATTCATGCTATTTCTGCCATCACGTGCCACATGGCTTATATTTTTCTTTAAAAAAAATTACAAAAGTAACACACAAAAATGTACATAAAGAAAACAAACGAAATTAAAAAAAACAACCCTCCCCTGATTAACTAGTTCTTCCCATCCCATTTCCCAGAGGTAATCTATAGTACCAGTTGGACCTGTAGTGCCAGTGGGGTGTGTGTCTTTCAAAATCTTGTGCACATTCTAGAGAAGTCAGAAAATGCAGATAAGCAAAAAGAAAGATAAAGTGCCACAGCTCAGAGATAACAGGGGAACCTGCTGATATATTTCCTTCCTGTCCTACATGTGTGGGTATGCCTATGTGCGTGCATGTGTGCGTGGGGGGTGTGTGGGTGTGGGTATGTGTGAGAGAGAGTTTTCACAAGAAACATTTATTGACTGACTGACTGTCTGTCATGGGACCAGCCCTGTGGGAAAAAGAGATGAATGAAGCCCAGCCCTGGCCTTGGGGTCCCGCCATCTCGTGGCAGCAAGGAGTGGCAGCCTTCTTTTCACCATCCCAGGGCCTTGTGGTCTTTGCTTTTCCTAAAGAGCGATGAGGATGGGGTGGGAGAGCCCCACGAGGGGAGGAGTGTGGACAGCATGCACATTTCCTGTGGATCAGGTCCTGTGTGAGAGCCTCACAATCACTATATGTTATAGTTCCCATTCTACAGATGGGAGGACTGAGGCTGCAGGAGGTGACATCTTCTCACCTCTCCTTTTTCCTTCTTTGGGGACTTTCCACCCCAGAAATGCACCCTTTTCCTTGTGTGGTCACTTGATGGAGTTGGACAAAGGAAAGGCACTCTTTCCTGTTCTGATTCTTCTCCCCATGCTTAGGGGAGAATATTTGGACACCTCCCCTCGGCAGCCAGCTTCTTCACCTTCGCGATCCTGTGCTGCTTCCTTTTAACTTTGTCCCTAAGCACTCTCGCCCACAAACCCTGTGACCTGGCCCTTTTACTCCCCAAAACCCTCTGCCTCCCTTTAATGTTCTTTCTGTAGTTTAGAGTTAGGAAATGGTTAAACAACTAACACAAAACAGAACCCGGCAGTGATATCAGATGGGGGATTTGATCAACAGAATTTATCAACAGTGTCAGAGTCAGTTTTGCTCAACAGAACAGATGTGATCAATTCAGCCTGGATGTAATGTTGGCCACCAGCCTTCATGGACTAGACCCACTGATTTCCCCCACTGACCCAACAGGGGATGGTAGAAGCAACAGTGTGAATGACTCGAGTTCTCTGGTCACCCATCCATCCTCACAGCAACCCACGAGGAAGGAGAGTATCATTGGCTCCATTTTACAGATGGAACAACTGAGGCTCAAATAAATTACTCTGTAGAAAACTGACCTGGCAGAAATTGGCTTGAAACAAAAGATGCACTGCTTCTTTTTGGCATTTTGGAAGTGCATGAAAATATCGGGTTTGCTCCACTGGGAACTGGGGTGCTAAATTTGATTTTGGCTTTAAAGCTGAAGGACCATGCTTTCCCCTCAGGACCAGCTGGCACAGAATGAGAGCCCGAAGAGACTGCAGAAGGGACAGGAAGACCTCCTTATCTCATAATGAAAAGGTATTTTCAGCTCTGACGGTGTCTACAGACTGTGTAACTGAGGATTTGTACCAAAAACGGGAAACGTCTTCAGTAGATAAATGATCTGGCCATTTTTGCACTAAATTCTGTGAGAGAACCAGAACTGTCTGAGCATAACTGTGAGGAAATGAGAAGATGTCAGTGGAAAATAATGATGATTGTTACGAAAAAGAAACAGGCCCAAGATGGAGTCTGTTGCCCTCATGACAACAAACCAAGACTTCATTGCAGTTTTGGCTGTTCCCAGGAAGGTGAATGGACCCACCCCAAGAGCAGAGCCGGGCTGGATTTCTGGAACCTGCACCCTCCAGAGCCAGGGCCCTTGCTCAGTGCGTGGAGTGTATACCTGTGTGCAGGGACCCTGGATGTACATCGCTCATCTGTAGTTCTCTGGCACTAGATATGCACGCTCCAGTTGTCCTGGAATGAAGTTCCCTCTGGCCTTAGTTCTCTGGGGTCCACCACCACAGACGGCTGAGCAAACCTGGGTGCTTATCAGGAGAACTTGGGCGCTGCTGCTGGGGATCGCCTAAGTGGGAAGATCTTAATTGTTCCCGGGCTTGTCGCATCCACCTCATTTCCCCTAACGAGCACACACAAAGCAGCAAGGTGCGGGACTGTATGGCAATTCCGGGCCTCCTATGCCAGATGAATTACAGCACCTGCTCCACAGGATTGCATTTGCGGATGTCTGGGCGACGGTCTCCATGGATGCTAATTCAATTATGCTGAAACATAGAAGGAAATTGTCAGCTAAATTGCTGCCACTGCTGCCAGGCTGCACCTTGCCCGTGTCCCCAGTGCTGTTTCCTGCTGAGTCAGCAGCAGATGGCCCGGCTAGTCTGAGAATGACCCGCGGCTGTGTTCTACTGGGTGCAACTATTTGGTTGGCAAACTTCCCATCGTAGACGTCCAAACAGAAAAGAGTTTTTGTTAATCTTTTCCTTGCTTCCTTTTTTCCTCTGGATATATATCCTGTTACTTATCCATCCATTCATTTAACAATAACAACAACAATAAAATATGACAAAAATACGTATTATTTAACCAAGAAATCTTGATTGAGCACCACCTATGTGCTAGGCGCTCTCCTCAGCACCAAGAACACAGCAAGGAACAAAATGGGCAAAAATCCATACCTTCAGAAGTTTACAATCCTGCCCCACCTGCTAAGGAGGTAGGGTTATTCAGTGAGTCGCTAGTCCTTGGCTTTTTGGAATCTGGATACCGGATGGATGCGAAAACTCAAAGGACACCCAAGGGCCAAGTGAATAAGAGAAAGCTGCATGGAAAGAGAAAGATAGAGAACACAAAACAGTTGGCATGGTTAGATTCGGAGATTTAGGAACTTTACAAAACAGAGGAAAGGAATTTGGTGGAGTGGCTTGTGAGAACAGCATTGGGGAGAAGAAAGTGAATTTCAAGTCTTGCTCTGTTTTATGAATGGAATGCCTCTGGGTTCTGATATTTTTAAGGAGACTCCATATCCTTGGCTGGAGTTTTAAAATGGCTTCATTTAAAAAAAAAAATCAATCGAGAAGTATTTATTGAGTGCCTACTGTGTTCCAGGTACAAGATAGATGCAGTCTTTGCTTTATAGAGTTATTATAGTTCTGAGGGAAAGACAGACGGAGCGTGTGGTAGGTACATGTAAGCGGGGCACAACTTTACCTGGAAAGACAGAGAAGACTTCACTGAGCAAATGAGGTTTATGCTGAGCCCTGAAGGAGTTTTTCAGGCAAAGAGAAGGGGGTGGGCTGTATGGATGGTTTCAGACAGCTTTGGAGAAGGTTTCGTGGAATGAATGATGCAGTTTACCTGGTCAGAGCTGCCCCGTCAAAAGAAACAGTGCTGGGAATTCCTCTACCAGACTCTTCTCAAGACCTGTAGTTTCCAAGTAAAATCGAATGTTTTCAGGTGAGGTTGAATCTGTCTCACTCACCCCCCTCTACTGCTCCTTGCTGCCACCATTGTCAAGGGGACAGGAGCTGAGATAAAGCTGAGAGGGACTGGGGCAGTGGTGTCAAATTGCTCTTCAGACAGGTTGGCTGGCTGGCAGAACAGAGGTTTCTTTGCCTAGGGATCTGTGCTATGGCGGCTTCAGGGCTGAAGCAGGCCAGCCCGACTTTATATAGGCTACATTTATTAGGCACCTGCTGTATACCCAGTTCCATGCCATGTGCTAGGAAACCAAAATGAACTGCAGATGTGATTTTGTTCTTGCCAACATCCAGTATAAAGGCTTTCACGAGGAGGAGAGATGGTTAAGCAAACAGGCATTCACAGTATTTTCATGTCCTAGGAGCTATAGGACTGGGTTAGTTTATAATTTGCTCCCAGAGCCCCTTGGGAAGGTCAAACAGAGTTGAGCTGGAGTATCGGCTGTATCAAGTAATAGCTGGGTGACTATAGGCAAGTTACTTCGCCTGCATCAACATTTTCTTACCTGTACAAATGCGGATTATAACACCCACCTCAAAGGACGGGAGGGAGGATTAGAGACAGCCTGTTGGGTCACCATCCTGATGAACAAGCAAGAAATCAGCCTCATTCTTTTCTCCACTGCCCACTGACGCAGCCGTGCAGAGCTGGAGTTCTCTCGGCCCCTGGGTAAAATCTGGAGCAACCTCTATCACTTTACTGGTCATTCCTGGATAGTAAAATATTCTGCAGTCATTTTCACTCACAGAATAGCTCCGTCTCAGTAATTAAAATGCCGACTCTTAAGTCATGATTAAAATTCAGGGATTTTTTTTTTTTGTTTAAGTGAAAGCTTCTTTCAAACACACCAACGGACATTTGTAAAAACGGACATTTCTGAGATAATTGGAAAAATTTGAACACTGGCTGAAGAGTAGCTGAAATGAAGGAATTCTTGCTAATTGTGTAGTGGTAAATATGGTCTGTGGAGATTCATGCTGAGTTACTAAAGAAGCAATAAGGAATATGATGTCTGAGATTTGCTGTTCCATCACTGGTGACTTGCGGGGAGAGGGTTGGGGTGTAAGTGAACCAAGAATGGCCGTGGTTATTTTGTTATTTTATGTTACTATTTCCCTTGCTTTTATAAATAGTTGAAAACTTCATCAATAAAACATTTGAAAAAGATGTGAAAGCATCTCCTCCAGGCAACTACATATGACTGGCAGGTTGTATAACAATAAGACTAGTGGGGAGAACAGGCCTCACCAGAAACAGCTCGTGAAGGGGCTCTGGGAGCACGTGGGACTGAGGAGGTGAGGTGGCTTGGAGGTGTTGACCGTGCTTGCTGTTAGCTTGCACAATGCATTTTATACCTCAGCATCTGGGGGACGGCGGTTAGACTTCAATGCTAAAGAGCGTGCATAAAAAGCGAGGTGCAGAAGAACGTACAGAGGTTGCAGTGTTTGTGTAAAAATAAGGAATAAAACAATGCATTTGTATTTGTAAAACAAACAAACAAACGAAAAAAAACCACAGGAAAATAAAAGTCCGTGGGATGCATTGAGAGTGAAAAAAAAAGACTAGTGAGTATTGTTCATATCATAGACACTGAAGATGTATGTATTTATTATAATAGATCTTTGGTCAATGGTGTGTTCTGCTAATAAAATCAATGCATGTGGTAGGCAGATTTCTATTATGTCCCCCCACCCAATAATCTCCTCCTTCTGGTATATACACCATGTATGATCCCCTAGTGACTTGCTTCTAACTAACAGAATACAGTAAAAGTGATGAGCTTCTTCTGAGATCCAATTATAAAAGACCATCTTCCATCTAGCTGGTGCCCTCTCTGCTCCCCTTTCTTGCTCGTTCTGATGAAGCAAGCTGCCCTATAGAATAATTCTAGGGGAGGCCCACGTGGCAATGAACTAAGAGTGTAGCCTGCAGCCCACAGCCTTCCAACAACCAGGTCAATGAGTTTAGAAGTGGATCCTTCCCCAGGCCTGCCATCGGTTGAGACCACGGCCGAGTTGACATCTTGATTATAACCTGATGAGAAATCGTGAGCCAGGGGACCCAGTTAAGTTGTGCCCAGATCCCAGACCCATAGAAACTGGGAGGTAATAAATGCTGTTGTTTTAAACTACTAGGTTTGGGGGAAATTTGTTATGCAGTAATAGTTAACTAATGCAGTCTGTTAGGACACACTTCAGACAGTAAAGTTTCTTGCAGAGGGGCACCTTTTTCTAGTTCAAACAAAGGTGTGGACTATGAACACAGGTATTAGCCCTGCTTTGCTCGTCTCTCAGCTCAGGCATCGGGAAAGGAGTTGTGTTGGCTTCCCAATGTCCCCACCTTCTTGCTTGCTGGCCAAAGGCCTAAAGGAAGAGAGGGAGAATGATAAGGGCAGAAAAGGCCTTTCTTATCACAGTTTGGTGTTGGCATTTAAAGTTCCTCTGGGTTTGGCCGGTGTTCAAAGCTGAGTCTGTTCTTGAGGTGTGTTGTGTGTTCTTTGGAGTTCCCTCTAGTGGCTTCCACATGGCGAAGTCCCCTGACATGGTGAGGCTTCTTCAGTTTCCCCCTTTATGATGCCTCCTTCGAGCTCCCATGCCAAGTTGTAGACGTCAGTGCTTCTTTCTGCTCATTTTGGGCAGGATTTTTAAAGATGTCTCCATCCTGCTTTCTGCACATCTATTCAACTCATGAGAAACTCATGCATTCTTGGTACCGCAAGGTGGACGTGGCGTCTGCTTCCGCTGCTACCTTCTATCCTCGTCCTCTGAGCTTGACAGGTTGCATCTGTATACTTTGTAGGTCTGAGTCACATACCAGTCCCCCAGATTCCAGGGAACACATAGAAAACTAGCGTTCTCCCCTTAAGTTCCTCTCACAAGGCTGTGGTCAGGACTAATCACCTGCCCCCTTCCCAAGAGGCACTGAGACTCACTTCACACTGGACAGCTTCCTCCAAAACAGTTCTCTTCCCAGTTCCCACCTTCAACTTTTTATACCCTGGAAGTGGGTGTTGGACCAAGGGTTACAAAACTATTTTCTTTTTTTTTTTCTTTTTCTTTTTTTTAGTTTATTGGGGTGACAATTGTTAGTAAAATTACATAGGTTTCAGGTGTACAATTCTGTATTACATCATCTATAAATCCCATTGTGTGTTCACCACCCAGAGTCAGTTCTCCTTCCATCACCATATATTTGATCCCCGTACCCTCATCTCCCACCCCCTACCCCCCTTACCCTCTGGTAACCACTAAACTATTGTCTGTGTCTATGAGTTTTTGTTTCTCATTTGTTTGTCTTGTTCTTTTGTTGTTTTTGGTTTATATACCACATATCAGTGAAATTATATGGTTCTCTGCTTTTTCTGTCTGACTTATTTCACTTAGCATTATACTCTCAAGATCCATCCATGTTGTCACAAATGTTCCTATATCATCTTTTCTTACCGCCGAATAATATTTCATACAAAACTATTTTCACCCGGAGCCTCTGCAAGGCCAGTATCTTGCTTGGAAATACCAGGCATTTGAACATCTCACTTTACTCTCGGCCTGTTGGGTCTCAGCTGAAACCAAGACTTGAAGCATCCCATGTGAACATTCTTTCATGTGTATACAATAGGCATACAGTTGCTGTTCAATGATGGTTGTGATTGTTTTGACTGCACTGATGGATCTAATCAGCGGTCTTCCTGTATCCACCCTCTTTGCCGTGTGACTTTGTAGCCCCTTCCACGAAGGGGTGGAGTCTGTTTCCCAAACCTTGGACTTCGGCAACCTTATGGTTACTCTGACCAATAGAATGCAGCAAAAGTAACATTATACCTTTTCTGAGCCTGGGATTGAGGGACCCTGCATGATTTGGGCCTTTTTCTTGGAACCCTCCTGCTGCCCTGTGAACAAAGCTGAGGGTAGAATGAGAGAGCATGTGGAGAAGAGCTGAGTCAGCCCCATTGTCCTGGACACGTGACAAAGGCCAGCCAGGACCAGCAAAGCCACGCAGCTGACCACAGACACATGTGCGAACTCCACTGAACTCACCTCAGATGATGAGCTCTGCCCAGCTGACCCATCGACTTGTGATTAAAAATAATTGTTTGCCATCGTTTGCCACTGAGGTTTTGTGTGGGTTTGTTATGCAGTGTTCAGGGGGCAGATAATAGCAGACACAACTGTACTGGTCTAGCTAAGGTGGGAGGCATTTTTGAGCGGAAGTCCCTCTCAAATTCTACGTGACCACGCTGACTGCCAGCCTGGCCTCGTCCTGTGTATACATCTCTCCCAAGGGAAGACTGTGTTCCTTCCTTAGGCATTCTTAGCCTCCGCCCAGATAGATTCCTCCTGGGCTTGTCAAAAGTTTCCAGAACACAGTCCCACAAACAGGGCTTCCTTTGGCAGCTTGTTAGGATAATTGAAATGTGGGTGGAAGCTCATTAAGCTCCCCTTCTCAACATTCTTCCTTCCAGGCCCGGAAAAGCTGCGAGTTCTGTCACATCCCATTAGCACCATGTCTGGGTCGTTTCCACACCTTTCCAGGCAAATCAAACACACCGGGTCCACATTTCAAGGGAACATACAGTTATTCCTACAGAGAGGGGTATGTTTAGGGAACCTTAAAAACATGTATACATCTGACTGGGGTGGATGATGAGAATGAGAATGAGAAGACCTAAAATGCTTTGAACGTATTAGGAGTTACGCAGATTGCTATTGCACAGAATAAAAATGGAGCATTTGAAGTCTTCTCTGGCCAATCCCAAGTCCCGTTCTATTCCTGTCTCACGGTGGCCCCCTACAAAACCCTCTCTTTATGCAGAGGATTTTGAAGTCAAAAGACTTTTGATCAAATCCTGACTGGGCCACAATAATTGTAGTTGTGATGATATTAACTACTACTAAGCATGTCTTATTTGCCAGGCTTTGTGCTGAGAGTTGTATATAACATAAATAATCTCATTTAAGCCTGGACAGGGAACTAACTCCCTGAAGTCAGAAATGATGCATGTTTTGTTTTCCAGTATAAATGGTATGAATGCTTTATATCAAGTGCATAGCTCAGTTCTTGGCATTAGATGTTCAATACACGTTTAGCAAACAAAAGACTGCATGAGAGTCTTGTGGGGTAGAGGTAATTATTCTCCTCTTTCAGACAATGAAAATGGAGGATTCTTAACGGACCCAAGTTCCTACATCTAGTGAATAGGGGAGAGGCTCAAGCCAGGAGTACTGTTTTCAAGGCCCCTATGTCCTTTCGTCCTCCCGTCATCTCTGGGATTCCTGGGAAATGGGGATATTACTAGTAGCTGCCACATGGGGCTGTTGTGACAATTACCGAAAGCAGAGAAGACAAACATCGGAAACGACCTGGAACGTAACAAGAACACAAATGTTAGGTTTCCGATGGTGTTTGATTTTTGTGTCTTTGTTTTCTCTTAAAGTGTATGTGCCGGGGGTGGGGGAGGATAGAGGCCTCCTGGCACCACAGAATCCAGATCACACCGTCCCAGTCTTGACGCCACAACAGAATTGCTGCACCACCTGTTTCAAGCTATGTAAAATGCAGGTCGTAATAGCTACCACATAGCGTTCTTGTAGCGCTGGGCTAGGCCTGCCCGGAAAGAATGTGTGGGCACGGGAATGAAACAGACTCATCATTAAATGCTTTATATCAACAAACACCATATGCTTGTGCAAATCAATCAACAGCAATTAGTTTGAAAAAAGTTCAACGACACGAAACCTGCCTCCTATGATTGTTTTCAAGACACAATTAAGATAAGGCTCAGTGATGCCTAGCACTTGGCAAGTGCTTAATAATAATACTAGCCAATAACAAATAAAGTTTACTGTGCACATACCACGTGCCAGGACCTGTATACATCATCTCATTTAATGCGCTCACCCACTCTGTGAGGTAGATACTGTTTATTGTCCCATTTTACAGTTCAGGAAACTGAGGGACAGAGAGGTTATACAACTTGTTCAAGGTCAAATATCTAGTAGAAAGGCTAGTATCTCTTTGGACGGGACATATTCTTGGGGGAGGGATGGAGGGCAGAACAGAGGGCCACTTTGATTGAGCTGGGACCACAGCCCAGTCTTTCATGAGCCTGAACTTGGGTGGCTTCTGGCTTCAGGAGTTTCTGGCATTCCGTAGCATTTGTAAGAAGCTACTTTTACAGCTCTTTGGTTACCAGATCACTCTTTAAAGCGTTGTTGATGACCTGCAGTGCAGAGGAAATGGTACTTCTCCAACATTGTCTTTAAAGGGGCATTGTGTTTTAGCAACTGCAGGAAGAAAACCCTCCATGGAGGATTATTTGAAATAATTGTGTTCTGATCAATGAAATCTGGTGTTGGTTAGCTTTCATCACACTAGTCAACCTTGTCCTGTTGGTTATGTCTGGCTGGCAGTCCTTATCAATATAGATAATTATATATGCAGTGCTTGATTAGCAATGTCTGCTGTGGGCAGGGGGAGGGGGACATAGGTATGTATGCTGTGCCGGCTGCTACTGACCCTGCATTACTTATTTACGAGCTTTGAAGTGATACTCTAAGAGGACAGTCACACTTCCTTTTGTCGAAGTTTTGGGGTGTGCCTCATGGGTGCCTCCACATAGCATGCACAGCTGCATATTTGCATCAAGAGATGTTACTGTGTCATTTGAATGTTCATTTTATGGGTCTTACTCAGATTCAGATTTGTCTTTGAACCCCCACCACGTGACCAAGCCTTTCTCCACAGCTTTTCCTTTGATCCTCATGTTGGGTATGAATTATTATTTTCATTATCTAGAAGAGGAAACAAAGGTTCCGAGAGGTGAACTACCTCGCCCAAAGCTGCACAGCACCTAGCGCCATGTCTGACATCTTGTAGGCGACTGATAAGTTATGTGTTGATTGATCAGCTGGTAACCAGCAAAGCCGTTCAGGCTGTAGGTTTTAGGCTTTGAGACGCACACTTCGTCCTTGGCACAATAGATCCCTTCCATAAGGCCTAGAACTGTGCTGAGTGTCATGATGAAAACAGAAAAAAGTAGCAATCTGCAGTCTTATTCCCTCTCTCCTCCCATCCAACTCTCAGAGAGAATTCCAGGTCTTCTGGAAAGAGAAAGAAAGGATCACTGCATTTTATTTGGCTACAAAGCATGAAATGGTAAATTGCTTTTACGTTTTAAATTGCGGGTACCATCTGAATCACTATGAATGCAAGTGCATTTTTGGGGTAATAGCTGTTTTTATGCTGCTATTCTAGAAAAAGGAAATACGGCTGAAAGAGCAGGCTCATGATGACTTTGGTAGCAGTTGCAAGCGTGATGTGTCTAGAGAAAGCCACGGAGTCTCTCGGGCTTGTTTTATCCCTAAAAAATGATATTCAATCTGTGTCTTAGTCATCACAGCAGGGGAGAGTTAAGAAAACCTAATAAGGAGTCTCAAGGCAAACTTAAAATGTTTGCAAACACAAAATAATGAGAATACTGCATGAAACATTCCCTTTGTGTTGGCAATAAGTCTTACTATCTATTTGTTCAGTCCTCAAAGCTCTTTCAAATCTCGTTTCTCTTGTGATCGTCCCAATAAACCTGGGGGTTGATGAGATGGTAGAAACAGAGGCTCAGGGAAGTGAAGGCAGTTGCCCAAGGTCACACAGCCTAAAGAGAGGCAGGCAGAGCCAAGGGGTAGACCTCCAGGGCACCTCTAGTTGGGTCCTGGGTACATCACTGCCTTATTAAGCAAGGAAGGAAATGGTAGGTTAGGAGCCCCTCCTAACAAGTAAATGTTTGTTGAATGAATGCAAGTGACAGAGTAAGATGGTGGGTGAATCAACTCCCATATCCCTTTCCAGGAACAGTTTTCCCGAGTGTGTCAAAAGCCTTTAAAAATACAGACTTCCTCTGACCCCATTCATTCCCCTTCTTATGAATTTATCCCAAGGAAATAATCAGGTAAGATGTGAAGATGTGACATCCAGAGATTCATACCAATATTATCTATAGGTGCCCCAAAAGTGTATGTAACCTAAATGTCCAACAGCGGGACATTGGTTTAAATAAATGAATAGATGATAAATTATGGCATGCCTGTGTTTCTGGGCTTTAAAACTGTGTTTGATGAATGAAAGTAAGGACGTGCACAGTGGCTTAGCTGCAGTGGTTTTATTGCAGCTTTCTTCGAAAGAACACAAAGACTGTAAACTTAAATGTCCAACAACAAGGGTTTGGATTTGTAAATGCTCTGAAACACAATATCATTTTTTAAAACAATGATGCACATGGATATTTACGGACCCAAAAAGAGGTCCATAATATGGAAGTAAAGTGGACCATGCAGCGAAGATGTACAATGTGCTCTCTGTCTCTTATTCTACGTATCTGTAATATATATGAAAATGCATTAGGTTTATCTTTGGAGGATAGGGATATATTTTTAGCAATAATAATGCAATCAATTCTTCTTCTAGGTGCTTATGATATGACAATAATTCTCATCGGCGCTTACTATGAGCTGTGTGTGTGGCTGTGCTAAGCGCACAGACTTGACCCATTGTGAACACAGCGCAGCACCATGAGGCCAGTGTTACTGCATGACGGAGATAGGACCCCAAGTATGGGGCTGACCCGGGAAGGATGACAGAGAAGGGGCAGGGAGGTGCTTCACCGTGATAAGTCCCCACTCTGGGCCAGGCACTTGATGTACATCGTCACATTGACTCTTGCCCTGATCATGCAGAGTACATATCACCTCCAACGCACAAATGTGAAAATTGGCGTTCAGAGGAATTGAATAACTTGCTTAAGGTCGCCCAGCTTATAAGTGGAGCCTGTCTGGCTCCAGAGCATGTACTGTCTCCCTTGCTGTTTTGCTCCGATGATCTACTTCTACTTAGCAACAGGGCCGTGACCAAGCTCACTGACATGCAGAGGGCGTGGGAGTTTGGAAGGACCTGTTTATCATGGGGTCCAGCCTGGCCTTACAGTGAAGCTGGAGAAGGAGTCTGGCTGGGACCTGAGGGTCTCGTTCGAAGCCAGCTCTGTCCTCTGGCATAGTGGTGAATTTGTAGCTCCCCAGCCCTGTCTGTGACTTTGGCCATGAGACACGGCAGCAATACCAACGTGGCATAGCTGTGAAAACGGACCCTACGCCTCTGACTTCCTGGGTAATCTTTGGCAAGTTGCTTCACTTCTTGAAGCCTCCATTTCCTTACCTGGAATGTGGAATTACAGATGCCCATCTCTATGGGGTTTTCACGAAGTTAGAAATCATATTTGCAAAACACCTGGCCCAGAGTAAACCCTCAGAACTTAGAGAAGTGTGTTTGTTTTTAATTCGTTCTAAAAATATAGAGGTGATAATACTCAGAGCATATATACCCTTTGTGAAGCTAGTGACGTAGGCACAGCCGATATGCTTGTATTTTGGAGCCCCAAGAAAAAGTACTTCATGTTTCCTTTGCCAAATTAAAGTCGATTCCACCTTAAAATTCCCCTCTGCAAATGCTGGGAGAGATGGCATTTAATTGATCATAACACCCTCAGACTCCCAGGCAGGCTCTGTCCTCCTCTTGCTCATCACTGCTGATTACGCGAGATATGTTTATGGAACAGAAAAGGGCTCCCGCATCAGGAGACCCACCCCCCTCCCACTCCCCACTTTTCCTCTGCGTTTAGCCTCTGGACATCGAAGGCTCCTCGGGCAGAGCCAGCCTCCTTGAAGGCTAATCCGTTGAAGGTCTAGGCGTCTGCTGAGCTGCAAGGATCCCAAGAGGGCTGGGCTGGGGTGGCAGATCCTGGGGAGGCTGTCAGCTGGGGCTGTGGGGGCTGCTCAGAAAGAGGCACTCTCTGTTTTCCCCTCTTGGTCCCCTCACATTGCTGCCGGTGTCCACATGCCACCTGTTAAACCCATCAGGAGAGATGCCTTTGAAACGTAGCAGTCCCATGTCCCCTCCTGGACTTCCTGTAGGATAACTCCAGAGGAGAAAGGGTTCATCCTAAAATAAGTGAGTCTGTATTTGTAGATGACATTTAGGTGATGTGCTCCTTCCATGGCAGCTTCCTGGACACACACCGTCCTGGAATTCCTGGTTTCCAGCTTGGTCCCCCCGGCCTCCCTCCACCCTGACAGACCGTACCACACACTGCAATGATCTCATTGAGGGCAGGGAGTGTACCTTATGGTCTTCTCCATCCCCAGTGCTTGGGAACGAGTAGGTGCTCTATTAGGGGATTTCAAGTAGTTCAGTGGAGAAGCGGTGGGAATGGTAAGCGATAAGACCACAGGGAAGTGAGATTGGGTTGTTGAAAAGGTAGGGGCTTCATCTTCAAGGCCCAGAGAGGTTAAAGAGGAGGGCGTGAAATAGATTTGTGTTTTAGGAAGATTGCTCTGGGCCAGTGGAGATAGGAAGACTAGGTTGTGACAGCCATCCCAGAGGCCCTGTGCTGGTCTAGGGTGGCAGTGGAGCTGCAGAAACGTCCTCCTGTGCTTCATCCGAGCAGATGCTGTTGGTACCCGCCTGCATCCCCTAGACCTACCCCTGACTTTGTCTGTGGACAGTTCCGGTATGTTCTGATGACTTCCTGTGTCTCTCAGCCTCGGGATGTCCTCTGGCCAGGACCGTTTGCTTGGTACCCCTTTAGATGAGTGACATCTCCGGAGAGTCCCTCCACCAGTGAGAAACAGGAACAAGCGGAGGTATCCCAGCTAACTTGCCCCTCAATGGGATAACTTGGAAGCGCATTCTACAGTGTCTGCTAGACATTTCCGGCAGGATGAGCCCCCTGGGCCATAGTAGTAACCAGCTCATTATGGTATCCTGTGTTGTTGTCTTCCCTTTCCTGTCTCATTTTCCTCTCTCCCTCACTGTGCTTTCTAGGATCATTTCCAAATAAACTCCTTGCACCTTATTTCTCCTCTCAGGGCCTGTATGTAGAGGAACCCAAAACAAAACAATGGAAGTTTATTATGATGTGTGGATAAATATACATCATTCATTCATTCATGCTTGGTATCTATATTTTTAACATTAATGATTCCTAAAGAGTAGATCGCTCTGTGGGATCCTAAGTCCTACTCATGCTTTCTCAGGTGGAGCATTTAGTCACCGACACTCTTGCCATGAACAGACGCCAAATGCCAGGATGACGCATGGAAATGCCCCTGGTTTTAAATTTCCAAAGTCAAAATGCAAAGGGTTCTGAGAAAATAAAATACCCGCTCCAGCAGCCCCCGTCTGTCATCCATGCTTAGTGGTGCTGGGACAGCACCCGATGGTGGGCAGGGGTGAGGACCCACTGAAGCTGCCACCACATAAGCTGCCTTTGCCTGGGAGTACACATGAATTGTCTAAAAGGAGTGAACTTTGTGGCTGGCGGGAAGTTGATATTATTCCCTTGTTTTGCTTACAATTTTTTATCCTGGTCATAAAAAAATAGTGATCTTCAATGACCCCAACTTTAGTGGCAAAGGAATGCTCTATATTTCATGTTTATTGGGAAATTTTGGAGGGCTGGGATAGGGACATGGTGGTGGTGGTGGAGGTGGTGGTGGTGGTGGTGGTGGTGGTGGTGGTGGTGATGGTGGTGATGGTGGTGGTGATGGTGGTGGTGATGGTGGTGGTGATGGTGGTGATGGTGGTGGTGGTGGTGGTGATGGTGGTGGTGATGGTGGTGATGGTGGTGATGCTGGTGGTGGTGGTGGTGGTGGTGGTGGTGGTGGTGGTGGTGGTGGAGATGGTGGTGGTGGTGGTGGTGGTGGTGGTGGTGGTGGTGGTGATGGTGGTGGTGGTGGTGGTGGTGGTGATGGTGGTGATGGTGGTGGTGGTGGTGGTGCTAGTGGTGGTGGAGGGGGACTCAGAACCATCAGCATTGGTAAGGCCCGTGTTTCAAGGTGGTCTCAACAGTGGGAAGTTTTAACAAAAACCAAAGCTTATTACAAAAGGAAATTTGACATCATGACCATAAATTTAAAAAAACAAAAAACAGTCCCTTGCCATCATTAGAAGGTAATGACGATGTGAATCCAATGAAAGTAATCAAATACTATAAAATATTGGGAGCTGAGCAGGCTGGGGATCAGGAGAGTCCCACTGCCTAAGCTCTCAGTTTGCTCAGCTATAAAATGGGATTTGGTCAGGATACTGTTTCTCAGACAGTGGTAAGGGTCACACATTTGTGCAAAGGGGATAAATTGCAGTTATACACAGAAGCAACATTACTAACAGTAAATTTATTGGTGATTGATTTATCCCTGTCAATTTCCGTTCAACCCCTTTAAACACAGCAAAGAGGACGTCTCAGTGTTTGTGCTCATATGCTTTTAACACCTTTTGAGCACTTGTTAATTTCCCCCTTTTACGAAAGACAGGATTGTCTGGTCAGGGCTTTGGTCAAATCACTATAGTCAGAATTCAGTATCATTTTATAATTTCATTGAATTTATTTTATGATTACTTTCTATTCATGTAACATGATACTAGTTTTCCATTTATAGTGATATTATAGAAGTTTCCTCTTGAAATAATTTGAGTTCTGTAAGTGAATCCATTTAAAAATATTAAAATAAAAATGGATCGATCATATGCAAAAATGGCAAAGATTGTGAAAATAGCAGATAGTGTAATACAGAGACGTCAGGCTGTCCTTCTAGGGATAACCTTAAAATTGCTCTAATTTTTAATTGCAAAGTTAGTAATTTGCAAAGAAATTGCAAACATCGGAGCTTTAAATATTATCTTAAAATTATATAGGACTCTTGAAGTGAGTCAGATGCTATTTCTGAATGCTTCCAGCTATATTAGCCACCATCCCTCTCTGGACTCATTTCACAATCTATTTTGTGAGAAGTATTCTTTCTAGACTTAACACTGTGTTTGGCCCATGGTAGATCCTTAATAGGTTCCTGTTGGAAAACAAAATGCACACAACCAAGGAATTGAAAGAAAGCTCTCAGTTACTAGAGACAGAAAATCCACCTCAAACTGGTTTAACAAAAATGTTGTGTTGAGATATAAGGTGGGCTGTGGCATATTTTGGCCCAGAGTTTCATGATGTGTTCTGGGCTGTGATTTCCTTTCAGTACCATTTTCTCAAATCTGCCATCCTTTGTGTCTTTGTCTTCAGAGGGGCTGACCTCATGGTAGCAAAATTAGCTGCTGGAGAGCCAGGCTCATACCCACACACCACAAATCCAAGGGGAGAGAGTAGCCTTTACCCGGTATTCCAAGGAAATTATTTTGACATTCACTCCCGTCGGCCAATTGGACCATTTTGGGTCACGTGCCAACCCTGGAATCAATCACCGAAGTTATAGGGATAGAATCAATGCACTGATTGGCTTCTCTTAAGTCACACGTTCCATGCCTGTAGCCAGGGATGGTGTCATCTTCCCCAGAGCAATATGGGTCCCCAGATAAGAATTAAGAGCTGTTGGGAAGTAGTGAGAGGAGGAAACAGATGCCGGGACAGCATGGACCCATGATGGCTGCGCACTCCGTGAATGGCCGAAAATATTGATAGAGGCTGCACTGGTTCAGGAACTGTTTGTTATTTGCCATGATGAGACAAGAGTAGGAATCAAGGCTAAGCATTCATAAACTTATAGAGCAATTTCACATTTTTACAACATCCACGTGTGTGATCAGCCGACTCATCTTGTTGAAAAGAGTGTAGACCACACAAGTATTGGCTTATGAAGGATTGGGAAAAAGAATTATTTTTCCAGGATAATTTGAGAAGTACTGGTTTAAGAGCTGTGCCTTGCGGGTTGACCACTGTTAACAGGTTGGAACGTCTAAGCTGAAACTCCTAAGATTCATGTAACACTGCTGGGTACAGGATATTGGGAAATTTGGGTGTGAATTGGCTTGATGCCATGATCGTCTTTTCTAAGTCAGGATTTGTGGACGTTTCCAAAGGTGACCAGATAGGAATCTGAGCCATTTTTGAAATTTTCATAATAAAAGTTTAGAAAGGAGGCTTCAAATTTCCAATTTTTCACTAACATAAACAAAACAGGAATTTAAGGAAGGAAGGAAGGACATGGACAGAGAAAGAGAGAAAGAGGAGGAAGGGAGGGAGGAAGGAAGGAAAGAAAGAAGGAAGGAAGAAAGAAGAGGTAGATTACATGATACATTTGAGCATGTGGCAAAATAGTACTAGGATTTTTGTATTATAATTGTAGTTTTTCTAGGAAAAACGAACGGTAGGTACATAGTAAATAAAAACAAGAGGCAATTATTATCTCTAGGAAAAATAAAAGGTTTAAAATGTGGAGCTACAGCTCAGAAAAGACAGCCCAAAGTATTGAATGTAGTTACGTTGGTGAAACAGGACTGAGAAGTGGCGTTGTTTGAGAAAGTAGAGGGGACTACTGAAATTTTGTTATAACTGTTATAATCAAATTTGGCTTTTAAACTATGGCCATGTATTATTTTTGTCAAAATGAAAATTAATTTAATTTTTAAATATCCCCTCCAGCTGCTGTGTGAACCACAGACTCTAGGGGAGGAAATGGAAGACAGGAAACCAATACCATCATTTTGAGTATTTTCCTTTGCCAATAAAAATGTATAATCCCTTAGCTTTAGTTTTTTTTTTTGTTGTTGTTGTTATTGTACTTTGTAGCTTTGTTACTCAGCCAGGAGATGGAAATTATAGAATTTATTAATCTGCTTTATTAAAAGGCTTGGTATTTTGCCACCTGGGTCAAATCTGAGATCCTGCCATTATTGAGTTTTCTTCTGTTACACTTTCCTCCTATTCAGCAAGATGCCCTGCAATGTGAACAGGAGGAATTGAAATTCCAGTCGTGTCTCTCCTCAGTTCGGTCTGATTTTCAGAAATTACAGTAAATCAGTGGCACTGAAAATTGGCCTATTTTTTTTCTGGGGGTGTTGACTTGGCTTGATGAGAAAGCAAAAACAAATGGAGTTTTATAAATGTAACTAATCAGGAAGTTAAAGAGAGGTTAAACCTAATGGATTAATCAAGTTTCTCTGGGAAGTGGGAAGAAAAGGTGGGAGGGAAGGAAGAAGGGAGTGATGGGGCAGCCTTCTGTCCAGACACATTTAATAAGCCCTTCACTAAAGTCAGCTTTTAGAGCGGCTGGGGCTTTTTTCTCTCTGTGTCTGTCCATCCTTTCTTGTGAGAGAGTAGAGAGACGCACAGTGGTAGCAGTCAGGGGTGCTGAGTGGAGAGAAGCCCGTAGCTCTGGTTTTTGATTCTGCCACTTCCAAGGTGTGTGACCTTAGAGACATTCCTTCACTCTTTGAGCCGATGTTATGCTCATCTGTAAAATGGGGTGATTATTCCAATTTTCCAACATGATCAGGCTTGTAAAGGTCGACAGCGGTAATATAGTAGAATGTCAGAGGTGGGGATGGAGAGGAAGATTGTCCAACAAGCACCTTGAGGAGGCTCTCTTCTCCAAACAACGGTTGTCAGCTGGCAGTCAGTGCAGATGTTGAGCCTTCATATTTCTCTCCATGAGTGTCCACTGTCACTCAGATTGGACTCACTGATGAAGGCGTGGGTGTAATTAGTATCAGTGAATACAAGGAAGCTTAACATAGTTAATAATTATATACATTTCTGTTTATAGGAGAATACTGTTAGCCCCATTAAGCACCATTATCAATGTATGATCTAATAATTTCAACATAATGAAACTAATATATTTCAGAGGAATGAAAGGAAATAGTCCACATCTGCTGCAAATTGGATTACTCTGAGCTATGAAGTCCTTGAAGCAATGATAATAGTTGTTTTGATTTTTATCACACCTAATTGGTACGGTGCTTTACAGTTTACATACCATTTTCACATACCTTATTATCTTGCTTCATTCTTCCAGAAATTTGGAGAGGGAGTAGGGCAGAGACAGCAGTGTATGCTAGTTGGGAATGTTTGGGTTACAAGCAACGGAAAATTCAACCTATACTAGCCTAAGGAAAAAATAAATTGGAGGGAATGGTAAGATTGTTGGCTCACATAATTGGATTGCCGTGGGATATTCTGATTCAGGCATGGTTTGATCCAGGAGTTCATGGCTTTGTTTCTGGATGATTCTGCCTGCTGCTTTGTTGGCTTCATCCTGAGGTTGACTCATAGTGGCCTCTCCTCACATCACAGTGCCCAAAAGGGAGACAGATGAGCTCTTCTGGCATGTCCCAAAGAGGGCAGAACACTTGTCTGTTTCAGCATCCTCTCCTTATGACTTATTGGTATCAACTGGGTCAGGTGCCCATCCCTCAACCAATCACAATGGCTGATGGATAGAGGCACTTATTGGTGTAAGCGAATCAGTGTCCACCCCAGAGCTGAGGTTGGGATGAATTCCACTGTGCGGAACAATAGAGCTGAAGATTATCCACTGGAAAATGTGAGTGAGTGCTCTTGGTGGGAAAGGGGGAAGTGATCTGGAGAAATAACCCAAAGTGTCCATTACTCAGTGGTTTGAAGAGGTTACGAGGCACTTCCAGGCACACAGACTGACTTGTGGGAGCAAAACATAAATGCAGGGTTTTGTCTTAAAGCTTGTGCGGTAAATACCAGGTTTCTCTAGAAGTCTGAAGAATTTCCCCACGACGCTTCCTAATTACCTACCAGCTCTGTCCTTAGAAAAACACTGGAAAACTTGTGAAGATCGTTCTGAGCCAGGAACTTCCTGTTTATGCACATTCAAAACATAGAGCCCAACCTCCAGATAATAAAGGAAGTGACCCAATACTTGATATTGTCCGGAGTACATAGGAATTCCCTTGTGTTATCATAGGAAGTAGGTGGACAGAAGAAAGTTTCACAGCCCCACACCCTTCTAAGTCAAGGTGACTTAGAAGTCAATTGGCAAGTCAATTCCTTATATCACAAATCAAATCACTGTGACGTTCACCTCCCTGAGCAGATCACACTGCTTTTTCTAGGATTCCCATTCACTTTAATAAGAATTGTCTACCACAAGAGTTCCTGGAACTGGCCAACAAAAATACATGTAGCTCCCTTTGAGGCAGATAAAATTAGTGTCTCTATTTCACAAATGAAGACACTGTGACACAAGAGAGCTATAGTCAGTCGCTCCTCCAAAGTCACTCAACTAGTAAGTGTTGAAAGTGGGATTTGAGTCCACGTATGTGCCATGCTCTTCCCCAAGCACCCAACACAAGGACACGTCTTGGTCTCATTTGGAAGCACATGGAAGACGGTAGGTCGCACAATCCTCTCCTGCCTGGATCTGACATCCGTGCTGCTTTCCCTCTCTCCCCTCGCTCACATCCAGGAATAAAGACCTCGAGTGAAGGGCTTGTCCAACAATACAGCTTTAACAGGGCCACCTGCTCGGGACCTAGAAAGTACCAACAGGAAACATCTGCCCTGGCAACACTGGTGCTTCTGTTGATTGAAATGTACAAACGGAAAAGCGATGCTCGAGCCCGGGGAAATTCTGAGCTGAGGAGATTATGGTATTATCAGCCACATCCTGCAGAGCTGGAAATGGGAGAGCCTGGGTGGCGACAAGCTACCCCGGCCAACTGGGACCCTCTCGGTCATCATAACAACTAATCACTGATAAATATTGTTCCATGAAGAAGCTTGGAGGTATCTGTCCCTGGGGTGTTTTGTCAAATGGATAATTGGATTTCTTCTAGAAGACAGCAAGGATGGCTTGGCTTACTGCACTTTGAATGGGGGTCTCTAGGTAAACTTCATGTAGGAAAGCCGAACCCTCTGGGCATTTTCGTGTGTGTGTGTGTGTGTGTGTGTGTGTGCAGGTGCACATGCATGCATAAGCTTGTGTGTGCTCCGTGAATATGTGCGGTTGTGTGTGTATACTGAATCATATCACAGGAAGACTGCTTGTGTCATGTAAGAATTTTTCGTGAAAGTGCATTTTAAAGCTATCGTTCATTCTAAGAGGAAGCCCAAAGGGATTGTCATGCTCTTTTCCCTTTCTGGAATGTACTGATTTGTATTAGGTTGGTGCAAAAGTAGTTGCGGTTTTTGCCGTTATTTTTAACCTTTTAAACCGCAATTACTTTCGCACCAACCTAATACATGTAATGGTGTAATGCCCTCGCCCACCCCAGAGGTCAGAAACTCCATGGGGACAGGGGCTGTGTCCTCTGTTGTCCTTTTCTATATTCCCACTACCGAGCCCAGTGTTGGGCCAGACGGTATATGTTCAATAGCTGGAGCCAGACTGCCAGAATTGAAATCTAGTCTTCTCCACTCCCTGGCTGTGTGACCTTGGGGAAGTTATTTAACCTTTCTGTGCCTAGTTTTCCGCCTCTATAGAATGGGGGAATAGTATCTACCACAAAGAGATGTGTTGAGGGTAAAATAAGCTACTATATCTGGCTAGGACGTGGCCCCTGGTTAGTGCTTACCAAGTGTTAAGGGTTAACTATTATTATTGCCATCATTACTTTGTCATTGTTTTTCATGAATGCGGCTCTATCATGGGTGCCAGCACACAGAGGAGGACCTGCCCCTGCCTTTGGGAGCATTTGTTTCTGGGAATCATTTGGAGAAAGATCTGAGTTCGCAGAGAAGCCGGCAGCTCATCTGAGCAGAAAAGTAGAAGCCACAGTGAATTCTTGCAGGAGGTTCGTGGAGGGCTCCCGAGTCACCAAACAGACTTCCTCTCTCAGCTGGAAGAAATGAAAATTGATTGGAACCTTGTTCCCTCTGAAAAGGTCCATCCGTTGCTGGAACCGGTGCATGTTGTCAGGGATGCTTTTGGTGTTTGGTCCAGGGAAGAAGTGATTCACGATGATTCGCTTCTCCAGGGAGTGAGGCAGACCCAGTGGAGACAGACTGGGAATCCCAGAGACCTGCAGGTCTAGACCGCTCCCCTGAGTAGCAGGAAGAGAGGAAAATCAAGGGGCTGATAGGAACTGAGAAACCAGGAGAGAAGACCCAGTGAGAACCGATCAGGGAAGAAGCGGGGGCTGGAAATAGGTGTAAGAGATGAGACGGGATCCTAGAGGCATGGAGAGAGGTGTAGAGATGAGAAGACGAAACCACGACACAATGGCAACCAAATAACAGCTACCACTAATTGAGTGCTTACTATGTACCAGGGACTTTACAAATCTTAGCTCATGTAATACTTGTAAAGACTCTATAAGGCAGAACAATCCATTTGTGTCAGCCCTCCTCAACCTGTGGATTAAAAAAAAAAAGTCGCTTTTTTCTGTATTCATTCATTCATTCATTCAAAAATACTTAGTGAGCACCTAGCATAGGGCAGGCATTGTTTTAGGCACTGAGGATACAGCAGAAAAGCAGACAGGCTCTAAGACCCTGCTCCCTGCTTTCAAGGAGCTGACCTTTTCATGGACTGAGGGGTCAACCCACAATAACAAATAAACAAGTATATCTGGTGTATCAGACAGGAGTGCTGTGAGAAAAACGAAGCATGGAATGGGGGTGGTGAGTGTGGGTGGGGTGAAGTTGCAATTTTAAGACGTGTGGTCAGGAAAGCCTCCCTGAAAATGTGACATTTGCGCGAAGAGCCAAAAAAGGCAAAAAGTGAGCCATGTGTATAGTTCGAAGAAGAGTGTGACAGGAAAAGGGAAGAGCAAGTGCAAAGGCCCTGTGGCAGGAGCGTGTGTGGCGTGTTTGGGGAACAGAAAGGAAGCCGGTGTCTGGGGGCAGAGTGATTGGGGGTAGAGTAGTGAGAGGCGGGGGCGGAAAAGGCACAGGTGTTGGACCATGTGGGGTCATGACCATTGTAAGGACTCTGGCTTTTATTGTGAATGAAATGATGATCCATTGCAGAATCTTGAGCAGGGAAGTAACTTGATCCTCCTTAGGTTTTCACAATTCCTCAGTCTGTTGGGGGCAAGGGAGGAAGCAAAGCGAACCAGTCAGGAGGCTACTGCGAGGATTCCAGTGACAGAGGATCGCAGCTCAGACCAGGTGGCAACAGTGGGGCTGGGGAGAAGCGGTGGGATTCTCCGTCCAGCTGGGGTTGGTGTGAGTCCCAAACTACATGTGCCGGATAGAAAGCCCCGATCCTGTCCCACCGTGTGTCCTCCAGCTCCCACCTGTGCCCAGAAGACCAGAGGGCAGAGGCACGCACCACAGGCCATCAGGCTGTTCTTGTTTCTTATTCTGACTCCACTTGCCCTCAGCGCCTGACACCACCCTTTGCAGTGGTGATGCCGTCACCACTGTATTCATTATGAGAACTCCAACGTCCGTGCCAGTGTTAACCTCAAAATAAAAGGCCAAAGTGAGAGGCGACAAGTATTTGTTTGAGACCCAAAAGAAGAGTTATTCTGGAAGTACCGATTCAGGCAGAAACCCAAATAGTGTTCCGAAAAAAAGAAAAATGTTGAGAGTTTTTATAGTAAAAAGCATCTTCTTGAGAAGAATCAGTCCTGCATTCTTAGCCTTTGGATTGGTCCGAAACAGTGATCTTCCAGGTGTTTGGTGATCTGGATAATGGAACATTCTTTCCTAATTTCTTCAGATGGTTATCTATGGAACTTAGACACCCCCAGACATTGATGCACCACCGAGAAGTTCAAAAGCTTTAAGTCCTCAGGCTAAAGTAAAATAAACATCATTTACTCATGTTTCAGCCCACTCTGATTCAAGTCGTTTCGTTAGCTTGACTACAGTGACTCCATTTTGGTCCTTCAGTCTTTCCTCTCCAGGGAGTCACCTCCTGGTGCTCTCAAAGCTGCTTCTGGTCTTGGGGAGAGCAGGATGGTACCACGTGCCATGCAGTGGTGAAGACAAAGGGTGCTGGGTCTCATAGCTGTTTGCCTGTGCCACACATAGCACAGGCTTTTCATCAGGGTTTCCATCAGCTTCTGGCCCTGCTTCCCTTTCGGTCATTCCAGGCCTCAGGTTCAGAACAGGACCAGCAGATGTTATCATCCCAGTTTTCCAGGTGAATCAATGGAAGCTCAGAAAGGTCTAGTAATTTGCCCGGGGCCCTCTCTTTTGCATTCAAATCCCCTCCTATTCCCTTTTCCTCTGCAACAGGAAGACCCCAAACCCACAGTACCCATTTTCACCAAATCCTAAATGACATGAAACGATTGATGATGCAGAATATGCAAAATTGGAATATTTGTATTTAAAATCTTGAACATAACTGTGGCTGTATCTGGAGTAGCCGTTCATTTAGTCATTCAACAAACATTTATTGAATGCCTAACAGATATCAGGCCAAGAAGCTCACTGTCTGTCATGGGAGATGGGCAAGTAAAGCAATCAGTTTGATTTCATTTGGGGTATTTGGAGAGAATTTGGGGCTACTCCTTCAGAGGAAGGGACAGAGCTAGAAATGGGACTTAATCCTCATGTCACTGGTGTGAGTGGCAGAAGCAACCTCAGGAAGGCACTGTTGCAGCGTCAGGGCTCAGATCCCACGTTCACCGGTGACCAGAGGGGTGACCGGTATTCCCTCAGGTCCCTTCAGCACTGGACAGACAGGGGCAGAGTTGGACGCAGGGTGCGTACTCCCTACATGATCACTGCTATTGCTGGACAAAGGAGCTCGAGTACAGAAACAAACTGGAGAAATCTGCTGTGAGCTCCTCCTGCCTGCAGCATCAGTTCTGGGGGAGAAAAGAAGCTTGTAAGTACCTACCGTGCTTCCCCAAAAATAAGACCTCTAATGCGTCTTTTGGAGCAAAAATTAATATAAGACCCAGTCTTATTTTACTATAAGACCCCGTCTTACATAATATAATATAACATAAGACCTGGTGTTATGTTGATTTTTGCTCCAAAAGACGCATTAGACGCTGATTGTCTGGCTAGGTCTTATTTTCGGGGAGACAGGGTAGCTAGGGAGTGGTCCTCCATCCCCAGCGAGTTGACAGAGCCCCTCAGACCACCTGCTCCCTGAAGCCCTGCCAGAGAGTTTCTTTCTCCAAATGCAGAAGAGTGAAAGCTTCCAGGATTGCTAAAGACTTTCTGTCTCGCTTTTCCCACGTCGCTGTCTCCAGATGATGGAGTCGAATATTGCAGATCCTTCTCTAGGTGCTGAAAGGGATCATGTCTTCGCAAGTAAAGCATTGAGATCTGTGGTGGGGGTGGGGAGAGGGGCAGGTGGGCATCTTTGGATGATAAGATAGAATATTGGAAATCCTGGAAACCTGGGGGAGGATGTTTGGTCACCAGCTTTCTGTCCACTCACAGACTGAGGTAGTCTGGAAGTGTGGGGATCCTGGCCCATTATCTCAACAGACTGTAAACTCCCTGAAGTTGGGACCCAAGGTTTCAACAACTGCTTAATCCTGTAGGACCTTGAAAATAGTAAGGAGTTTTAGACTGAGGCAGTCAGATTCCTGTTAATACTAACAGCTCATGTTTCATTGAGCACGTGCTATATCCCGGGAGCCATGTCAAGTACTTGATAATCACTATCTCAGTAAATCCTCAAAACAAAAGAGGAAAAACAAAGCCCCGATGGTAAGTGCTATTATTTTTTTTCGTTATTATTACCATTTTATAGAAAATAAAATCGAGGCAATGAGAGAGGGGGATTTGAATCCAGGTATGTGTAACTCCATTTTGTTATCCTGACACTGTGCTGTTCTGCAGACGACTAGATTTGGGTCAGAGCTCCAGCCTTCTCTTACGGGCTGTGTGACCTTGAGCAAGTCACTTAAACTTTCTGAGCTCAGGCCCCTCCCCTGTGGAAGAGGGATGACAAAACCTCTCATAGAGTAGTTGTGAGATGGAAAAAGAAAATACAGCAAGTGCCTGGCACTCCGTCTGTCAATAGTGGCCACTCCAAAATACCAGCTCCTTCTCGATTCTTCATAACAATTTATTGAAAGAACGACAATTTCCCTTCCTTCTCAGTATGCAGAGAGTTAACTTAGAATCTCAGCCTGTCAGCATTTCTCTGATCGTGGCACTAATTATGTACAGAAATCATTTTGCTTCTGCCACATATGATGAAAACAATTGTAGAGAAATGGAATTTATCATGCCATGTGTCATGAGAGGTTTTTTTTTCCAAAGACTACCTCAATTTCCCCTACTTTTCTTCATTCCCCCCTCTCCTTGCCAGATAATCAAACACAAAAGTTATATTAACCTCCCCACCACTTCAATTAAAATGCTCATCCAAAATTTGAAAACAATTAAAAAACCCATTATCTCAGATTTAACGTTCTCTGATTCCGTGTCTATTTTCTGCCACAGCGTTAACGGCAGGTAACATTATCACAGTAGGTGCCGTCTAGAAAGCAATGTCTCATTCTCTGCCAGTCGGTCCCACGGCTGCTCTCCCGGCACAGGCCTTATTAAAAACACACACGCCCTGGTGTACCTTTGTCACGTCCAAACGCATTGAAATAATTGATTGTCTTAATGAGCTCTCCATCTGTCTGATTTTTTCCGTCTTTCTCTACTCAGTAGTGGGTTTCAGAGAGAGGAAAGAACAGGTTCTACTCTTGGGAGGACATAGACTCAAAGATGGGAGGGCCTCTGGCTTAGATCTGCTTGCTGCCCAGGGTTTTGTGTCCCCTGATGAACTTAGAAGTGGCTTTCCCGAAGAAGAGCATGCCAGGAAGTGTGTCATGTGCCACCAGTGGTGATGGCAAGGGCACAAGACCCTCCGTGTAGCTCAAGAGAAAAAGGACTCTTCACTCATGCCTGTGACTTCAGTTTACGTCAACAAACACATATTGAGTGCCTGCTGTATACCACGACACCATGCCACATAGTGGAGATAGGAGGTCAGACAATTAAGTTCGCGAACTCATCCTAGAAGAAGTGCTACATACCTCATTGCTGAATATCACTACGGTCACGTTCAAAGTACTCCCCTTGGGAAGCTATGCACCGATGCCAGTGCCAGTCCACCCTTCAAAGTGCCAGTCCACCCTTCAAAGCAATTTTGGAACTCTTTTTCTGGAATGGCCATCGGAGCTGTCGTCGTATTACCCTTGATGTCCTGAAGGTCATCAAAATGTCTTCCTTTCAATATTTCCTTTATCTTTGGGTAAAGAAAGAAGTCATTGGGGGCCAGATCGGGTGAGTAGGGAGGGTGTTCCAATGCACTTATTTGTTTACTGGCTAAAAGCTCCCTCACAGACAGTGCCGTGTGAGCTGGTGCATTACTGTGATGCAAGAGCCATGAATTGTTGGTGAAAAGTTCAGGTCGTCTAACTTTTTCACATACCCTTTGCAGCACTTCCAAACAGTAAACTTGGTTAACTAAGTTTGTACAGTTGGTACAAATTCATAATGAGTAATCCCTCTGATATCAAAAAAGGTTAACAATATCATAGCAACAAGTTCACAAACTTAATTGTCAGCCCGCCCTGTAGTCTCCAAGATGTGGTAGAATCCATCAAAAACCTCCTTGGGCCAAACACATTCATATATTACAGGGTATATAAATTTTTGCAACCTTCCTAAATGTAATTTAGCAAGATCTATCCAAAGATTTAAGAGAGAGATATGTGCCCACTCACCCAGAAATCTGCCTTCTAATAATTTATTATAAAGGGATAATGATTTAGCTACAGCTGTGTTCTTTGCAACATTATTTACAAAAGCAAAGCGGAAAAAAAATTCCCTTGAAAAACTGAATTGTTCAATGACAAGGAATTATATAAATTAATGACAGCATATCCTTAGGATGGAATGCTAGGAAATAATTTAAAAGCATATTAGAGAATAATATTTATTGAATGGGGGAAAGACATAAAGAATGACAGGTTGTTGAGTGAATAGTATAATCACAGTTTTATGGAAAACAAATATATATGGCTGTGGGTGCTTGGAAAGAAAGACTAGAAGAAAATGTGATGCTCTGAGAAGATGAGAACTGGGGTTATTTTTATATTCCTCTCTGAGCTTTTGCTTTTCTGATTTTTTCTCCCAGTGATAATGCATTACTTTTTCTGTTCAGGAAAGAAAAAGTTATTTCCAAAAGGGGTACCTGTGGATTGTAGCCAGCAATGGGATGGAAACATTTGGGAATTAAAGCAGGTTCCAGAGGAGCTGGGTTCTCTCCTGGCATGGCCTCTTTTCTCTGCAGGTTCCCTTTGGGCCCTTTCTACTTACTGTGCCTTGTGCTTATCCACAGTTCTGCTTCCTTAGAACCTACCTCTTCCTGTTCCTGGCCCATCAGAACCTCCCTGGCCGGAAGTCAACCTCGTGACCTTGCTACTTCAATGCCAACATCTATCTGTCTCTGGGTACAACTTAGTCCAAATTTCAGTCTCTGGGTACACCTTAGTCCAAATTTCCAGGAGAGAGACTGAATGGTTTAAACCATCTCTTTTTCACCAGGTTAAGGTCTGTGTGGTCACAAGTCAGTCCATCACTGGCTTCCCTTGAATCAGATGTGATCAGGTGGATTAGATCTAATCAGGAGTGGTCCAATCAACCGTGGGCCAAGAAGAAGGTTGCCTGGGCCCATCTCTTAGGCAGGGGATGGAGGGCAGGCTTTGTGGTTGGCCAGTAACAGGGATAAAATTTGGGGCCCACATATCCACATGGGAAGCAGATCCTATGTCTTTGTTCGCTGGTTTGATCAAATGAATTAGGCCACTGTTGCTCCTTACTGATCTTTGGACTGACATCCTAGCTCGCGTAATTTTGGGGAGTGGGGATTTGGGGTCTATGCAGCACAAATATCCAACTCATCTAGGTTTTAGTCAAGCTATAGATGCAGCCAGGGGACAATGATGCTCTAACTGTCTCCGGCCTGGGTCATGTGGGGTGAGAGCAGGAAAGGAACAGATTACTAAAAAAAATCAGGGTCGTAGTCACAAAAGGGTTAATGGATACTGTGCCGACCAGGGGCATGCACCTCTCAGATCTCTGGGTGCAGGAAGCATGATGGATTGAGGGTCTCAGCTGCTGTGCTCTGAAATCCATCACCGTGTCTGCGCAGAGGTCACCTGTCCCCTTGGACTGCTCCCAGCCAGTGGCTGAGTGCAGAAGGAATACGAAGGCAGGCTCATTCCCGGGACACATAGGACACCCCCAACAGGTGACTTTGGCTCACGGACTCCCTAGTGGCCTCGCTGAACGGCATAGCAATCTAAGATGCTCCCATCCACTCTCTTTCGTTCCTCTCTCTACCCTTCACCTGGAATCAGACTTGCATCAAGATGATGGCTCTCCCTGCCTCTCCGGCTCCCGCCCCATCTCTCACAGGCATTGCCCCTAATAACCTCTTGCATGTTTAACCCCATTTTAGCATCTTTTTCTTGGAAGACCCAGATTAACACAGAAGCTAGGGAAGCAACTAACAAAGCTCCATCTTTAATCAAAAGCTGTAGGGTTTGCCAAGTAAATTCTGACCCCATATCTTATTTGACTTGTGGCGTTGCTTAGAGAAACTGTTAGGGACACAAAAGCCTTGAAGTTGATATAACAATATTGACTTATTGGTTGAGAATCCTGCCTTCTATTCTCCAAGGACTCAATGATTTACAAAGCACTTGACGGTACATAACTTCATCCGATCTTCACAAAAATGCAGTGAAGCAGGTGGAGGGAGCTATTTCATGTCAGTTGTAAAGAGATTGACAATCAGTGAGGTTAAAATACATTGTTTAAAGTCCCATAGATGCATGTCACTGCTGTGCCTAAAAAGTTTTCAGTGGCTCCCCGCTGCCTTCAAGATAAAGCCCAAGCTATTAATGTGATACAAAAGGAACCTGTGACCTGCCATGAGACATATCGAGCTATGTTGAGTGTTCCAATAAGACCACACACTATTTGGCCTCCTGGCCTTTGCACATGCTGTTCCCGCTTCCTGAAATACCCTTTCCATACCCTCTTCTGGTATCAACTACTCATCTATCTACTCTCTTCCTGTAAGAAGCTATTATTTAAGACTGGATCATGTGTTCCGTTGGGCTCCCGAGCTCCCGGTACTTACCCATTTCATAGCACATTGCAAACTATATTGTAATTTATACTGTAATTGCCTGTCCTCACAATTCCACTAAGTTTATAGGTGAAGAAACAGAATTAGGGAAGTGAGATGTCTTATCAGGGTTCTCCAGAGAAACAACCAATAAGATATACTGAGGGTGCCAAAAAAATGTAGACAAGTGGACACTTTGGGCAACGTTGCTCAAGCAGTAGTTCGCCTTAATCAGAAGTGTCTGGACGCTGATAGGAACCACTTTGAGTACCTCTTGTCACTGCAGAAGTCAAATGTGACTTGTACTCATCTTTTGTGATGGGTATATATTGAGTATTACAATTTTGATGCAGTTTTTTCCTTTCTTAAAATGTGTATACACTTTTCCGGCACCCTCTGTATGTAAAATAAGGAATTGGCTCACACAATTATGGAGGCCAAGATGTCCCATGATTTTCAGTTGGCAAATTGAAGACCCGGAAGAGACTATGCGTAGTTCCCGTCTGAGTCCAAAGGCCTGAGAACCGGAAGAACCAATGGTGTAAGTTCCTGTTCAAAAGCCACGAGGCTCAAGATCCAAGAAGCGCTGATGTTTCAGTCCAAGTCTGATGGCAGGAAAAGACCAATATCCCAGCTCCAATAGTCAGGCAAAAGAAGTTCCCTCCTACTCAGCCTTTTATTCTATTCAGGGATTTAATTGATTGAATGAGGCCCACCCACGTTTGGGAGGGCAATCTGCTTAGTTGCGACTACTGAAGCAAATGTTAATCTCATACAGAAATACCCTTACAGAAACCCCTGGAGCCAATGTTTGTTGAAATGTCTGGGCACCGTGTGGCCCAGTCATGTTGACACATAAAATTAACCATCCCGCGGAATAATTGCTCAAGGTTGCGTGACAGTGTCTGTGCCAGAGCTGGATCGCAAACTGTCTCTAAGGCTCCTTTCACACAGCCATGTTACTGCCCTACGGACAAGACAGCCATGGGCTGGTGACACCTGCATGAAGCAGCTGGAGTGTCTGCATTTCTTGAGGACATGCCAGGCTCTCTGCTTGGCATTTTATTGATATCCCCGTGACCTTGTACTGTCATTGCCTCCAGATGCCTGGATATTTGTGGAACGAGTAAATCCCATTTGCCGGAGAAGATAACTTGCTTATCGTGGGATTCAAACCCGGGACTGTACGACTCCATAGCCCATACCCCTTCCCTTGTACCATCCTTCTTAAAAAGGAGGACTTGTTGTTCCAACACGTGATTTCTTACCCCCTAGAAATATGCCCTTCCGGACTTTATGCCTTCCGGACATGACTTTAGCCCTCCAGAGGGCTGCAGGCTGGGTGGGCAGTGCATGTGAGCAGGTCCAGGAACTTAGAATCTCAGCTCCCCCAGAAGCACACCTGGCAAGGAGGCACCCTCTCCTGGCCAGAGCAGATTCCCCAGCTCTCCACCTGAATAAGCAGGTGGGCAGACCCTGGGTGCAGGAGCCCAGCCATGCACTTTGCAGGTCAGCTGGCAACGAATCTAGCCTTGTCTCCCCCAGTTTCCCCAGATGCACAGGGGTTTGTGGGGTCTGCCTTGACAAGTGGTAGGTTTGTTGAGAGGATTTGTATTTTTTTTTCTTTTTCATTTCTCCCTTTAAATCTCAGCAGCAGCTGCTCCTCCGACCATGGAAGGTTCCGAGTGTCTCAGACAGACGTCAATATTGACAGAAGAGGCCCCACGGCCCAGCAGGTTATGCAGTTTCAGGAGCTGAGCAAGCTCATTAGGATGGCTTCTCGGCATCGTTTGGCAGCCCCAATTACTTGGCTCTGAGAAACATGAATATGGATCAGTGAGAGGAAAGGGACTCATCTGGCTCAGGATTTTTTTTTTTTTTTTACAAAGAGGCAGCATAGAATAGAATTTTAAGGTCACTAGTTTTGCAATCAGAGAGACCTGGCTTCCAATCCCATCTCTGCCCTGTGTTACCCATGTAACACAGCCCTTGGGAAAGGGCATTCACCACTCTGCACCTCAGTTTCCTTCTCTGTAAAATGGGCAGCACAGTAATAAATACTTCAGAGGTGTTCTGTTAGGATCACATGACCTCATGCATTGACCACAGGTCTGGTACACTGTAAGTGTTCAATAAAGGCAGCAGTTCCTGGTGTCCCATCCAGAAATGGTCACATCTAGAGAAATGGGCTTCTTTCCTAAGAGTGGGGAAACCTTTCCCAAGTGTCTCCCTGCAGAGTTCTTCTTACAACTCATTGGCCACAATTGGGTCACATACTCACTCCATAATGAGGAGGACTGTCAATCAATTGAAACTGGCCCAGAATGGATACAGAATTAGCTAACAAAGACATTAAAACAATTATTCTAACTGTACTCTACTATAAGTAGAAAATCTTAGGTAAAGATACAGATGACATAGAAAAGACCCAAATTGAACTTCTGGAGATGAAAACAACATCTATGAGATGAAAAATACACTGAATGGGATTAATATCAGATTAGATACAGCAGAAGAAAAGATTAATGAATTTGAAGACTTAATAATAGGAACTACTCAAGGTCTAACACACAGAGAAAAAATAATAATAAAAAAGAACAGAGCATCAGTCAGCTATGGGACATTAAGCAGCATAAGGTATGTGTAATTGGAGTCCCTGAGGGAGAGGAGAGAAAGGTGGGATTGAACAATATTTGAAGAAAGAATGGCTGAAAATGTACCATGTTGGATGAAAAGCTTTGGCATCAGGTAGATCCTGCCTTGAGCCCTGGCCATGCCACTTACCATCTGTGTGTACCTGGGCCCATTACTCACCTGCTCTGGGCTTGATTGGAGAATCTAGGATTCACCAAGTAGCCTATGTGACAGGGTTCCTATGAAGCTCACAGGAGATACTGTTTATAAAGCCCTTGGCACAGTGTCTGGCACATGGTGAGCCCCTGATACGGGTCTGCTATTATTTTTGTTAGAGTCTTTTCCAGCTCTGGTCTTCTGTGGTTTGCAGAGATTGCAATGTTGACCCTTTGGCTTGTTTAATAATAACTGACATTTATAGGGTGCTTATGATATCCCAGGTTCTGTGTTAATTGCTTTATCCATATAAACTTATTGCATCCTTACACAAGCCTCTGAAGAATGTATCTTTTTTATGCTTCGACCCATTTTATAGATGACAAAACCAAGGCACATAGGGTTAAATAGCATGCCCAAGGTCACAGCTGGTGAAGGCAATGCTGGAATTTGAACTACTGAACTCTGCTAACTCCTGAAAGGCTCTGATCATATCTTGCCTAGCCTCTTTGTTTTATAGTTCATGAAACTGAGGCCCAGGGAGGCTAAAGTTCTTGCCCGAGTTTGCTCAGTGAATCAATAGTAGAACCAGAGCTGGAATGTGGTGCCTAGCCCAGAGCTGTTTTCATTGCCCTACACCACCTGTCTGATAGCACTAAGATTGCCAGAGCTTTTTAGTCAATGCATTTGTCGACATGTGCAACCAATTTCTTGAGCTCAGACAGGCCTGAACCCTGGGCAAAGCCCCCTTTCTTTTCTCCTCTCTTTATTTCCCAGTGCAGCAGCTCACTTAAGTCTTGTGCGCTCCAAGCAGCTCCCAAGTGTTCTGATGGAATAATTCATGCAAACATCTTACTCTCAGAGCCATTTGCATTCAGAAGAGCTGCCGGGAGTGGACTATGCTTAACCCAAAGTAATGAATTCCTGCTGGCAGGATTTGAGGCATCTGTGCAGGAAATGTTTTGTGGTGGGGGTGGACTCTCACTGGCACCCCTAAATCACACTAATCATTTATTCTCTCTTGCTTTATTCATTCACCTATATGGTTAACTTCCAAGGACCAGGAACTTTGCTTGGTGAAGGCAATGCAAAATTAAAGATGGGTAAGGCATTGTCTCTGCCTTCCGGGAAGGCAGAGAGGGGGACAGATCCTACGACGGTGATGCTAAGTGTTCTTGCACTGGCATGGAATGCATACCTCACTACCTGGGCTTATCAGAACAAGTTTCCTGGAGGAGGTGACATGAGCTGAGTTTTGAACAGCTGATGCAATGTCACCTCTCCCCGTTAGGAGGTGAGCTTCACGAGGGCAGAGACTTTAAGTGTTTCGTTTACCGTTGCATCCCTAGCAGTCAGAACAATGCCCGGCATTATAGGTGCTCGATAAATACTCGTTGAATGAATGCAAAGAAAGAGAAAGATCCAGGAAGGGATTCCAGGGGGAAGGAACATCATGTGCAAAGCCATGGGAGTAAAAAGGGGCACAGCACATCTGGGAGTGGCAGGAGGCTCATTGTGGCTTTCGCATAGGATGCGTGGGGCTGGGGGGTGGATGAGCCCTGGCTGAGAATCAGAATGTGCAGGTCCTCAAACCACAGGCTGAGTCTGGATTTGTGTATGGACTTGGCTCTGAAGGCAAAGGGAAGTTCTAGAGGGGTTTTAGCAGGGTGGTGTCAGGTCAGCTTTGTGCTGGAGAAAGCTCATCCTGTCTGTTGTGTGGAGAAGGAAATGGGTGCGGGAGAGATGTTGGAAACCCAGAGCGTCTGTTCAACTAGTCTGCGCAAGGACCCCTAGCGAGAAAGCCAGGCTTGACGGAGGGAGCACAGGATGAGGTAGTATGGAGGCGTGAGGGAGATCTGGTCCCTGCTCCACCTTCCCCAGCCTCCTGCTGGAAGGCGTGTTGTCATGCAGAAAGCCATTACCATCCCACCAGGAGAAGCCTCCCCTTTTTAAAATTCTCGCTGGCCGTGGTGTCTTGTATTAAAGCTGATATTAAGCCATAAAATGTAATATGTTATGACACCATAAAATGCAGTGTAATTGCTATAAAACCATAAAATGTAATGTAACCGGCGCAGTGTCCATTACCCTGCTTCACAGTCTAAAACAGTTAGCTTCCACTCCGCTTTTAGACAAACAAACGATTCCCATTCATTGCTGCCTCTGGAGAAAGGTATAGGAAAATCAGCCTCGATGAACATGAGTTGTAACACACACCCCAGGGGAGGGTGCAGTGTGGCGTGGAAGACAGTCCCCAGGCTTTGTAGTTGGCCAGAACCTAGGTTCCAATTCTGTTCACTAATATGTAGATCAAGGAGGTCAAATACGAGTATATGGTGCTGGTAGGAGAACTGACTCTGTGTGGTGAGCACACAATGCAATATACAGATGATGTGGTATAGAAATGTGCACTCGAAACCTACATAATTTTACTAACCAACATCACCTCGATAAATTTAATACAAATTAAAAAAAATATATGTAGGTCAAGATCCTGAAAAGCCGAGCCAAAGATGGGGATTCAGACTCTCTTTGTCCTGAAATGACATGTGCCTCTGCCTTAATCTGCTTCTGTCTCTCTCCTTGTCCTGTAAGGTAACAGCTGGTGGGCGCTGACACCCCCACATCCGTCCATGATTGGCCCCAGATCATCCCCTGGGAAGGGACGCAGCCTTCCGGGCATCTTTGAGCAGGGTGAGCAGGGGTGAACTGTTAGCAGCCAGCATCTGCCGCGGTTGGGTGCTGGGTGTACTGGTAAGGGGATGTGTGTGGGAAGGGAGGTGGCA
The DNA here is from genome assembly GCF_004115265.2 of Rhinolophus ferrumequinum. Lineage (NCBI taxonomy): Eukaryota > Metazoa > Chordata > Mammalia > Chiroptera > Rhinolophidae > Rhinolophus > Rhinolophus ferrumequinum. The sequence goes on along the minus strand of NC_046308.1, from coordinate 12,346,845 downwards.
CCACCAACAAATAACTTACGGTTTGTAGCTATGTCACTTTGGCTAAAAGACTTTCTGCTCTAGGCCTGAATTTCCTCTTTATAAAATGCAGACTGCATTACCTGTATTGTAAGGTCCTTGTGAGATCATGAGGGCTGTTAGATAGTTCCAGGCCTAGAAGACACACTTTAATACACGGATATTCTCTCATAAATATGCCCACATGCACACAGGGTCACATCCATGTACCCAGTGTATTTTTTAAAAATTTATTGGGGTGACAATTATTAGTGAAATTACATAGATTTCAGGTGTACAATTCTGTAATACATCATCTATAAATCCCATTGTGTGTTCACCACCCAGAGTCAGTTCTCCTTCCATCACCATATATTGGATCCCCCTTACCCTCATCTGCTACCCCCCACCCCCCTTACCCTCTGGTAACCACTAAACTATTGTCTGTGTCTATGAGTTTTTGTTTCTCATTTGTTTGTCATGTTCTTTTGTTGTTTTTGGTTTATATACCACATATCAGTGAAATCATATGGTTCTCTGCTTTTTCTGTCTGACTTATTTCGCTTAGCATTATACTCTCAAGATCCATCCATGTTGTCACAAATGTTCCTATATCATCTTTTCTTACCGCCAAATAGTATTCCATTGTGTATCTATACCACAACTTCTTTATCCATTCATCTATCGAAGGACATTTTGGTTGTTTCCATGTCTTGGCCACCGTAAACAAAGCTGCAATGAACACTGGAGCACACCTGTCTTTATGTATAAATGTTTTCAGATTTTTTTGGGTAGATACCCAGGAGAGGGACTGCTGGGTCATATGGTAATTCTATTCGTCATTTTTTGAGGAATCTCCACACTGCCTTCCATAGCGGCTGCACCAGTCTGAAGCCAATGTAGTTTAAAATGTAGCACACATCCTGTGGGAAGCAGTAGCCCACACGTGTTTGCAGAAGTAAGTGTGCGCGTAGAAATGAATATGCATCCAAATACATGTATAGAAACAATATCAGGTATGTAACAAAGCTATGCTAACAAAAGGGGTGTCTTGATAATGTAACTCCAGGAAAGAAAAGGGGCAAGGGCTTCTCTGGATTATTATGCTACGAGGGATTCAGTGTGGCCGTACCAAAGGCTCAGTTATCTTGTACCCGCGCCACCCTGAAGCCAAGCTACAGTGATGGCGTCTTCGTGGTGAGTCAGATGTTTGCAACCGACGGAGAGTCATGTGTTGGCGTGTGACAAGGGATGGACAGCGTACCAACCTCACCAGCGATGGGGAGCAGAGAGCAAGGGCTCCAAGGGGTGATGGGGAGTCCCGTGGGTCTTGAATGAAGATCCCGTGCCCCTGGGGAATGAGCTAAAGAGAGGAGAGTTGTCACTCCCATCTCCCCACCCTTGGGGGTCTCTGCATACGTGGACATGCATGACTGAAACATAAAGGAAAGGACGTTGTGTGTTTGTTTGTATCAGGTGTGTGCGTGACGCACCTATGGGAAGACATTTGGATCATGCAGTGTATAACCCTCCTCGTCCTTTCCTAATAGTACAAGATGGTGGTGCCTATGCATCGTTTAGGACTAGACTCAACTGCAGGTAACAGAGACGCACAAATATTGACCAGCACAAGATTATTCTCTTTCATGAAAAAGAAGCCCAGAGGGAGAACAGTTCATACTCGACATTGTACAGGGACCAGAAAGTAATGTAAATGAGGGAAGCCACAAGTGGGCCTGCGGTGAGGTGAAGGGTGCAAGCCGTGTCCAAAGGGGGGCGGCCACTACCCAGCTTCATACAGTCGTTACATGGGGACTCATGTGGGCTCCACGTTGGCTGATCCTTTGATTTTGTAAGAGAAGCTTACAACCTGAACTTTGTATGTGAAATCTGACTTCTAAATGTCGACAACAAATTCAAAATTTCAATAGCATTGTGGACCGAGTAAAACCCTAAGTGGGACACAGTTAATCCAGGGCTGCCAGTCTGTGACTGCTGGTGTAGGAAGAGCTGTATGGAAATGTGTGTGTGTGTGTGTGTGTGTGTGTGTGTGTGTGCATACACATTCCTATGTCACAACGTGAGGGCATCAATGTCATGACCGAGTAGGGCGCGTTCTTATTGAGCTATTTCCCAATGGTGGGTGCGCTCTCGGCCCTGGGAACTCAGCAGTGAGCGATGGGGTTAACCTGGGAGTTCTGTTGAGCTCTTGTTCTCAGGGAGGCTTTGGGCTGTGTACCAGGTCAGAGAGGCAGAACCATTGAGTTATTTAAGGGCTCTAGTATAAGGTAGGAACTTACACAGGTGTGATCGTGGGAACAGGTGGGACTGCCCATAGAAATCTGTCACCTGTGCATTAGATGCTGAGCCTGAAGTTAGCGGGGCTGTCGATCAGAAAGTGATTATGGATGTGAAATGGGAGAGCAACGTGGACCGTGGGGCTAAGCGGGGACCCACAGCTGTCTTTCCCCGAGATGCTCGCCAGTCTCTCCTTGCCTCCCGACTTCAGCGATGCTGAGATCTGCAGGAGGGCCAGGGAGCTGCAGCCAGATCCATCCTGGGACTTGGAGAAGGAGAAAGAGCTCTGGCAGGAAGTTGAGGAGCCAGGGGCCTGTCTGCTGCCCACAAGCCCCCGCCACAAGGTGAGCCGCTAGATCTGGGGCCATGGGTGTGTGTTGTAACAGCGCCTGAACTTCCATGGACCCTCCTAGTGTAGACACGGCTGCCTGCTGCTTCCCGTTCACCTACAAAAGCTCACCCAAGTTTCTCCTGTGGCCAACTCGAATGCAGAACCTACAGGGAAAGTAATTTGGGAAAAAAGATTTCAACTTCACTAAGAAGACAGAGTGCAAAGCCACCACAGACAGAGTGAAATAGGGAATGGCAGATGGTGAGGCTGAAAGAAGGGAAACGGAGGGAGCCTGTGGGTGCTCACCCAACAGGGCGCTAAGGTGGTCTCAGAGCTCAGGTACAAAGAAGTGATGGCTACACTGAGGAGTGAAGGGGAAGTAGGAACTAGCCAGGTGAGGGGGTGTGGTGGAAGAAAAGAAATTAGTGTGAGGAGGCCAGAGAGAGAGAGAGAGAGAGAGAGAGGAAGAAGGTTGGTGGGTGGGGAGAGAAAGGGAGGGACAGAAAAGCAGGGTAAGAGAAAGGGACAAACAGAATAACAGAGACAAAGAAAGAAGCACAGAGAATGTCAGAGAGAGGGAAGAGAGATTAGAGAGAATTAAGGAATTTAAGAGGAGCATGTGTTTAGAACATAGAGTGGAAAAAGAATGGTGTGAGATGGGCTGGAGAAATAAGCAGGGACCAATAATATATAAATACACACACACACACACACTCACACACACACACTCACACACTACTTGTAAGCATACAACAACTCACCCAGTCGATACAAAATATGCACCCACATGTGTCTATACAGAGATGCACACAAAAAACACATGTAAAACCTCACTAATTCCCCTCCATTCCCTCACCCCCCAGGAGGCAGCAGGGGTTAATTCTGGTCAGATCCTGAGCTGGCCTTGGAGACCTTCTCCACGATCCCACGTGCCAGGTTACCTCCATTCACTTTGCCAGGGGTGATGTGGTGTGGACACTTGGCCAACCACGGCCATCTCATGGGGAGAAGATGGCCCTGTCTGATATGAGAGCAAAGCCTGACTGTCACCAACTCGGGGCCTTGTGTCTGATGCATTTTACAACTCATTTCACAGTGTCATTAATGAACGTAACAGCCCATAAACGCAGGAAGAAATGAGACAGCAAAAGGACTGCATTGTGAATTTTGGTGAGACACCCAAAGTGTCAGTGACTGGCAAGGACACAGAGCTGGTGACAAGGGGAGCGTATTTGGGAGCTGGTGTTTGAAAGCAGGAAAGAACAGAATGGACAGCCCAGGGTCTTTTGCATAACTCAGCTGTCTGTATGTCTGTGCGTGCCTGAGTGTGTGTACGTGAGAGAGAACCATATGGATGCATATCTAGGGGTGCGCATTGTATAAATATTTGCATCTGAATAAATGGGAAATGAAATCTAAAACCCCAGGAGCAAACGCTAAGGTTTTCTCAGGCCAGAGGAAAGTATGTTTTCTCCTGCATCACCCCCTTCCCCCTCCCTTCTGCTTATTGAGGGTGTTTTTAGGGAGGGAACTACCAACAAATTTACTATGAGACAAATGACAGGAAAACCGTGATTTTAAAAATTTCTGCTAATTCTTAGTGTTAAGAGGGAGACCTGAGCTAGATGCGTCTTTCTTTTCTGAGGATACACCACCAAGAATTTTGAGTAATGCCAAAGAAGGTCCTGGAACTTGTCTGCAATGGAGATGGGAAAAGTATTCATTTGCTTAACAAAATGAAATAAAATTTTGTAGACGTCCCCTGGCATGGGGAAATGGGCAAAGTGTGTACAGCAGGGGGAGTGAGAATGCATAAACGGAAAAGGTATCAGGCAGGGACCTAAGGGGAAAGACAGTCTGTGAGAACTCCCTGCAGGGTCTTAGTTAAAGAGCTTTAAGGATGGAGATGGTTGAGTTTTACATGTTAGGTTGTTTCCTATTCCACACCGTGCTGTAATTCACTCCCGATACCGCTAAATTGGCCATAAAAGTCTGTGTATTAGTTGAGGCAAAGGTTAAGCTGCTGTAACAAAGAACCCCAAATGCAGTGGGTTAAAGAAGACAAGTTTCTTTCTTATTCATGAAACAATCCTGAGGTGAGTGGTTGGTTCAGAATATGCCAGGCTTTGCTCCACACCCTCATTCAGGTACCCAGGTTTCTTCTGTAGTATTGTCCTCATCTGCAGGTTCAGTTGCATCCAACTGCATCTTATGCCTTTGTATAAAGGGGAAGGAAGAAAAAGAACACGATGCACAATTTTCTTTTAAGTAAAGGTAGCCATGTTAAATACATTACTTTCATTCACATTCCATTGGTTAAAATTCAGACACATGGTCCCATCTTGCCCCATGGGAGGCTGGGAAATGTAGTCCCCAGTGGGACAGCCACGTGCTCAGCTATTACTACTGTGTTTTCCTGAAAATAAGACCGGGTCTTATATTAAGTTTTGCTCTAAAAAAAGCATTAGGACTTATGTTTAGGGGATGTCATCCTGAAAAATCATGCTAGGCTTATTTTCCGGTTAGGTCTTATTTTCAGGGAAACACAGTATAGAAGAAAGGGAGAATGGAATTTGTTAAAAACTGGCAGTATCTATTGCAGTCTTGGACCTGGTCTGCTCCACCATAGTTTCTTACTTGGATTATTCTAATAGTCTCCCACCTGTACCCTTGCTCCCTTCAGTATATTCTGAAAGCAGTAGCCAGAGTGCTGTAAAAATGTTATTCTCTGCTCAGAATACTCCAGTGGACTCCCATATGCTCTGAGTAAAAACTAAAGTCCTTGGAATTGCTTACCAAGTCCTTTATGATTCCCAACATTCACCCACTTCTAACCTCATCTCCTCTCACTCTTCTCCTTGCTCATTTTCTCTAGCCACACTAACCTCTGTCTTTTTCAAATTTGTGACATATGCTCCAACCTCAGGGCCTTTGCACATGCTAATCCCGCCCCCCCCACCCCCGTCTGAAACACTCTTTCCTCAGATATCCATGTGGCTCCTCCCCTGACCTCCTCAAGTCTTTATTCAAATGCCACCTTCTTATCTAGGACTCCCATGACTCCACCCCATTTAAAATGGCAACTTCACCCCTGACACTCTCTAATTCACTTCCCCTGATTTTTCTCCATAGTACTGATCACCATTTTATATATATATATATATATAATTTATTTTATTGTCCTTTTTACCCATACGAATATAAGCTCCATGAAGGCAGAAATGTTTGTTAGACCCAAGTGTGAGTGTTCATTGCGTGTGTGACACATATGTTTACCTACAAAAACTGTTAACCTCCTTCCTATTAACGACAGACTGTCCTGGGCTCACGCAGCGATGCAACATTGAATAAAACAGCCCCCAAATCTCTGGCCTCCTGGAGCTTATCTTTTGGCAGAGGAAGGCACACAACAAAAGGCATAGACAAGCATTAACTCTGATCATTTTGGAAGGTGATAAGTGCTATGTGGAAAATGAGCTGGCAGGAGTAGTTAATTGATGATGGTGGGGGAAGGAAACTTCTTTAGATAAAATCATCAGGAAAAGGCCTCTCTGAGGAGGTGACATTTGAGTTGAGACCTAAGTGACAAGAAGGAGCCAGCTGTGCAAAGTACCTTCAGGCAGAGGATCCAGCAGGTGCAGAGTCTCCAAGGCACAAATGGGGTTGGTGTATTCAAGGAGTGCAGAGAGAAGCGGGGAGGTGTGAGCACAGGTAGCAGCAGGGCCCATAGTAGAGATGAGAGTGGACAGGAAGCAGAGCCCCCATGCCTGCTTTCACTTTCGTAGCCATTAACCACGTGTTGGCTATTGAGCACTTGAAATGTGGCAAGTCCGAATTGAGATGTGCTATAATTGCAAAAACACACCAGATTCCAGGGACCTACTATGAAAAAATAAGAATGTAAAATATTCATATTTTTATTTTGATTATACATGCGAATGGGGATGTTTTTGATATTAGGTTACATAAAATATATTCTTGACATTAATTTCACCCGATTTTCTTTTTTTACTTTTTTTAATGCAGTACAGACATGTACAGCTTGCATTATAGTTTTATTGGACAGCACTGATCTGGAAGCCTGACAAGCCTTCTGAGGAGTTTGAATCTTGTTCTAAGTGCCAAGGGAAGCCATAGGAGGATTTTAAATGGAGAAGCAACACAATTAGATCTATGTGTAAAAGGATCACTCCGGCCGTTGGGTTCTCAAGGAGCAGGCTTTGAGACAGAGAACAATGGCAGGAAATGTATTAGGGGTACTCTTGGGGTCTACACTCGTAAAAAGGAAGTGAAGGAAGTGAGACCGGGCAAAAGGAGAAGTTGGGGTACAATATATCCCAAAGTAGGGCTCAGCTGACCCCATCAGAAGCTCTGAACCAGGGATCGGCCTTCAGAGTTATTCTAGATGGGGCGAGGAGGCTTACAATGACCAGTCTCTATACCAGCTGTCTTGGAAAGGGACCGCGGCCCTGGGCAAGGCAGCTCTCCACCGATAGCTCAGGAAATAAGCCCTTCATGCTTCAAAGGGTTCTGGTCAGTGTGGCATAGCGCCCCCTATTGGGGTCATTCTATGAACCCGGGGAGGGGGAAGTCCGAGTGGAAGCAGAGAGAGGAGCTGGAAAGATCTGGCAGGGGATGGCTCTCCAGGTGGGGGGACCCTAGTGACCAAAAGTGCAGAGTTGGGACTCCACAGCGATCATCAGAGAATATAAACAGCTCGCCTTCCTTTTAGGGAGTGACAAGAGAGGAATGCAAAAGAAGGTTTGCGGTTTTCTGTGAATTGGAGTCCAGCATGGTCCCCACTTCCTGGTTCCCACTTCGGGACTCTGGCTCTTTAAGACCCAAAGGAGAAACTAAACAGACAAGAACATTCTTAGCAACCAAGTGCCTCTCAGCCAGTCCCCAGCTTTCTGACAGTTGTGTCACAATATTGATCCATTGATTACATTTTGTGCTGAATAGACTCAGGTCGTAAATAACGTTTCTGCTGGAGAGCTACCGTCTGAGATGCTGACTACACCACACCCACCCCGTATTTCATTAGGTTCCCCAGAGGTGAATCTGAGCCAAGGAAGTGGCAGAGGGTCATGGTCTCAGCACTTGGCATCCTGCAAGAGGGGCCGTTGGGGTTCAGCCAAAAGGACGTTGGATTGGGGCTTCAGAAGCCAAACTTCCAGGCAGGATCCCTGTGTGACTTTGAGCAAGACATTACCTTATCTGGGCTTCAGTCACCCCATATGCAAAAGGGGGACCTTCACTGGTACCTGATGGCTCTTGAATATTCATAACACGTTCTTTTAATGGAGGGTTGATAATGTACTAAGCACTTTACATGGATTTTCTCACTTAATCCCTCCAAGAATTTTATGAGGTGAGCATTACTATGCCCATTTTACAAGTTAGGAAACTGAGGCTCAGAGAGGTTAAGTAACTTGTTCCAGGTGACACAGCCACAAAGTGTTGGGTCGGGATCTGTATGCCAGCAGTGGAGTTTACAGTCTTCATTGCTCTGTTTTAGGTTTCTTACCAACATTCTTGAGGGTTTGGGTTATTTTTAACCTTATAGTTTGGGGAAGATTATTTATCCAGGATCACATGTAGTTAGGTCTGTGATCCAAAATGTCAGTCTGATGCCTGCCTTGCTCTCCCGACCTCTGGGCGTCTTGCCTTCGGGCTAGAATCGTGTGTGCTACTCTACAGAATTAGCTTGGACTGGTATTGTCCCAGGAGGGCCAGAGGGGGCAGAGGTGGGAGTGTGAGAAGTTGAACCTGACTAGACTCTTCAACACTTTTACTGACAAAAATCCCACCCTGGAGAAAAGCCAGACCTCCTCTGCCTCAAGGTCCTCCTGGTTTCCATTTCTGAGATTTTCTGCAGCTGCAGTCTTTGGAGATAGCCAGGCCTGGGGCTCAGATGCCAAGGTGAGCTCCATCTCCTGCACCCTCCCATACAACTAGGTACAGAGAACAGCGGGTCCTAAGCTCCGGCCACTTGCGGGAGGAAATAAAACAAACGTTAAGAAGCCACGTGGTTGCCTCTGGACCTGGTTGGAATATCGGTGTTTGTTACAGGGAGGTGGGCAGTCCTGTTCTCTGTGGGGGATGGAAATTAATATCTTTCTGGGGGAAAATTTGGCCCCTTCTAATGAAGCTCTTACAAATGTGCATGACCTAAATCAGGATGCTCTCATTAAACATATATTTGCATAAAACAAGACTGGAAGTTTAACCACTGAACAGTGAACAGTGGTTGTTTTTGCCTGATGGGTTTTTAAGGTTATATGCTTTTAAATTAATAGACAATTTTTGAGCAATTTTCGATTTGCTGAAAAATTGAGCGGAAAGTACAGAGAGTTCCCACATGCCCCCGTCCAAACAGCCCCCCCCCCATTATTAACGTCCTGCATTCGTGTGGGACCTTTGTTACAATTCATGAACCACTATTGGCACATTATTAATGACTGGTGTCCATAGTTGGCATTTTGTGTTCGCTCTTTGTGTGTACATTCTTGTCCCTGTGCTCGCACAAACTTGGCCGTAGCTGCTCCTGTTGTCGTCATTTCAACTGAGTTATGCACACTGCCGGTCCCTCACATGTTGATTTTAATTGCCACTTAAAATATCTTCAAAAAGATTATGCTATGATATGATTTGGCCTTGAAATGGAAAGTTTCTGTGAGCGCAGAAAGGCCTCCAGACAAACATGGGGTGGAGAGTGGGTATTAGTGAAGCTAATCCTTGTCTTTGGGGAATGACTCCAGTATCGTATTTTCTTGCAAAGAAACTACCAAATCTTTCCTAAACCTCTAAAAAGAAAACCCAAAAGTTTCTTGAGGCTGTATTGCATTTTGTCACTGAGATATGTGCAAAAGGATTCATTTTATATACCACCAAAAGGTAACAGAAATTGCCAAATCACTCAAAATAGATGAATATGACAAATTAATGCCATAATAAGAGTATTATGGCATTGGGTAGTGCTTAACTGGAAGCGCTTTATTTATTTTTTTTATTTCTTAATTTTCCATAAAGTAACAGTGCCTCTTAAAATCGATAATGTTTTGTATTTAATGAAAGAGAGTTGAATTCAAGTTAGTTAAATATATGTGATGTAATTCCAATGTAATGATCAATTCATTCTCATAGTATAACATTGATGTGTTGTTCTATTTAAAAAAAACCTCTGACTATTCCCTCTGTCTTTCCAAAGATCTCTTCCAACAAGGATCAAGGAAAGAGAGGAAAGAACTCCCCATTTTGATAGTGAAATATATATGCGTGCAATTTAAGGACCTGTAACAATGCCAGCAAAACTATGTATATCCATTAATTCAGAAATACTGGCTCTAGGAATTTATCCTGAGAAAGAAAGCATGACTGAGGACAAATATTTAGTTACCAGACTGCTTGTTTCTGCTCTGCTTATAAAAATGAAAAATTAGAAAGAATTCAAATGTGTATCAATAGAAATGTACATAACTTATAAGACATCCATATAATGAAACAGTAGAGTAAGTACACATTAAAACCAACACTAACGTTTATTATTATATATCAGTATGATATATAATAATAAAAAGGAGGATACAATCCACGCTTGATCCCAGTTTTGTAAAATAACAATAATAATATTAATAATGTCTCTATATATTCAACATATGAACGTTGAAGGGAAACAAATGAAATGTCGTAGTAGTTATCTCCTCGGCAGAGGAAGAATGTGGGTGGTTTTTGTTGTCTTCTGAGTTTCTGATTCACCTTCAATAAAACATTTTTAAGTAGTTAAAAAAAAATCATACGATTAAGGGGGAAAAAAGTGATGGAGATTCCGTGAAAGAAATGAGGAAAAGCCACCAGCTTAGGCTTCCCCTGTGGTGTTTCTGTGGTTCACAGGCTCCTGCTCCTATAATGATTTTGTCTGCTGAACAAAACAAATTCTGATCATACTACTAATAAATGTATTTCGGTGGCCAAGATGTTTAGCTCAGTGAACTAAGAAGGCAGTAGTGGAAGCCTCTGGAGTGTCTGTTTGCATTTGTGTGGGACCATCAGGGAAGGCTTGGCTAAGTGTGTAAATATTTGTGGTTTGGGTGAATATGTTTTTCACATTTGTCTTTACTCTCTATCCCCTGTAGGAGGGAGGAAGCTTTGTTTTCACCACCAGCAGTTTCTCTCTCAGTGGGGTGTGGATAGTAGAATTCAGAGCAGGGAGGTGGTAATAAATGGAAATGAAATGGCTGTGTTAAGGACCGAAGGTTTATGTCCTTCTCAGAGCTATACGCTGAAGCCCTAATCCCCAGTGTGGCTTCCTTTGGAGACGGGACTTCTAAGGAAGTATTTAAAGTTAAATGAGGGGGGTGGGCGCTGATCCGATAGAATTAGTGCCCTTAGAAGCTCTCACTCACTCTTTCTGTGCCCATGCACTGAGGAAAGGCCATATGAGGACATAGCGGGAAGGCAGCCGTCTGCAAGCCAGGACGACAGGTGTCATCAGAAACCAAATTGGTGGCATCATGATCTTGGACTTCCCAGCCTCCAGAACTGTGAGAAAATACATTTCTGTTGTTTAACCACCCAGCCTGTGGTATATAGGAGCCATGTCTGTTCAGGCTGCCTCTCTCTAAGGCACGGATCTCACCTGGCCCCAAGGCAGAGGTCATTTGGACCTTCACCTCCTGTGCACGCCCCACACTCACCTTGATTCTTTGCTCTAGTCTTCCCCTTTGTGCCAAGTGTGTTCCGGCAAACCAAACTGAACATTCTCGCCACCTTGCTTTGCTAACACTGGTCTCCCCGCCTGGGGGGCCATCCCCTTCCTGCCCCAGCCAATACATGTCTCCCCTCCTCTTGCCTCATAAGGACCATCATAAGGTCTGTGTCTGTGTCACTCAATGGACACTCATGTCTGTCTGTTCCCTACTGGGAACTGTATCTTATTCTTCATTAGATCCCCAGCACCTAGAAATGCCTGGCACATACGCGTCGGAAGCACTCATTAATATCTGTTATAGAACAAGTGAATGAAAAAGAGTGAGCAACATAATGATTGCCTGGCACATAACAACCCCAGATTTGTGGGCCTTTTGAAATAATCTAATCCAGCAATTCCCAAACTTCTTGGTCTTTGGACCCATTTACACTCTTAAAAATTGCTGAGGACCCCAAAGAGTGTGTCGGTGTGGTGATCGTTATATACCATACTGGAAATTAAAACTGCCAAGTTTTAACAATACTTATTTATAAATCCATTTAAAAACAATAATGGGCCCATGAAACGTTAACAACAATAACATATTTCTATGACAATAACTATATTATCCAAAAAAGTAAGTGAGAAGAGGGCCATTGCTTTACACTTTTGAAAAGCTCTTTAATGTCTAATGATAGAAGATGGCTGGATTCTCATGGCTGCCTCTGAGTCTGTTGTGATGTCACAGGTCGTGTAGACTCCAGAAAATTCCTCATTACACACATGAGAGAATGAGAATGAAAAAATTAAATAACATCTTATTATTATAAAAATAAGTTTGATAGGGTGGACCCCTGAAAAGTGTTTGGGGGGGGGCACCTAGCATCCCTGGATCTTACTTTGAGAACTGTGGATCTAGTCCATCTCTACCATTTTATATTTTACAGATGATGGCAGGAAGACCAGAGACATGATGGGACTTACCCAAAGGTAGAAGCAAATTTTTCAGATAAACAATAATGATAATACAAACTATCATGTATGAAGCTCCTACTATGTTCCAGGCACTCAGCTCAGGATTTTATGTGATTATCTCATGGAATCTTCCCCATAACTCTCTAGAGTTGCCCCTGTTTTGACCTTTGTTTCCAGAAATGGAAACTAAAGCTCAGAGACGTTATGTCAGTTGCCCAAGGTCACACAGATGGCCCGTGGCATAACCGGGATTCAAATCCAGAGTTACGTGTTTGAGTTTTGGCTCTTAGTCCATAATCCACATTCCTGGAGCATAAATAAATGCTGTGAGTTGAAAAGAACGAAGGCTCTTTTTAAATTGGGCTGATCTCCGAGTCCAGAGAGAATGGGGGTACTCCAGAAGGTGAAGGACAGAGCTGGAGGGTCAGGGCTCTGGCCCCAGTGGGAGGTGAATCTTAGTGGACTTCCCTCAGACCTCATAGGAGGCTCTCTGGATGCCTTCCCCAGCAGCCTTGGAGGGACTTTGGCCAATCTACCCAAAATCAAATCCATGATACGTAGTTCCCTCAGAAATCCAGTTGCTCATTACCCATTGCTCAAATTCGTCAAATTTCCCAATTTGTCAAACCTTACTGAAGGAAAATTCTTATCAAATATCGTTAATGAATATGAACACACTCCTCTTGAATATAGTCAGGGACTGCATTTTTATACATACGCTATTTTAATTTGCTGGATAATAGTCAGTGAATTTATACTTCTTGAATACTCTTATCCAAAAATTTATTCAAGATGTTTTAATCATATTCAAGACTCAGTTTAAGATATTCAAGAATATATTCTTCATTAGAAGATAGTCATAAAAAAAAGCTAAACGGCTCCCATGATATTTAGCTTTAGACAAATTGAGCTGAAAATGCTGCTGAGAAGATATTCACTGAATATGATCAAGACTAATTTATTAAGAAGAAGACCATATTCATATTCATTGAAAATATTCAAGAAAGCTAGTCTTCAAGACATTTTTGTCAAATGTATCAAATTAGTGTATTGGTGGTCTGGCTTGTTGCCAGGGGTGGTCTGAGGCCTCTTGTGCCGGTCTGGGGCCATGGGGCTCTCATTGCTGTGGCAGAGGTGGGTCAACAGGTCCTGTTAGAAGGTTAGGAGGTGCGTTTGGACCCTCAGAGGATAAGAAAACGTTGTTGTGTCCCCAGGTACCACCTTGACCCTTTTGGTCGCCTCCATGAGAGGAAAAACAAGAGAAAAGGAAGAGCTGGGGCTCAGCTTGGCTGCGACACACTGCCATGGGCTTGGTAAGCATGATTTCCCTGCGCCAACCCCCAAAACTTGGTTATGAAAATTTTCCCCTTTTCCTGAAAGAGGACGCTGAGGCTCACCCAGGTGAAGCGACTTGCCCAACACCATCTAGTTCATCAAGGGCAGAGTGGGATTTAACCCAGGCAGAGAGGGATTGGAACTCTGGCAGCTGGATTTCAGAGTCCACGGCCTCGGCCATTGGACTGTACGTTCTCCCGCAAAGATAGATGGCCTTCTGTGAACTTCACTGAATCAGTGAACAAAGAAACGGATGTCGAGGTGGGGACCTGCGAGTGGGAACTGAGTGGATGGGGCTTTGGAGCAAAGGAATCCGGGAGCTACATGGGGATAGGATGGCATGTCCGTTTGGGTGTTCGAGGAACCAGGCAAAGCGGAAGGAGGAAAGTGTGAGTCACAGGACACGCCCCTTTCCTTTCTCTACGCCATGTGGTAACAAACATAATGGAAATTCTGATGCTCTAGTTGTCTATTTGTTTGTTCTATCCTCACGTGATTGCTTAGAGCTCAGATCCGGCTGTATTATGTTCCCCGAAACTAAGCACAAAGAACCGTGGAGAACAATGCTAGCCAATGATGCGTGTGCACTGTTTCCCAGAAACTTTGTAGAAGTTTCCCGTTTATAAACGTATTCACTTCATTCTTTCCTTTGAGGGGGAGGAAATTATTTTGTTCTTTATTTTCCAAGTAAGATGCACTGTCCCTTGCTGATAAATTGGAAAATATGTAGAAACTAAATAATAAAATAAAAATCACCCATAAATCTTTCTTCCCATTACTCCAAAAAAAAATCATTAATAGTGGGTATATTTTCCCCCCAGAGCTTTTAATTTTATGCAATTTTAAAATGGGATCACATTGTATCTGCTATTTGGAAAACCGATTCCTTTCATTTATTATAATCCTATTCATAAAGACAGTTTCACATCATTTTTATCATTGCAGATTTTTATCATTGCATTTTTATCATTGTAGATTGTCAATGATTTATTTCCTGTCCGCAAAGAGGTGAGAGATAGAGAAGCGCTTTGGGGCTACCGGGGATGTTGGTCGCAGGGCCAAGTGTCCTTGGACAGGACTTTGCAGGGCTTTGGCAGGCAGGTCTTTGAGGAAGGGTCACCTGTGGTGTCTCCCCAGCCAGTCAGGGCTCAGGAGACTTCTGATAGCAGACACGTGGGGGCATCTTACAATAATACCCCGCCAATGGCATGAGGCTGTGGGCAAGTGCCCTCACCTTCTTAGGCTCCTCTGCCAAACGGTGTTGTTTTGAGAATTGTGTGAAACAAATCTGCTAGGTGCCCACACAGCACCTCCTCCTTCTCCCGCTCCACTCCATTTATTGAACATGGACACCTCCAGAGACACAGGAGGGTTTGGTCTACCCCTCACAAGGACGATGGAGTGTAGTAGCTTTCATTCCACCAAGACAGAGACGTTTGGGCGGTGGAACTTGGCAGGACAGCATGACCCGGCTCCTGTGAATGGTGGGAACTTGGCTCTGAGGTCCTGGTGCCCTGGACGTCAGTCGCACCCTTTCCCTCTCCCAGGGCTGGCGTGTCCAGGTCCTTCTCCACTGCCTCCTGCTTGGTCTCCTTTCATTATCCCCAGCCGCGCTCTCTCTCTCTCTGGAATCCCACCACAGAGGAGAGGCTTGGTGTGGCAGATGTCCCTGCCAGAGCTTAGAGATGGTGGGAGGTTGGTGAAGCCCTTGGGAGATGACGTGGAGTTGGATTACCTTTTATAAGCATTATTTAATGCTTGAGAATAATTCTAAAGAATAGACACCCTCCAAAGAGTCATATTCCTTCGCAACAGAGACTCCTCAACAATATTTTATTTTTAGCCAGTTAGTGGGATAATGTATAGTAAAAAAACAACAACAGAAAAACCTCACCACCATGCCTGGCATATAGTAATCACTCAAAGCATGCTAACCATTGCTTTGATTATGACTATTTTAAAAGGCATAGAAAGTATTAGGATCCTGCATCTGGGCCACCGTGGGAAGTCTGAGGCAAACATGGACTCTGTCATGAGAGACCCTCTCCCCATCCCACCAGCACCACCCAGGATCCAGTCCCGGGGAGAGTGCATGCTGGGGAGTATTTTCATACCCCTCACTGCCTGAAGACAGCCAAGGTGTCACCAGGCAGATAAATGTGTTCATCTTCTCCTGCTGAAATTGGCACGTCCGGCGTGGAGCTTCGATGATTTATTTACCAGTGACAGTTCTGCTCTGGGGTGGAAGTGCCCTGGTTTGCTGAGTGGTTCGTTCATTTGTCTTTGTTGGCAATGCAGCCCCGTGGGATTCCCGCCCCAGCTCCCATCAACGCCTGTTCCTTTTGCACCCCGCTACTTACACTGAGGGCCTGAGTACCAGGGGTTTGTAGTATGCCCACCGTCGCACCTACAGGAGCACCCTCTTGGGTCTGCTTCCACTGGGCACCTGGCGTGGGTTGGAGTTGCGTGTGTGGTGGAGGGAGCATACGCGTATGTAGCTTTAGAGGAACCGCATCTCAACAACCATGGACGTTTTCAAGATGCCATGGGAGTCAGATAGCTCTGAGCTCAAGTGCTGTCTCTGCTGTTTGTTAGATGTGCGGCCTCAAGCAAATGGCCTGACCTCTCTGATCCTTGAATCCCTCATCTGTTATGAGGGAATAATAGCCCCTCTTTCCTGCTATCTTGTGAGGATAGCGTATGTAAAGCAGTTGGAACATGGTAAAGTGAGCCTGACATAGGGAGGAAGCTTTTAATAAAAGCTAGCTATTATTTATATCTTCGTCCTCATTAGTATTCCCCTGGGCTCAGAGCTGGTCCTTGGAGAAAAGGGAGTTTCCTCTTAGCCTTATCAAATTCGAGAGCTGGAAGCAAACTGTCGAAAAAGTCAGACAGCTGGGTGGAAGCTCTGACTCCCTGACACGTTCACACTGTGTGATCTTGTGGCAGAAGTTCCTTCACTTTTCTGAACCTCAGTTTCCTCATCCATAAAATGGGGATAATAAAATGGGATGCGTCATGGAAAGTATCTGGCCTCGAGGGCACTCCGTGGAGATCGGTTTTCTTCCACCCCCTCTTTACTTGCACAGTACTTTCCGATTTACAAAGGGTGGTGACAGTTACGATCTGATACGATTCCCATCATGTCACCCTCTGTCCCAGGGATGAATCATAATCCCCAATTCAAAAAAATAGGGAAACAGGCTCAGAGAACTGCCGCAACTTGTTTCAACCCACACTCATTCATTTAACAAATATGTACTGAGTGGCTACTGCCACCAGCCACTGTTTTAGGTTCTTCAGATCTATTGATGTATGAAACAGGCAAAAAGATAAAAAATATCCCTGTCTTCCTAGAGCTTACATTCTAGAGGTGGGATGCAGATCAGAAACAAGGAAAACAATAAACAGATGAACTGTGTAATATATTAGAAAGTTACGAATACTGTGAAAAAACTAGATGATACCAAACAGGAATCAGGAATGATGGACGAAGGAGAGACAGATTCCAGTTTTAAAGAGGGTGTTCAGGATAAGCCTCGTAAAGAAGGTGACATTGGAGCAAATGCTTCAAGGCAATGAGGGGGTTAGCAGCCATGCAAATGTCTGAGGGGAATAGCATTCCAGGCAGAAGGAACAGCAATTGCAAAGGCCCTGAGTTCATGGAACGGCGAGGAGTAAAGCGGAAAGAGCAGGAAGGGATGAAGTCAGAGGGGCAGGAAGGTAATGGAGTGTGTATGTGGAGAGAGAATCCTTTCAGGCTTTGTAGCCATAATAAGGACTAAAGCTTTTCCTCTGAATGAATTCAGGAGCCATTGGAGGGTTTGAGTAAAGTTGTGCCATCGTCTGAGTAATGTTTTCCCCAGAATGAGTCTGGCTATTGCAGTGGAATTGACTGGGGAGGGGGCAGTATCCATCCGCAGATGAATGGATAAACAAAATACGGTACGGCCATACAATGGGATATTATTCAGCCATAAAAAGGAATGAAATTCTGATATATGCTGTAGCATGGATGAACCTTACAGACGTTATGTCGAGTAAAAGAAACTAGATACAAAAGGCCAAATCGCATGATTCTATTTGTATGAAATATCTAGCGTAGACAAAGTCATAGAGACAGGAAGTAGAGTAGAATTTACCGGGTGCCGGAGAGAGGGAGGAATAGGGGAGATATTGCTTAATTTCTAGAATTTCTGTGTGGGGTGATGAAAAAGTTTTGGAAATAAATACTAGTGATGGTTGTACAACATTGAGTGTAATTAATGTCACTGACTCTGATGTACTTGTCAAAGTGGTTCAAATGGCAAATTTTGTTATATATTTTACCACAATTAAAAAATTTAAAAACGTTGACTGTGGCTTCCAGGGTGGAAGTAGCCTGTGCTGTTAACAGGCTCAGATCCAGATGAAGGTGAGAGGTGCTCAGATGATGGGTACACTTGGGAGTTAGGATTTCCTGATGAATCGGAGGCAGAGCTAGTTATTCAAAGGGCCAGGTGTGGATCCTGAGTCTCCTGAACCTTCGCCAGGACCCAGGACCACACAGTGAAGGCTTTGTGCTCGTGTTCCCAGCCTCCCAATGCCCACAGCTCCTGGTGGCCCTGCCAAGAGTGGATGCTGGATTCTTCTGGCTCCTTAGGGGCACGTGTTGCTAACTACATAGAGGGGAGGTTCTAGGATGCAGCCCTGGGACCTCAGCACCACCACCCCCCGCCCCACATCCTGGGCTTGCACCATCATCCTGCACGGGCAGCTCGGGTCCCAGTTGGCAGCTCCACCTCTGTTTGTTGCATCTTTCTCGTTGTCTGGGAGATGAGTTCCAAGGTCACGCGCCCAGATTAGGAACTGGGTGGAGCAAAGCGGAACGGATGAGCTCATGAACAACACTGTTGCTGTTTGCACTGCGAACCTTAGTAACCGGTCAGAGAGATTGACTGGCTTCAATCTTGTCCCTTCTGAACGTGGGCACGATGGACAAGTGGGAGTCCTGAAGGATCGCGTACAGGCTACGGGCTCAGACAGTCCTGGGCTCAAATCCCAGCTCTGCCTCCTACTTCCTGTGTGACCTTGGGTAGATGGCTTCAGTTCTCTGGTTTCCCCGTTTTCTTCCAGTTGGGATGATATCACCCACGTCCTGGACTTGTGGGGGTTAAGGGATAAACAGCTAACCGATGACTGGATGTGGTAGAGGGGCAGTTGCTAGACAAATAGGAGGGCTCATATACAAAGGATGTCAGATGACTGCCTGGTGACGGGCTGAGAAAGACAGAGAAATCTAGGAGAGTTTTGGGTTTCCTGGGGGAGGGGTGTCTGTTGATGCCATGGTGTACTAAAGTGGGGGAAGCGAGGGAGGGGGGCAGTTCGCAGGGAGAGATACTGAATTCTGTTTTGCATGTGTGGAATCTGAAAAGCCTTTGGGTGTAAATGTCTAGGAGGTACTGGAGCTCCGGAGAGCCGATCTGGACTGGAAACGGATGGGGTGTGTTAGAGGCTGTTGGAGCTACGGAATGTGTGTGCCCATCCCAGGGAGAAGGGGGACTTCAGGCAGGATCCCCAGCACTGCTGCATTTATGGGACGGTTCCAGGAGGCAGAGGAACAGAGGGAGAGGAGAGAGGTGTTGCCCAGGGTCACAGGAGGAGTTAATGGTTGAACTGGATTAGAACTCGGGTGTCACTGGATAGGTGGTGTGGGAGATGCTACTCAGCCACTGTCATGAGGGATGTCACGCAGGGTCTCAGCTCCCGCTCCCCACATAAGAACGCAGGACATGGTGAGGCCAAAAAGGAACACCAACAGAGCCATAGGTAGGGGAGTCACACCACTATAGTCTCGCTGGCGGCTGGGTTGGAGACACAGGAAGCAGGAGCCACACGATCCGCAACCTGCCATCCACTTGTCTCTGCCAACCAACCTCACTTGCTAGCTGCAATCCGCCTCTCTGCAATCCGTAACCCACACTCCGCCACGCCACGCCGTGCCACGCCACGCCACGCCATGCCACGCCACGCCAGGACGCCACACCACCACGCCACACACTTTGCTAAGCTTAGCCACGGCAGTTATATCAGTGGCTAATGGCTAACCGGTAACAGCTGATGGCCAACTAGTCACAGCTGACGGCCATCTACTACCCGAGCCAGCACCTTTCCACCTGAGGCCCAGAGCCTGGAAACTGCTCTCTGGGGCTCTGTCCCCACAGCCGCCATATCCATCTCTCTCTCAGCTTGTGTTCTTGGTTTTCAAGTGAAAGGAATGGACTCGACCTCATGTAATGGGAACAGGACGTGGGATAGCTCATGTAATTGAAAGAAAGCTGAGCACTGGACTCCAGGAAGGACGGAATGGAGCTGCTCCGGGGATTTGGGGAGCAAGGAAACCGGACATCTTTTCAGGGCACTGTCATTGGGATGAATCAGCTTTACATATGTCCCTTCCTCAAGTCTCTGGGCCCTGATTGCCTTAGCTTGGGCCGTGTGCCCACTGGTCGTGAAGGACGGGGGGCCCTTTGCTGGAAATTCCTAGTGAAACTGCACATAATGGTGAGGATACCCCAAAGAGATATTGAGGGGCTGTGACCTGAGGAAAGGGATATGGATGTCACCAGGTAGAAGCCACAGGTGTACACTCCTCAGGCCTGCCTGCACAGGGCTCCCTGAAGCTTCCGGAACTGGGTTAAAAGGCATTCCCTGGGGGAAGTAAGACGTGAGTACAAATGAATGTGATTGGGCAACCTGGTTAATTCATCACTACTCACTTATACCTGGCAGCATCCCAATGGGATGCAACGGAAGGCAGAACAGGGTAGCTTTGAGGAGAAGAGGGAGAGCAAATCAGGACCTTAGCCATTCGTACTAATTAGGGATAAAGGCGGGGTTGAGGAAGGTAGGTCTACATGCTGAAGTGCTTTTTCTATGCCAGCTCTAAGTATTTTACGTATCTTAACTTGTTTATTCCTCACCACAACTCTAGAAGGCACTCTGTCACCACCCATATGTTATTGCCAAGGAGCCTGAGGCCCAGAGAAGTTAAGAAATTTGCCCAGGGTCACCCAGCTAATAAGCGGTGGAGGAGAATTCAAACCAGGGCAGTCAAGCTCTAGTACGTATGCGTGACCATGACCCTACCCAGCCACACAAATGCCATGTTCTAGGAGGGGAATTGAAATTTGCATCCGGATATATGTTATTACATCCAAATATCCCTCATGAGAATCAGATCTTAGATTTAACACCTAGGTTTATTTTTCTTGTCTTAAAGGCAATATATTCTCTTTGCTGAATATTTGAAAAACCCAGAAATGCACAAAGAAAAAATAAATAACTTGAATACACACCTTTAAATAAGAATGACACTTTAAAACAACTAAAATCTAAATAGGAATGTATATTTCTTTTAAATGGGATATCATACATACTGGTTGTTTGAGGCCAGCTTTCCCCATGTGCTATTTCTGTGACAATAAATCATCTTCCGGAACATGGTACATAATGGCTGCATATTTTTTCCCACTGCATGGATGGACCATCATTTGTCCAACTAATCCCCTATAATTGAGCCGTTTTGTCATTTCCAGTGATGCATGAGTATAAATGCGGCAGACACTGCTATTGGTCTGCCCAGTCTCCTTGGATGCCTTTTACTGTTTCTGTGTATGCCTGCCTGGCCTCTGGGCACTCTTGTTTCCAGGAATTTGCGCCTGTGACGTTTTTTGCAGGACCTCCCAGGGGCTACTAGAGTTACTTTGTTCACGGGGTCGAGATCTTGATATTCCATCCTCATGGGGGAGTTTATATCCCCCCACCATGCACCCCTAGGGCAGACCTGAGCCAATGAGTGTTCGTGTGAGAGTATAAAAGCCCAGCTCCCCTGGCTCGGAATAAATTCTCATCCACTCTAGGTTCCAAATGGCGGTGACGTCCAATAGCATATAGCCAAAGGGATGCCATGACATTTTCAAGGATAGATCACAAAAGACATATTGGGCTTCTGCCTTATACTCTCTCTTGGATTACTTGCTCTGGGGGAAGCCAGCTGCCATGTCATGAGGACACTCACACGGTGAAGGACAGAGGCCTTCAGCCAACAGCCATGAGAGTGAGCTTAGAAGCAGACCCTTCAGCCCCAATCAGACCTTCGAATGACTTGTAGCCCTGACTGACGTCTTCAACTTCATGAGACACCCAAACCAGAACTACCCAGCTAAGCCTTAGCTGAACTTTAGAAACTGTGCAATGATAAAGCTTCGTTGTTACATCACATACGTCAATATTGCGATCTCAGATATGGCTGTTTATTGTACGCCTTCAATTTTAGGCTAAGCTGCTGTGGAACAAGAGCTACCAGCTGTATCTTCCTCTTGCAGCTACGCAGGGCACATCACCAGCCTGAAGAAGAATGTTTGAGTTTGTCTGACCCAGCATTTCCCCAAATTATTTGACTGCAGAAGCCACCCCCATGCCCTTTTCTTTTTATGGAACTCACCTTGGGCACTGCTGATCTAGCGTGAAATCTTGGACACATCCAGAGATTCTCAATTTCTGTCACTTCTGCAGAGACCTTCTTTGTCCTTCGACAACTGTGTCTGTGCTGGCTTAGATCATGTATGCGCATGCAGCTATTGGCAGTAAACTCTGTCATCCTGTCCGCTGTGGATTTTATAAGTTGTCACTGTTAGAACCCAAACAAGCCAGTCTGTCATGCAGCTCTGATGGAACACAAACAGGCATTCGAAAAATGAAATTGTCCCATGATATCAGGTCACTAGGCAATGTTTCCAAGACAGCTGGTCCTTGCCTTTCCTCTGCCCTCACTGTTGGGATGGTGATAATCACTAACCAATAGCTCTGTTTGGTTTACAAACTCTTTTGTTCATCTTCCCAGCCACCCTCTGGGGGATAGTCAGGCTGCAGATGAATCATTCCTATTTTACAGATGAAGAAACTGAGGCTCTGAGTGAGATTAACATTTTTCAAAGACACACATCTACTGAATCTCTGTGTTATTCCCTCTGGCAGACACTCTTGATCTTTTCCTCTCCCCTCTTACCCCCATCCTGCTCCCTGGTTTAGCAAACACAGTGGTCTGGAACCAGTCTGCCTGAGTTTGGAACTGACTCAGCTTCTCTGCCACTTCCCGGCTGTGGGACCTTGGGCACATTTCTGGATCATTGCCGGTTGGCTACAGATTAAATGGGAAAATGAATGTGAAGAGTGTAGACAGCGCCTTGCAGCTAATAAACATTTAATAATGTCATTATTATTAATACTCATCCTACCGCTTTCAACTTCGACATTTCTTCCTAGAAGCCTCCGGTAACTACTCCCACCCCACCCACGCTGTCGAAGCCTCCTCTGTGTAGCCCCCATCCCAGCACCCAATTCTCCAGTGGTTTCTAACCCTGGCTGCAAATTAGAATCCTCTGGGAAGCTTTTAAAAAGTATCCATGCCCAAGCCCCACCCAGACGATAACATCAGGATCTCTGAAAGTATTTCAGAGCATGAGCTAGGTCTTTTCCCACCCTTCACTTTCCCCTGGGGCCAGTGAGGGGTGCTAGAGGCTGGGCATCTGGGCTCCAGCCTGGAGAGCACCCGGACACCTCCCCTTGGGGCCTGATGGGGAAAGGCGTGAGCCCAGCCAGGCAGCAGCTGTGTCTTCCAGGGAGAAAATGCTGCAGTCTGCTGCCAGCCTGTTCTCTGGCCCTCCTTTCCACCGTGTTCTTTTTTAACATGCGTCCTCTCCACGGTTTTGCAGGATAACCAATAACAGTAACAGTGATGATAATAGATGATATGCTGAACACTTGCTATGTTCTAGGAACGGTGCTGACTGCTAAGGAGCTAAAGGCATTCTTTTTCCAAAAGGATGTCATCCAGCTCCCGAAGTCATATTTGCAGTTTTTCTCCTGATTTATAAGAACACCCTCATTCCTGGGCAGGGTGTGGGCGTTGGCAACTAGGATTGTGTACCTGGGGTGTCATGGTTACCTCGAGATCTCTGACAAGGAAGGTCGAACGAAACCCCCTCAATGCCCCAGTTGCCGCTCTTCTTCTCCCACATGGAGACAGTGAGACCCGGGAGGCAGGGGCTGGGAGAGGTCAGTCATAGGCACAGCCTCCAGGGGCCGGCAGGTGGAGGCCGCCCACGGCTCGGTACCGCTGTGGACTTCCTCCGCGTTGGCACCAGTGGGCTGAGCGCTTGGCATGCAAATGTCTGATCCTCAATCCTACATTTCCATCACCCAGTTTTGTGGATGAGGAAACAAACACTTGCCGAGGTAGAGTGACAAGGTCACACCCGGCAGCGAGCAGCAGAGCTGGGATCAGAACTCAGATCCCTAACGGCCCTACTGCTCGGTGATCTCAGAGCCCACACTCGGTCCGGCCCTGGCCCTTGCTATTTTCTTTACTTACTCGCTTACTGTCTGAGACCCCTATGACACCCACGAGGGCAGAGACCCACGTCTGTCTTGTTCTCCAAGGCCCAGCGCTGTAGCTGACACGCAGTAGGCTGGGGAGAGGAGGAGGGCCAGGCCCCTGACTATTCAGAAATGCCACGGGTTGGTCCAAAGGCAGCTGCTGGTTCCTAGAGGGGTGTGGGGAGGGGGTGGGGAGGGAGATGTCTACATTTTAACAAGCAGGTTTTATTATTTTTCAGTTATGGCAAGGCCAAAAGGTCAGGCCCTGATGGCCATTGAAAAGATAGCTGGTTACACGCACCGATCCAGGAGGAGGGGGTTTTGCCTTGCCATGGGGGCCACGTGGGGATGCACCAGGGTCGGCCAGGAGGCAGAGGGAAAGGGGGCAAATGTGACTAAGAGCCTTTATTGTGGTTTCTGTGGGAAGGAAGAGGTGAGGCAACGCAAGCAGGCTTAGGATTGGCTGGTTTGACAATTTCAGTGGGCTTCGGGGTACAGGAGATAATTAGGGCAGGTAGCATAGGCTGGGAGTAAGAGCGTGACAAAGGGTGTGGTTGGGATGTGGCTCTGGATTAGCTGCTTTTCCCATGAGAAAATGTGCTCACAGGTGAGTCCTTTACAATCTCTAGGAACTAGCCCCGCTTGGGGGTGGGCAGTCCCTCTAGGATCAGCAAGGTGCCAGATGTCAAAGCATTAGAATAAAATCACATGCTTAACACAGCCTAGGGCACTGGGGGCACCTTAGGGGCTCAGGCAGTGCTATTTATCAAGTGCTACTGAAGTATTCCATATTTGGGCACCTGGTACCAGCGTCCCTGGGCATCCAGTTGCATCAGTGCCCCGCAGAGGTGCTCAGTAACTATACATTGAATTGCTGAGCTGGGGGGCTGGCCTTGCAGTCTCCTCCCCTCCCCATATCCCAGTTATCCTCAGAGAGTGGCCTTGGCTGCCCTTCTCTTTCCCTCAGGAGCCACTGGGTAGCCCATATCTGCTCCCACCGGGAGCCCTTGGAGCAGGGGCTTGAGTGGATTGACCTCGCTGCAGACGGAGTGACTCAGCCAGCCCTCCGCAACCAGAGAGCAGAGCCTACAGCAAGCCTGGAGCCCCCCCCCCCCCCCGCCCACTCCACCCCACCCCCTTCCCACAACTCCTGGGCCCAGGACATTAGGTGGGGAGGGGACCTCCCAGTAGCTCTACACCCTGCCAGCTCCGGGTGTTGGCTCATTTAAGAGACAGTATTGATTTTCACATTATGATGCACAACTCATGAGGCACCAAGAGGAGGGGGTGGAGGAGAAGCCAGCCACTGATTCCCGGAATTTATTTTGAGACACATTAATTTGTTTCTTCCCTTCAAGGTCAAATCAAGGCATCTCCATATATCACCATGGGCAGCCACTGGCAGGCGGGCAGTTGGGGATGGAGGAGTGGAGGTGGGCTGCAAATAAGGCTTTCCGGGCAGCAGGGTCAGGGGGTGTGAGGGGGGAGCAGGTTCTGCATATCCTGTCTCAGCAGCAGCATCAAAGTGAGAGCCCAGGAACAACGTCCCCCTGTCGTTCTGCTGGAGAGCTCTTGGGAAGAGCCAGTCATCTGTTGGGATGACAAAGCTGTGTCTTTTAGCTGGAAGCTCTCCAAACAGAAATGAGCTGGGCTTCTGGGGTTTGAGATCATGCCTTTGGCTGAATTTCCCAGGGTGACTCACTCTCACCATTCATTCATTCATCCATCCATTCAGTCAATATATACTTAACACAGTGGTGGACAAGACAGAAAAGGAACACCCTCCCCTTTGGGAGCTTCCATTCTAGGGTGTATCTATGGAGGCGACGTGTGTTGAGGGCAGCTTAGATTTTAATATGCATGTGTGTTTGCAGCCAACAAGGCACAATTCTGAGAAGTGTGTTGGAATCAATGCAGCTGTGTGATGTATCTCCTAGTCAGTCATCAGTTGGGGGCTATTTTGAGGCTGCTCTGGGGAGGTGGAGTTTGAGGGGAGACCTGAGGAAACTGATACAAGGAGACAGCCAGACAAAGAGCTGGGGGCACAGTGTTTGTGATCAAAGGGATGGAAAGTGCAAAGGCCCTGGGGTGAGAACAAGCATGTGTGTTTAAGGGATGGGAAGGAGGCCTGTGTTTGATGAATAAGACAAGGAGCGTGGGAGATGAAGCTGGGAGGTGCCAGGGGTCAGAGGATACAGGGCTTTGAAGGAGGTATTATAGAAAGGAATTTGGATGTTTTTGTTCAATCCATTCATCCGTGCATCCCGTGAGTACAAAATGCCTATGTACCAGGAGCTGTGTTAGGAGTCAGAGACACAGCAAAGACCAACAAGATGTGGTCTCTGCCTCTGTGAGATCTGTAGTCTATCGGAGGAACAGTCCAGCTCTCTTGAGTTATTTAAATAAAACTGAATCACACCTCTATCCAGTGACCCACCAAAGTGATGTCTCAGAAGGGCCATTCTCATGGTCCCTTCTCACTTCAAGTTCCTGCCCGTGGAGAATTCTCCTCTCCATTCACTTCGCTCTGGGTTGTCCCCAGACCACTCAGACAAAGCATCCATGGGTACACAACTTCCCTAAGGTTTGGATTGGCATATGAGCTTTATATCACAGTGCAAAGAGTTGAAAATTGAATATCGTGCAGCATTTTTTAGGTTCTGGGTCCACCTACCACCTGGCACTCCTCACTGGTCACCTCTCACTACAGGGCACCCCCCACCCACTCACCCACCTCTATACCGCCAGGCCCCCTAGCATTAGATACCCTGCTTGGGCAAACCTGTGTGGTCCTCAATGCCCTTAGCCTGGGCACCCCTTCCACGCTACCTACTTGGGGTCTCACCATTCAGTGGGCTAGAACTGGCGAAATAACAACTTGGTTTTCCTCCTTCTCTCACCAGGCTCCCAGAGTGGAAAGCAACTAACCCGGCACCTAGTACAGTACCTTACACATGGTAGGTGCCCAGTAAATGTCTGTTGAACAAACGTCCAATGAGTAGGGATTTCCCCCCTGGCTTGAATGATTCCTTCTCCCACCCTTGTAAGCAGAGCAGCTAGAGTCAGTTTGGTGTTTTATGACTATTATTATTATTTATTCTGCTACACAAACACCCAGGTGTGCTGTGTGGGGGTAGGGGGAGGCAAGGGGCTCTAGACAGCCTGGTGAGAGTCCCAGCTGAGACCTGTGGACGAAACAGGGGTTCTCCTGAAGGTCACTCTAACCTCACAGGGTGACCTTATCGTAAATTCCTAACTGGGCAGGTCATGGTGGGTAGTTCTGTTCCAGACATATAATCATTTTAGTGAAAGGTTTATCTTTACCTTAAAGTAAGCCCTTTCCACTGTTTCTGTGCATCTAGGTTAACAAGCTTTTGAAATAAATGTAACCCCCATCAAGAGAGCACATAATCTTGTTAACTATCCTATAATCCAATCCCCACCTTGCTTTCTCCCACCGTCATGTAATCTTCCTTATGTTCGCTCCTTAATTCAAATGCATAAAAGAAGCTGCCAACTGCCATTCTAGGGAGCATTTGAGATCTTGCTTCCCAGAAATTTGTCATCAGTTTTGGCTCAAATAAAGTCTTATAAAAATTCTCTACCAGTTTGGACATTCTTACATTGACAAAGCCTCCGTGAAGAGGGTGGGAGAGTAGTGTTTGGGAGAGAAAAAACAGTGTATTCAAGGTTCTGGTAGCAAGAGAGCGCCTGTCTGGTTGGAAAAACGGAGAGAAGTTAGATGGGGCTGGAGAGCGAGTGTGAGACATTGGGGTCGGGTGGAGAGAGACAACCTGAGGACAGATTCCCCGAATGCATCGTAAGTCCTGCGATCAAGCTCAAGCGTGGGCATTTGATCCTTTGAACAATGGGGAACCGCCAATGGACTTTAAAAGGGACATACCTTGGCTCATGTGTTTTCTTCTGCTTGTGAGGCACCTTCCCAGCCATCCCTGCTTATTCAAGTCCTACAACCTTGCTGGTCATCAAACCTGACAGGAGGAACCCCTCCTCTGACCCTCACGTCCCCCGCCCCCACACCTGCAAAGCCCCAACTTGAAATATCATTTGTCTTCCCACAAGTTGGAAGGCTTCACATAAGGGACACTTACATTTTGCTTTGTTAGGAGAAAGGCAGATGGGGTAACTAATAGTTCAAAGTGAAGGGCCTAGCAACAGACTGCCTGGGCCTGTGGCCTACCAGGTGTGGGATTCGGGGCAGTGCACTGATCTCCTCCATGTCTGCTTCCTTATCTGTAAAATGGAGCTAAGAATTGAATCTACCTCATAGAATTGTAGGGCCGTTGAATCTATTGCACACTAGGTCCCTTATCAGGGTGTCTGGCACACAGTAAGGATTTAGTGAGGGCCTGGCGTTTTTTTCTATCCACCTGCCTCTGGTCTGTGACCTCCTGTGGGCAGGAGTTGTGGCCTCTACATCCATGGTTCCTAGCACAGCACCTAGCTGAGGAGGTGCTCAGGGAATATTCACTGACTTCTGATGTCTTCTGGGGGGTTGGAGGTGCTCTTGAAAAGCAGGAGCAGCTGCTCATGAACTCTTCCAAAAGCAAACATCTAGCTTCCAGTTCTGCTGTCACCACGTGACTTACCCAAACCACCTCTTCTCTCTTAGCCTCAGCTTCTTCATTGTAAAAGTAATATCTACTTCCTAGGGTGTCGTGGTGATTAAATGGGATTGGCTCCAGGGATGGAGCATGAGACTCACATCTAGCCAATCAAAGCACTGATTTTGTGGGCTGTAGCTCGGGTGGTCACATGACCCAAGCTGGTCCAATAAGAATGACTCTTGGGAATATGGCGAAAGCTATGGGAGAAGACTGGCTTTTCTCTCTGGGGACTGGCACATGAGAAGATGTAAGGTTGTAGTGACTGCAGCCATCTTGTGGTGACATGAAGGGACATGGGGGCATGGAGGGTGGGGAGCAGGGGAGGCAGGGGACAACAGGGAGACTGGGAATGAAGCCAACACCTCAGGCCCAAGAGATGGAGAGAAACGGAGTTCTGTTGACATCATTCCAGCTCTGAAAGAAACTTTCCTCCTGGACTTCTCAGCCACGTGTACCAATAAATGCCCCTTTTTGCTTAAATCAGTTTGAGTCGGGTTTCCTAGCACTTGGCACAGGGAGGGTTTTAGCTGATGCACTGCGCCGGCGGCCCTGCGCCCTAACAGCACGTTCGGGGTTCGGCGCTCTTGGCGGTGTGGTCATGATGCCTCTCACAGCTGCTATGCCCCTTTCCTCCTTCCTCACAGAATCTTGTTCTGTGTAGGCAGCAGTGTTTCTGGCCTCCGAGGATAAATCAGTATCGGTCGAAACCCATCGTGACCATCCTTTCCCCTTTTGCCAGGGCTTGGCTTCCGGATAGACATACGACCCAGTTTTGGTCAATGAGATAAAAGAAGTCTGCTGAGCGCTTTTCGAAAAGACCTTCAACTGATAAAAGAGAATGCCAGACGAGAAGACCGTTTTACCCCTGCCTTCTCTTCCTACACATTGTCATTAGGAGGATGCGATGTCGGAACTGCTGCAGCCGTCTTGCAAACGTGAGGACAGACCTTGCAGACTTGCCAGAGATGGAGGAGAAAAAGGATGGCAATACGTCCGGGTTTGGGTGGCACAACAGCTGGAAAAAAAGCTGTGAAGTCATTCATATCTACACTTCTTGTCAAGTTAGACAATAGAGGTTTGTGTCATTTAAGCCACTATTCATCGGGTCTTAATTTGCAGCCACAAGCATCCCCAGTTGATACTGAAAGTCTAAGTGGTATAGTATTTAATCCCCCAGTTAAAAGAAGCACACATGGCTAAGAACATCAGCTCTTTTATTACTATTATTATTATTGTTATTATTATTATTTCTATTTACTGTTACTTTCCCCTAAACAACAGCACAATTCAAATAACAATGACACACACGTCCCACCCATATACACAATACCACTATCCTGCCTGCCAGGCTGTCTGGCCTCTGCTTGGTTCCTGATGGAGCTGTCTGGAGACAACCCCCTCTGTAAAAATCCCGATGTGGACATAGGAGACACAAGAAAGGGGGGACTTTAGCCAGAGGAGAAACTGAGGGGCTTCCAGAGTCCTCGGGGAGTGTCTGCTTGGCAACATGCTATAAACTCCTGGGCGGAGGGCAGAAGGCACTACTTGTTTTCGTGTGGTTGTTGAATGAACCCCACTTGGAGATGGAAGACCTGTCTCTCACCCTTTGTAGGCTAGGGCTGGAGGAACACACTGGGGTGAGCTAATGGGCTCCATCAACCAACCAAGGGGCAGGCAGGGATGTTGGGAGCCCAGAATAGAAATCTGGGTGGTGCGAGGTCCCCAGAGAAAAACAAACCTTGCAGTCACTGCAAAGTAAGGTACAATGTGAAATGTTATGTCCCCTTTTATTTGTTTTGCAACTATAGAATGTGCAACATTTTTTATCAAGATAGAAAAGGTAAAGAAAAGAAAAACTCCCAGCATTTTGGCCTAACGCAACTGAGCATGACTTGCCAATTGCGCCCTCTTGTGGAAAAACCTAGCACTACATTATGCAGGGACTGGTCAATTCACCCCTGTCCCCCAACCTTTTAGTCACCCTAAATCTATGAGTTCAGCTAAAGTAATATGTATGTACCCTGGAATCAGAGAAGCCCTGGGGTTGGGGAGGGAACAAAGACGGGCCAAGACTGGGGTCTCAAGTACAAGTGACTTCCTGGCTGTCTTGGGGATGCTCGTTGTTGAAACTGCTCTCTCCAAATGGTGAGTAAGGGGGGACCTGGGGAGCTTCAATGATCAGCAGGCCCTCCGGGGAAAGTGAGGCAAATACTGTCGCAGGATCCACCTCTGCAGGAAGCCTAGAAGAAGCACAAGAT
This sequence comes from Rhinolophus ferrumequinum, assembly GCF_004115265.2. Lineage (NCBI taxonomy): Eukaryota > Metazoa > Chordata > Mammalia > Chiroptera > Rhinolophidae > Rhinolophus > Rhinolophus ferrumequinum. Next base: position 12,315,915 of record NC_046308.1, on the reverse strand, counting down.
TTTATTCATTTATTATTTTAACACGGCCTAAACATCCTTTCATTCATTGGAAAGAAATTATTTTTGGTAAGAGCTTAGGCTTTGTTTGGCCCACATACAATGCTGGGTCTGAATCTTGGCTCTGCCCCTTTCTAGCTCTGTGTGTGTGATCTTGGGAAGGTCACTCAATTGCTCTGAGCTTGTTTCCTCGTCTGCAAAATGGAGATAATATTATTAAACCTGTACAATATTTGAAGCTCTAGAATGAGACAAAAACATCTGAATATGCTTTGCAAATGGTAAAATGCTGCTCCCACAGTAACTTAAAAGGGAGCTGTGGCCCAAGTGTCGAGGTTTCCACTCAGCACCCACAGCTGACCAGCTGCTGGCAGAAATGGCCACCGCGACCACCCCGTTATACAGTATCAGTTAGGGACACATTTTCATTTGCCATGTGCCTGCTGGCGAGTGCTTCACTACAAAACGCAATTACTGGTGGAATTAATGGGGAACTAGGCAAGTTGGTAGATAAAGGGGGTCAGGCTGGCCACAGGGCTAGACCTCAGATGGCAACATCTCTACGATGTTTAGAATGAGTCATGATTTGAGGCACCGCGTAAGTATCTTGTAGCAGGTGATGATCATTTTGTTCCGAAAAATGGTGTTCATGGGTGTTACCTGGTTAGAGCTTTATCGTAGGCCTAGAATAGGTAGGAATTAATACGCCCGTCGCTCAGGACGTTTACTAGACACTTGGGGAAATCAAAGACAGGTTCAGTGAGTGAGAAAGCATCAAAGATGGAATTTCTGACCCCAAATCTGCTTTCAGTTCTGAAGCTCTTTTTATGAGTTTTGGATTTTGGGGGGGTGAACAAGACTTCTGGGACATAGTTTCTTCAACAAACTCTTGGAATTGTGAGGACATGTGGACAGCCTCAGTGGGATGTCATTACTGATAAAAATAATGAAAATTAGGGCCATCTGAGCACTTTTTATGTGCCAGGGACTCCACCTGCCTCATCTCAGTTAATTGTGAACAATAGTCCCATCAGGCCAGTTCACTTATTATCCCCAATTTACAGATGAGGAGATTGAGATCAGAGAGGTGAAGTGATTTGCCTAAGGTCACATAGCTGGTAAGCAGCCGATGGGAATAGGCTTGGAATGCTGGTATCTGAACCCAGAGTAGCTGGTTGTGATGTTCTACTGCTTCTCTGGTACCAGACTTTTGTAAAAAGGACCATGGGGAGAGGCCGGAAGGTTCCAGCACCATAGCACTTTCCTGGCGCAGGCTGGCTCTGCCTGTTGTAAATGCATCTTCACAGGTCTTGATGAAAGAACCAAGATGTGACGTAAACCCATTCCAAGTCACGGGTAGGGCACTTCCTGGAGGAGCAAGGGAGTGTTCTGCTGTGAATACAACCTGTAGCCACATGAACTGTACCTACCCAGGAAACACCTGCCAAATCGGAGCCAAGGAGATTAACAAGGGGCCTGCTGAGAAGGATAGAAGAGAAAGAGGGAACTTGGACACCTGCCAAGTCAAGCTTCTACAGCAGAGACAAGGCCAAAAGTTTGGCTACCCCCACCCCCGCCGGGATGGGCCAACTCTTTTTAACTGTTTGCACGCCGCCCCAATGGATATGTGGTACAGTGTAACAGGGAAACCATAGTCCAGAGCATGGACGTTGCAGGTAGGCAGACCTGAATGCAAATTCTGACTCTTCCTGACTGTGTGATCTTAGGCTACTGGTCTCGCCTCCCTTTCCTATATTTACGTAGAGGAAAAGCGGGTAACAAAAGTATCTACCTCTTAGGGTGATGTGACAATTATGTGCCTGGTATACAGTAAGTGCTCAATAAATGTTAGCTCCTACATTGGGATTGCAGTCATTGGCCCAAAATTGGGCACCTGGACAGTTGTGAATATTTTAGCACAAGTTGCCGTGCCACTGAGCCATAGAATGTCAGAGCCCAGAAGAATCTTCTTGATTCTCCAGGACAATGGCCTTGTGTTACACATGGGGAAACCGAGGCCCAGAAGTTGGAACAGACTTGTTCAAGGTCTCTCACCAGGTGACCTGGGTTGGAGGTTTTAATAAGATTAGTCCCCACAGACTGAGCACCAAGTCTGTACCTTATGCTAAATGCTTTACAC